>NW_026591643.1:1545378-1637746 GCF_907164565.1 Psammomys obesus | reverse complement strand
CACACACACACACACACACACACACACACACACACACACACACACACTTAAAAAAGGATACAGGAGGCAATTCCTCAAGAAAATGTCACAATCTCCAGGATGTTCTAATCCCTTTACTGAAGTACGGTTGACACAAAAAAAGCCATACAAACTTAATGTAGCCAATGTGTGAGTTTAGAGATAAGTGCCCACCCTTGAAAACATCACCACCACCTGCCGTTTACATTCTCGTTGCTGTCTTCCTTTCTCATCTCCTTTCTTCCTTTTAGTCCTCCTTCTTTAGGGCCTATGCAGTAAGACGCTTGACACCGGCTGACTGTACCCTTGCTATTTAACGCAAGAGGGCAGTGCTTATGGTGGCACGCTAGCGTAAGCTAGATCTCCTGGACGTACGCATCCTGCAGAAACGAACTCTGCACCCCACGACCATCCTGTCTGCTCTGGGAACCCAACTCTGAGACTCCACGCTGCTGTGTTCCTTAAGGTAGGATGCGAGAGGCGGGGCTTAGTAGAAGGAAGTGACGTCATGGGGGCTGTGCCCTTGGAGGGACCTTTGAAAGCCTCACTTCTGCCTGTCTCCCTTTGCTTTCTGGGATCCAGCATCCATGAAGGGAGTGGATTTTCACTGTCCTGTACTCGCCCCATGAGCCCAAAGCCACAGGGACAAATGGCTTAGTATGAAAACTTTCGAAACTGTGAGTCAGAATAAACCTGTTTTGTTGTTTCTGGCTCTGTTTTGAGATTGGTCTCACTTTATACTTTCATCTGGCCTAGCTGCAAATGTATGATCCTTCTCCTGACTGCCACTCAGGCTGCGAGGTGCTGGGATTACAGGTGTGCTTCCTCCCTCCTCCCTACCCTCCCTCTGGGTCCCCTCTCCCTCTTCCAGCTCCCCCCCCCCCCCCGTGTCCTGCTATGCTTTCCTCTTTTTAAGCTGATTATTTTTGTTACACACATGTAACAGTGTTTGCCCTTGTTTATATTTTAGCATTATGTCCAACCAGTTTAAACACTTGTTGCAAATGTTAAACTCTCCCTTTGTAACAGTTGGATACTATTCTGTTTGAGTGTATGCACCACCTTTTCTTCACCTGGTCATCCCTTGGTAATTTCTGTTCTGGCTTTTGGGAATAGTGTTGCGGTTAACTTGGGTTTCAGGTATCTTTTTGAGATCCTCAGTTCAATTCCTTTGGATATAGTTCCAGAAGTGGGGTTGCTGGGGAAGTGGCAGTTCTGCCTCTCGTTTGGTGAGGCGCCTCTGTGCACATCCTGCTCCGGGCTGTACTGCCACCGGCTACATGCAGCAGGCAGGTCCCTTCCTCCCGCATCCTCGGCAACATTTATCTTTTGTTTACTGATAATCACTACATTTACTGGGGCGAGGTGCTAGTGTTGTGGTTTTGATTTGCATTTCCCTCCTGACTGGTGATTTGGGCATCTTTTCATAAATCATTTCAAATAGAATAATATTTTTCTGTGGTTCAGAATATCAGATATGTGAATAGTTTTCATTTTTAAAAAAGAATGTACATTCTTCCCTTCCTCCCTCCCTTTCTTCTCCTTCCTTCTTCCTTCCTTCCCTCCCTCCCTTCATCTCTTCTCCCCCTACCCTGTGTGTGTGTGTGGGTGTGTGTGTGTGTGTTAAGGATCAGTTTTAGGGCTTTTTACAGACTAAGCAAATGCTATATCCTCAAGCTACAACCCCGCTTTCTGTTACTATGGTTGGATGGAATGTTTGTCTTTACTAGTTAGATAGAGGTTGTTGTCGCCTTACCCTGTTGTATCATGCGTTAAGAAGATAGTGTTGAATTGCAGTGTCTGTATTGCTCTCTGCAGTTTTATGAGTTTTTACTTCACACGTGTTGAAGCTGCAGGAAGGCCATCAAAGCTCTAGATGGCAAATTGAGAATGGGAGAGAACAGTATTTCTCTAGTGCAGGAAACCCATCGAATCTCAAGCAGGATATATGTGTGTATACTGTTCTCACTAGACACATCATACTGAAACTGCATAATACTCACACTTGTATGAGAGAGAACCATCAAAGCAACCAGAGAAAAGACCAATTTAAAAAGCAAAAACTATCAGGGTGGCAAAATGGCTCAGGGGGTAGAAGCTATTGCTCTACACCCCCGAGGACCTGAGTCTGGTCCATGTAAAAATGTGATTCAGGGAGTCACATTTGTAATGATAGTCCCGGCATTCCTGTGGGGAGAGGGGAGGTGGAGGCAGGAGAATCAGGTGGAGGCTGGCCTGTGGCACAGTGAGCTAACAGGAAAGACCACGCCCCCAAAGAAGGTGGACAAAAGAACTGATTCCTGAACCGAAGTTCTGTGACCTTCATGCATGCCCCCGGTCACATGTACACCGGAACACAAAGACTCCCTCCACACCTCACACAAGCATTAACTAAATACTTAAAAAATCGCATTCTTCAAAAAGGCGTTTTGAGACAGTGCCACCTCACTCTGTAACCCGGGCTGAGCTCAAGGCACAGGCAGTCAGTCCTCGTGGCTTGACCTCCCGAGCACTGGGAGCCGCCACGCCCGGGTAGCTTAGCCCGAAAACAACAAAAGAGGCTACTTCACGGTGTCCAAAGCGTCAAGAGAGAGCTATAAACCCAACACTCAGCAGACAGGGAAGCTGTGTGGTAAGTAAAAGGTCATGTGAAGACCGTTTTCAGGTAACTAAAACAACAGAAACACCAGTCTTGCCCAGTAACTGCTGTTACAGATTTGCCACTTGAGTGGGGCTGGAGGGGTAGCTCAGTGGTTAGGAGCACTTGTTCTTGCAGAGGACCGGGGTTCAGGTCCCAACACCTACATGGTGGCTCACAACCATCCCCAACTCCAGTCCAGGGCATCCAACCCTCCCTTCTGTGAGGACCAGGCGCACCCGTGGTGCATGCATGCCCGCCCGACACTCATGTACATAAAAAGACAATCTCACTGACTTTCCTGGGTCCCCCCTGCTCACCCTAGAGGCAGCCTCTGAGTGCAGAGCTAAGCAGCGTCTAGGCTAGCCACCAGAGCGGCGTGTTCCCCACTTTCTACATGCGGGGCGTGGCACAGCTGTGTGGGTGTGATGCATGTCTGTGCACGGGTGTAGAGGCCTGGGGTTGAGGGTGGACTTCTTTGGATCATCTCCCACCCTACTCGTGGGGGCAGGCCTCTCCATCAAACTCAGAGCTCCCTGAGAGGGCTAGTCTTGTCAGCCAGCTGTTTTGGGGGGATCCCCTATCTCTGCCTTGTGGGGCTGGGATTACAGGCAGTCTTCCCGCCTGGAATTCACATGGCCTTCTCAGGATTCAGACTCTGGTCCTCACTCTCTCATGGCAAGTTCTTCACTGCTGAGCCAGCATCTCCCCAGTCCCAAGAGCCTTGCTGAGAGCAGTGAAATACAGGCAAACGCTCAAGGGGTCAACAGACATCCTGCTACTGCTGCATAAACAGGCCCTGAGCAGCTGCTTTGCTGACTTAAAAAACAGACAACAACAACAAAAACAAGCATTCCTCCCTGGAGCCCGAAAGATAACTGAAGACTAGAAGGAAGCCTCACAGGGATGCCTTCCTTCTGTGCCCGGTTCCATCACCGAGGGTCAGACTCCTGCTTGGCAGTGCATAGGCATGCTAAAATGGACTGTCAGGAAACCCAGCGATCTCCAACTTGTCTCCACTCTTTAAGAGAAGGCCCCAAGAGAACGTTTAGCCAGCCACCTTGGAGTAGGAGCAGCAAAGCCTGACAGGCAGGGCAGGCTACTCCCAAGAGAACAGCTCTCTATGGGAGAGAAAACCCTCCGACGGCTGATTAGCCATGTGTTCTTGACAGCCTTGCATGGCTGCAGACTGGCCAGCAGCGAGTGGAACCAGGGCGTAACCAGGACTGCTTGTCCTGTCCTACTTCTGTCAAACCTATGGTTCCTATGGGTACCCTAAAGACGGACTTGGCGTCGCTGGACCCCTTTATCTGTTCTGATTAAAATCAGTGATTTTGATAATAATGCTAGGGTGCGCAAGGAAAAGTTGGAGAACCATGTGCGAACTGTGCTGAAATGTTGACTTGAGGCTAGGGTAAAGCACAGTGGAGCCAGGGAGTTCTTGCTTTTTGCTTTGTGAGTTTTTCCAGCATTTGAATTCTGGATGAGTCTGTATTACTTTCGGATCAGAAAGGAGAAAGTAAAGGAGGGACGCTCCAAAACATTCTTGGGCTGCAGATTGCTTAGCGGTTGAACGTTCTGCTGCTCCTGCACAAGACCCAGTTCTGTCCCCAGCACCCACATCGGGCAGCTCACAACCACCTATAACTTTAGTTTCAGATCTGATGCCGTCTTTTGGGGGCAACCTTTGGCCCCTGAGGGTGTCGGAGCACAACTGGTGTACACACATATGCACATAAAATAGATAAATCTTTAAAAAGTGATTCTGAGCGGGCCTTTCTTTCTCTTCCCGTCCCAGATGCTGCGGGAGCCCCGGTTACTGGTGCAGACATGGCCAAGTCCAAGAATCGCACCACACACGACCAGTCTCACAAATGGCACAGAAATGGCGTCAGGAAACCCCGGTCACAGAGACATGACTCTCTTAAGGGGGTGGATTCGAGTTCCTGAGGAACACGCACTTTGTCAAGAAGCACAAGAAACAATGCAAAGGCAATGAGTGCGTGAGCAGAGGCCATCAAGGCCCTTGTGAAGCCTGTGGCCGGTAAGCCTAAGGTGCCAAAGGGCCTGGGCCATAAATGCAGCCACCTGGTTTTCATCGCTCACCCCAAGCTTGGGAAGTGGATTCAAAGCTACATGGCCAAGGGTCATGCTCTGCCAACCAAACGTTCACACCAAGGCAGAGGCCACAGCGCCAGCTCAGGCTCCCAAAGGTGCCCAGAGCCCTGTGAAGGCCCGTGGGAAAGGCGTCTGCTGTAAACACAGATGGCTGGTGTGACACCACTATTTACAGATGACCAGTATCCTATGCTGCTTTTACAGATAATCCTGGGGCAAGATATGTTTTTGTTTTTGTTTTAAGTTATTCTGGTTCTTCTCAGCTGATTTGACATGTTCTGCAGCCAGGGTGAGTGTTTGCATGCACAGCCAATTGCTTTTTTTCTGAACTCATGTTCCCCTTGATGCAGACCCCACTCCACCATGTTTTCTAGCTGCTGACTGCCTCTGCTCATCTTCCTTGGCTGTGTCCCTGAGGGCACGCTCCCAGGGACGCGTAGGTATTTATCAAAATGCTTGAGATACATGTGAATAATTGATCACTGACATTCAATTTATTTACATATCCCTTTTAATTGATAAATGAACCCAGCGGTTTTGATACTTTAGGTTTCATCATTCTTTTAAGGATTCAGCTGTGAGGGTCTTTATTGAAGCAGGCAGAACAGAGAATTTCAAGGTGATGGAATTAGAATCTGGTGTTGGCTGCCATTCAAAGCCTTACTGATCATGTTGTTTCTGACATTTAACATATTTAGCTGGGGAAAGTGGTGTGTGCCTGCAATCCCAGCATGCAGGATGAGGCAGGAGGATTAAAACACTAGCCTGGGCTATATAACAAAACAGAAGTTAATATGCATATGTCAGAATGCCTGGTGGTATGTAATCTAAACATGGCCTATTGAGCAAAAGGAAATCAGTGGGCTGTGCAGTCCCTCAGCTGAATGAACAGCAGCACCGAGAAAACCAGGAGCGCTCCCCAGGAGCTGGCATGAGTTCTCAGAGGAACTCTGAAAAGAGCAGAAGGTCCCGGGAATGTGCAGGGCCCCAGGGGGTGAGGTGGGAGGCACTGGTGTTCTCCTGTTATAAGGAGGGGAGGCTACAGCTGTAGAAACCAAGAATATTCAGCCATCCCTGTCATGCCATGTCATATCATATCATATCATATCATATCATATCATATCATATCATATCATATCATACCAACAGCCTCATTCTACAGCCCAGGAGAAAGGAAGGCTTCTCACTTTCTCAGCGTGGAGATGGGCGTGGACCTCAAGCTCCCGGAAGCCTGGAATGCCAGGTCAGAGCTAGGTAGTGGTCTCAGTGTAGAGGGGGTCTCCAACAGCATGTGTGTTGAAAGGTGAGGCTAAAAGACGGCTTTTAGGGCAAGTGGCTGCGAATCTGGAAACCCACTTTGGTAACTTAATTTCTTATTACAGGGCTTATGTTAACACCGAGAAGCAAGTGTTGGGAGGAGACAATGTGTGTGTGTGTGTGTGTGGGGGGTAAGCCAGATAGTTCAGGATGAAAGGGGGCTTGCGTCTTATTCTAAGGACCTAAGTTCTATTCCCAGAAACCCACAATGTGGAAGGCAAAAACTGACTCCCAAAAGTTGTCTTCTGATATACAATATGCAATACTAACTAACTAAATAAAAGTGTTTAAAAAAGTAACTAACTAACAAGAAGAAAATAGTAAACCGGTAAGGAGCGGAGGTATACATAGGTCAGTGACCGAGTTCATGGCTATTTGATTTGTACTAGAACGTGGTCTTACACAGTTACCATTAAACAGGAGAGGACTACGCAGATTACACGTTTATGAAGAACATTAACGAGGGCTGGGAATTCTCTGTGGTGGAGCTCAGCTGCTCAGCTTGCCTTCTGGGCTCTGCCCTCGTGGGAGTAGCACCATCCCTCGGGAACACACCCTGACCTATCTTTTATTTATGTACTTTTTACAGGGAGGACTTATTTGTTTTTGCTCATGCCTTGTATTTTCTTTATGGTGGGAGAAGTGCGTTTCGCCTTTGGATTCTTCGCTCAAGGTTCACGGAGCTGCGCTTGTTTTCAGTCGTCTTCCCACAAGCAGCGTGTGTGTGCACTGCCCAGGACAGGAACAGTGCAAAGCTCACCACACAGCAGCGCCGGGCCTCAGCAGAGCCCATCGCCGCCGGTCTCCGCGGAGTAGAGAGGCCCGCGGGTGCCCACAGCAGCCCGGACCGCCCGCGGCTGCCAGCGCTTCCTCAGACTTGTCACTTTTCCCCGGGGTTAGCTCCGAGAGCGTCCCTAAGCGCCGTTAAGGAAGACGTGTATTTCCGCCTCTCAGATTTATGTAGAACAATCCGCCCCAAACCAAAACAGACCCTCCCCGCCGCGGGCCGGCCTGCTTCCCAGCTGCTGGCGTTCCCGGGAATCGGTCGCAGCACCGTCTGCTGCCCCGGGCTGGCGCCCCGCCCGCCGCTCGATTTCGCTAAATCACTCCTTTGGCTAACATTTCAGGGACGGACACGCGACGCATCTGGCTCCGGCTAAATATTTTCAGTCACTCGGATCCCAAGGTAAATATTTGCTGGGTCGATGGAAGCAACGTGGGCGAGCGTGCAGCCGCCCGGGCCAGCCGCTTTCACGCCAGGCCTGAGCGGCGGCCGCAGCCCCGCCCACTCCCCCGCAAGCCACGCCCGCTCTCCCGTGAGCCCCCGCGCGGGCCCCGCCCCTCGGCCTGTCTGCGGCGCGTGGCCTGAGCTCCTCTCCGGCGAGGCAGCTCTCGAGCGAGGTGCGCGCGTTGCCCCGCTGCTCCTGTGGCGAGCTCGCGTTCGCGCGTTTTCTTCTTTGTTCTTGGCAGACGTCGTCGTCGTTCTCCCCCAGCCTCTGCTAGGCCGGGTGGTGGGCGTGGGTGGAGTCGCGACCTGGAGAAAGGGAGAGGAAGCTTCCAGAGAGACGGGCAGGTTTGCTCCCAGGGCCCGGGTCGCTGAAGCGCAGTCTGAGCCTCCCGGCAGGGCTTCCACCGTGCCAGGGTTTTCCTACACATGCAGGCACACCTTAGGAAGAGTTATAAAGCGGGCTCGGAATCTGGAGGAAAGCGGATTAGGTAGAGACTAGACTGGACAAAACTCTTCACTCTGGCAGGTCGTTCAGGATGAATCCCGAGCCGGTCTTCCGGGTGTATGCGAGGGGACCCGTGTGGATTCCGCTGTGGAGATGGGTCGCTTCATGCGGGGACACCTCCTCCCCTAGGTTTGTCATACCCGGATCCACAATTCCTCGGACAGCTAATTTAAGTGAGCATTTAAAAGAACAGAGCCCAACATACGTGATGACGCTTTAAACAATCAGTTCTGCAATGGTAGGCTCGGGATTCGCTGCTGCTGCTGCTTCCGTCCGTGCTGGACTGGGCGGCGGGACTAGGGCGGGAAGAGTGAGCTAGAGTCAGGTGTATCCTTTTGAATGTTCTCATTTTGTTCACTGTGGCTCTTGTAAAACATTTAACGATGTGCCTACTACTCCCAGCGGGGGAGGGGTATTCTTAAAATTGTCAGCAAAAGCAAATAAATAAAACTTTTACAAGTTCTCTTGGAATTAGAAATCAGGTTGAATCCCAAGCCTCCCCAGGCCTTGCCTTTAGCCTGCCCCAAGTGGATGGATCTAGCTAGGCCACGTTGATGCTTTTTGGCTGCAACTAATAAATTTATTGGCAGCAGGCTTGGATCCTGCTCCTCACAGGCATCCTTGCCCTCCATGGAGCCCTCTGCTCTCCTTTCTCTTATGGCTAATTGACGTTCTGATCCCCACTTTCCCTGCTGTTGACAGAACAGTAGCAGGTGGTACCCATCAGTGACCAGTTCCTGGTCCCACCATTCTCAGGTGCCCTGCTGTGCTCAGCTCAGTTTCCTGGGGCCTTCATCCGCAGACTCCCCCACATCTCTGTATTTCCAGTGCCTCCCTTTCCCTTCTCAAGCTCAAACCCGTATTTCCCTCCAAGCTAATGCTTTTCTCCTTTTCTCATTGTCAAGCTCTTAAGTTTGTTTGTTTGTTTGTTTTCCATTATAAGGGTAATGTATATTTGTAGTAAAAATTTAGGGGAGCCTGTTGAGTTAGCTCAGTCAGAAAAGAGCTTGCTGGGTAAACATGGAAACCTGCAAGTTGGGGTCTAAAAACTAAGTGTGGTGGTGCAGGTCTGTCACCCCAGTACTGGGGGCAAAGGCAGCAAATCCTGGGGTGCCTGGTGTCTGGCCAACGCACGGAAATAGTAAGCGCTAAGTTCAGTGAGAGACCCTCTCTGAAAAAAAAAAACAGGTGGAGGAGCAGTTGAGGAAGACATACCAATGTCAGCTTCGTGGCTTTCTGTAAACTGTAAGATGGCTACAGGCACGGTAGAGAGTTACTTAGACTTTATTTTCTCCTGTCTGAAGGCCAGGGGACAGCATGAGGTGCCATTTCTTGTAGGTCCGTCACCATGGTTTTTGAGACGCTCTAAGGCCTGGGCCTGTGCTTACAGTAGGCTGGCTGAGCAGTGAGCCCCAGGCTGTCCCCATGTTTCTGCCTTCCAAGGACTGGGATTACAGGTATGTGTTTAATTTTTGATGTGAATTCTGGAGATCACTGGAACCATCTCTTAACTGCATTTTGAGCCCTTTGTCCTATGTCTCATTAGAGTTTGCCTCATGAAGGAGATGTCATCCCCTTTGCTCCTGTGCTTAGTGTAAGACCTGACAGAGAATGCTCATTGTGGGGTTCACTGGTCAGGACTCTTATTGACTGGTTCTCTCTCTCTGTGAAGTGCCTTGTGATGAGAAGACAGGACTGTGCAGCTTCCTGATGGCTCAGTCCACAGCAATAGCAGACAGGATATGGTGATGAGAAAGGACCTCCAGGTAGAAGAGCTGATGGCATGAAATGAAGGAAAGCTCTAATGTTTATGAAGAGTGTGGACATTTGTCACTTTGCACGGTCCCTGCCTGTGCTGCAGGTGAGAAAGTTGAGGATGCTCAGCCCCTTGTCCTGTCATGTGAGTACCGGAGCAGGGTTCAAACATAGTACCATGTGTGTTCTCTCGACAGGTGCTCTGTGTCCTGTGCGCAATGGTGAGCAGGCAGGTGTTATCTGCATACTGCCTAGAGCCCCTTAGGCCTTTCAAGGACACCTGGAAATGCCCAGACTCTTAGTGGTCTTCAGCCTCTTGACATGAAGACAGCAAATGACCAGGCTGGCACTCAAGTCTTCAAACACTGAGCCTTCCAAATGCCCTGAAGGGTACTGAGGCCCTAATGTTTATGCTATCGCCTACACTTCTGGAGGAAGCCAACAGCAGCCACCATGGGGCATTCTATCAGCTTATTCAAACCCCTCAGGTGGCAGCTACCCATCTTTATCCCCTCCTGGTCCTTCCCCTGCTGTGTCAACCCCGGTTGCCACTTCAGGACCTGCCAGCCAGAGCACAGTTGTGTCTGTCCTCCGATGAGCTTTGAATGCTTTTCAGTAGTTGGAAACACCTTGAGGTCAAAGGATATCCTGGAGCAGGGCCGAGTCACAGGGGAGGCTGGGCCTCAGCTCGCACACACAGGCAGATAATTTAAATCTTGTGGGCTCTGCTCTGTCCAACCCCCAAATAGGCTGTCCTGGAATTAATTTGTAGAGCCTGAACTCAGAGTCTGCCTGCCTCTTGCGTCCCAAGTGCTGTGATTAAAAGCCTGTGCACCTATGTCTGGCTAAAAAAAAAAATATTAAAAAAAAGTGTGATGCAGTGGCACAGATAGTGAATAGTTCCCCTTCCTGCTCTCCCACAGTTAATTATACATATGTTCTGGCCTTTGTCTCATGGCTCTTATAACTGTAAGATGGCTACAAGCATGGTAGAGAGAGGATGAAACTTTATTTTCCTTTGTCTCTTTGGACAGATTTTGTTTCCTTTTTTTTTTTTTTTTTTTTTTTTTTTTTTTTTTTTTTTTTTTTTTTTAATACCGGGAAACTTGGTGGTAACTCTGTGGACCCAAATGTGCAGAAACAGTGAGTGCAGGCCGAGAGCTACAAGGAAAGCGGCTTGTATTGAAACTTCTGGAAGTGTGAGCAAAAAGCAAACCTTTCCTACCCATAAGCCGTTTCAACGGGCATTTTGTCACAGTAACAGCTGATTATGGGGAGAACAGATAAGACATTTTGGATGGTGACCAAAAACTAGTAGTGCCTCACCTGATGTAAGGCTCCACACAGCTGGCTGGGGTCAGCGTTAGAAGACCTAAGCTGTGTCCCTGCAGCATCTCCTGTGAGGTAGGCCTGCTGCCTTCAGTGCCTCCGTAGGCGGGCCCTGGTGGTCAGAGCTACACTAAAAATTTCCAGAGCAGTTGCAGGCCATAAAAATAGTCTCATTGTTGCACCTCACAAGCCTTCATTGCCTTTCTCGGACAGTGCCTTAAAGGGCTGGCCTCTAGACAGCTGCCTCCCACTCTCCACGGCTGGAGACAGCTCCAGCTCTGCAGCAGTGCCAGGAACTGTGTTCTGCTGACATCCATTTTGATTTAAAATCTTTCCTGTTTGAGATGGACTTTTCTCTGTTGACATTGGGCTAGGTTTGGCCCGCCCATGAGGTGTGGTGCTTCTGGTTTGTGGTGAATCCTGATTGGAATGTAGTATAAACCCATTTCCTGGTGAATGTATAAATGTATATAGATGTTGGCTGTTTTCCTCCTGCCACTAACATACCCTGAAGAACAGCAATTTAAAGCAATTCAGACATGCTTCGCATCTGGCCCTTATAAAAGGCTGGTGCGTCATGATTCTGGGCCAGCTTGTCTTGCTTTTGGAGAGCTGAATCTGCCCATTTGATTTGCCTCCTATTTTAGCTATGGGCGTCCCTCTTTCTTTATGACAGTGTGATTTGTGTGCAAACAGACGGGCAAGTAAGAGTTTGGGAAAGGGGCCCAAGGAAAAGATAAGTAGACCAGTGTCTCTGCAGCAAAGCAAAGCCAACAGTTTTGAAGCTCATAGACTCATTTGATTTTGAGGGACAAGGGGAAACAGGGAAGTGTAAAATACCTTGTGCCTTCTCCTATCTGTGAGGGCCATAGGAACGAGGACACCTTGGGCCCTGGGCACTCACCTGGCAAGTGAGGCCAGTGACAGCTGTCATGTCAGGTTGACAGAAAGAGCTCTTCCTTAGAGCACTGCCAAGTGCCCAGTCCAAGGGCACAAACCTGTCAGGACTCAGACCCCTGTCACTCAGTCTTCTAATCCTGACTCTCCATTATTTGCTAATGACAGTGTTATCAAAGAACAGGCACATGTTTTCCCCTTAAAGGCGTGATGGCCACACTGCTCCAAGGTCCGCAGCATCCCTGTGTCCTTGGCCTCTACAGAAGGCTCAGCCAAGCCTAGTTCTATCACTCTGCTGTGGGAGCAAGCAGGTTGTTAATCTGACAAACAGCTTCCTGCTAATGTGTGCTTGTGTGTAAGGGTGCTAAATGTTGCTGTGTTGCGCTGGCAAGTGGCACGTGGACTCTAAGATGAGGCCTGTCTCCCTGGGTGGGAGTCCTGGCTCCGTGTCTTGTTGAGTTTCATTTTCTTCATCATTAAAGTATGGATAAGAACGCTTACTCTGAAGGGGAGTTGTTTTGAATATTAGATGAGATACTTGGGAAATGTGTCTAGCACCATTGTACACAACCAGGTTAAAGGCGAGGTTTCTGTGGTGGTGTAGGCACACCTCCAGGGAAAGTATTTTAATATGGGGTAGCTTTTGTATGTCATTGCCCAGATTCTCATCATGTTCAATCATTTATTCATTTGTTCAGTAAATATTCACTGTGCCTGCTGCCAGACACAGCACATATGAGACAGTGTGTTCATTCTTGTAGTGCTTAGCCGAAGGGACCACACAGCAGAGGAATAGGTGTGTGCCGTAGAGGGCCTCAGAATGGAAGCCTGGCCACTGCAGTGGATCAGCTAAACAGCCTGCTGTTTAGGGATCCATATTTCTTCTTCATGCCTAGCAGGGACTCCAGCTGTACGTGGTGGAGCATTCCTGGTGGGGGCAGAAGAGAAGAAAGAGGAATGGGAACAGCTGTCGGAGCTGCAGCCATAGCTTTTGGGTGGGTGGTCAGTCGGTGGCAATGGATTTTTAACACTACTTGAAAATGAATATTCCTGAATATCTCTATGTCAGTGAAAGTAACTGAATTCCTACTTAGAACATTTTCACAATAATGGTCCCAGAGAGTTTCTCAGCCTAGCAAATATTAAAACAAAACAAAACAATCCTTCATCCAGACAGAACTTACAGAAACGGAATTGAATAGTACATTTATTTCCAACTCATGTTTGAGGCCAGACCAAGACATTATGAGAAAATGTACACAGTGACATCTAAGGAACATAAGAAAAACTCTTAATAAACTAACAGTGAATGGACACAGCCTTAGACAAAGAGCGAAGCACATTGCGTCTGGTAGGGCTGCTCCAGGATGCAAGATGACATGAATTACCTGTAGGAATAGTCTCCAACAGTAACAGAAATTAGGAAAAAGATTACAGATGCATGGATAGTCTTTGGTAAAATCCAACCATCTTCCAGATTCAAAGAGAAAAATGTCTTCAGCAAACTATGAAACCTCAGGAACTCATTTTAGTAAGTCTGTTCTTTTACGTCCGTCCATCTGACTGATGGACCTCCTTCCTTCCTTCCTTCCTTCCTTCCTTCCTTCCTTCCTTCCTTCCTTCCTTCCTTCCTTCCTTCCTTGGTCAGGATACTTACTCCTGTCTCATTGTTATACTTCCTGATCTGCCTTTTTCCATTGGCCCCCTCTCCTCAGTCTCTCTAGACTCTGTTTCCTTCCCTTCTGCCCCTCCTCCTCTTCTTCCTCTCTGACAGAGTGTTAGGTAGCTTTAGGCTTTCCTGGAATTTGTTGTGTAGTTAAAGTTGACTTTGAATTTCTGATCCTCCCTTCCTTCCTTCCTTCCTTCCTTCCTTCCTTCCTTCCTTCCTTCCTCCCTCCCTCCCTCCCTCCCTCCCTCCCTCCCTTCCTTCCTTCCTCCCTTCCTTCCTTCCGTTTTTTTTCCCCCTTCTGAGACGGGATATTACCATGTTGCTCTGGCTGGCCAGGAATTCACAGAGAACCGCTATATCTCCTAAATGTTGGGATTGAAGGTGTGCAGTACCACACTTGGCAGGATGAAGGATTGTTACTGGAAACTTAATTCTGACATGTTTGATGGTGAAAGGCTTTCCTCTGAGAAGCCTCTAGTAACTGAGTTGTTTTCGGAAACTCTGGAAGCTTTCAAACAGAAATGAGTCTGGGTTTTAGCTATACCTCTGTGCATTCTGACTCAAACTCAGACCCTTTCACAAGCTCCACTTTCCTGCCGCCACACTCCTTGTGCAGAGGAGCAGAGATTAGGGAGGCATTCTCAGTTTAGCTCACTCAGACAGGGTGGCTGCCCATGTCCCAGGTGGGTTCTGATTGAGAGTCCTGTTTTGAGATGCTATTGTCTTTTTCAAGGCTCATTGGGTTGTTATTTTTAAACTTCTATATGAGAATCTAACATTTGTACGTATTAATGGAGGACCATGTGATGTCTTGATGCATAATGTTTGAATTAGGTTAAATATAGCTATCTTTTCAAGTAGTTTCTTGATGAAAGTACACACATAGTCTTTTCTTCTGGCCTTTTGAGGTACACAGAACCTAACTTATCCTTGGTCAGGATACTTACTCCTGTCTCATTGTTATACTTCCTGATCTGCCTTTTTCCATTGGCCCCCTCTCCTCAGTCTCTCTAGACTCTGTTTCCTTCCCTTCTGCCCCTCCTCCTCTTCTTCCTCTCTGACAGAGTGTTAGGTAGCTTTAGGCTTTCCTGGAATTTGTTGTGTAGTTAAAGTTGACTTTGAATTTCGGATCCTCCCCCTGACCCCTCTCAAGCGCTGGGATTAGCTGGGATTACGGGTGTGTGCTGTTGCTCTTAGTTTATGTGGTCCTGAGGATATGTTCAGTTTCTTGACTGCTAGGCAGGCCAGTCTGCCAATAGTCACATCACCAGCTAGGAGCCCATTCTTTAAAAAAAAATAATAATTTTTATATTAATTACAGTTTATTCACTTTGTATCCCAACTGTATCTCCCTCCTTTATTCCCTCCCAATCCCACACTCCCTCATCTCCTCCCATACCCATTCCCCAGTCCACTGATGGAGGTCCTCCTCCCCTTCCCTCTGACCCTAGCCTATCAGATCTCATCAGGACTGGCTGCATTGTCTTCCTTTGTGGCCTGGTAAGGCTGCTCCACCCTCAGGGGTAGGTGATCATAGAGCCAGCCACTGAGTTCATGTCAGAGACAGTCCCTGTTCCCCTTATTAGGGAACCCACTTGGATAATGAGCTGCCATGGGCTACATCTGTGCAGGGGTTCTAGGTTATCTCCATGCATAGTCTTTGGTTGGAGTATCAGTCTCAGAAAAGACCCCTGGGCCCAGATTTCTTGCTTCTGTTGCTCTCCTTGTGGAGCTTCAGTCCCCTCCAGGTCTTTCTATCTCTCCCTTCTTTCATAAGATTCCCTGCACTCTGCCCAAAGTTTGGCTGTGAGTCTCTGCTTTGATACCCTGCTAGGTAGATTCTTTCAGAGGCCATCTGTGGTAGGCTCCTGTCCTGTTTCCTTTTTTCTCCCTCTTCTGATGTCCATCCCGTTTACCTTTCTGAGTGAGGATTGATCATCTTACCCTGGGTCCTCCTCCTTGCTTAGCTTCTTTAGGTGTACAGATTTTAGTATGTTTATCCTACATTATATGTCTAATATCCACTTGTAAGTGAATATATACCATGTGTGTGGTCTGTTTCTGGGATACCTCGCTCAGGATGATCTTTTCTAGATCCTACCATTTGCCTGCAGATTTCATGGTTTCCTTGTCATCAGGTAAATGCAAATCAACACGACCCTAAGATTTCATCTTGTACCCATCAGAATGGCTAAGATCAAAAACTCAAGTGACAACACATGCTGGAGAGGATGTGGAGAAAGGGGAACCCTCCTTCATTGATGATGGGAATGTAAACTTGTACAACCACTTTGGAAATCAATCTGGTGCTTTCTCAGACAATTAGGAATAGCGCTTCCTCAAGATCCAGCTATACCACTCCTAGGCATATATCCAAAAGATGCTCAAGTACACAACAAGGACATTTGCTCAACCATGTTCATAGCAGCTTTATTTGTAATAGCCAGAAGCTGGAAACAACCCAGATGCCTCTCAACTGAGAAATGGATACAGAAATTGTGATAGTGGAATACTACCCAGCAATTAAAAACAAGGAAATCATGAAATTTGTAGGAGCTCATTCTTTACACGACTGAGTAGTCATTTTCTTCTGCTTTAAAAGACTGAATACTGTATTTCATTTTTCCTTTCCTCAGCTGATGGCTCTTTGGTTATCTCCACTTGTTTTATTTGTGAATAGTTAATGTGGGGGTGCAGGGTTTGGATGTCTCCTTGACAGTTTAATTTCCTTTAGATATAGATCTTACAGTAGGACTTAGGTCAAATGACCTATTTTTATTTACTTTTTTTGAGATGGCTCCCACTGTAGCCCAGGCTATCCTTGAACTCATGACCCTGAGTTCTGGGGAATACAGTCTTATGCCTGTATTTTTGAAACCCCATTGTTTCTGGAGTAAGGTAGTATCTCATAGTGGTTTTGATTTATATTTACCTAATGATCAGTGATGTTGACTAGTTTTTTTTCATGTCCCTGTTGGCCATGTGTGTCTTCTTTCTTAGAATTGTTTATCATTTTTTAATTGGATTAGAAAATAAATCACAGTTGAGCTTTTAGAGGTCCTTTTGCTCGCTGGGTATTAGGCATTTAGCTTATAGATATTTTCTTCTGCTTTGTAGTTTCTTTCTTCTGTGTTCTTTCCCCCCTGTCACTTATGCTGTAGGCCGGGAGTGTGAGACCTGGGTTCTAGCAACTGCTTTCATCGAACTGGCTAACCTGTGACAGATAAATCTCTGGTCATAGCTGGTTTTTCTAGTGAGAGATTTAGACTAGCTTAATGACTTTCATTTTGTTTTCCCAGCAGTAAGACTCAGGACAACGTAGATGTTACCTAGATGTTGAATATAGAAAGGAAATTTTAGAATTCTGGACCACTGTAGCCACGTGACCATAATGAAAAAAGGCTGTGCATAAAATTATGTGTTCATCTCCCCCACCTACAGGTAGATACTGTGTTCATAGGACGATGAGGAGGACAGGAACTGAGTGTGGGCTTACCATTTTCCATAGTAAAAACTGAAGATTCAGGGTTTTTACAGACAACATTAGCAGATGGTTTGCTCTGAAGGTTTTTATGTGTCATGACTTGAATGTGTGAGGTCACTTGTATGCTGATTTCAAGGCATTCTTATCATTTAGAAAGTCTTTTTCTGATGATCAAACAATAAGTGCTCCTTCGGCAGAGTTCATCTTACTCCTGGACAAACCCTGTGAGGCTGGTGGACGCAGAGGTCAGGCAGAAAACTGGCTTCCACTTTCTTTACTTATGCAAACTAGAGGTAGGTGACTGACAACTTGCTTTTGTTCTGCAAGATATGCTGGGTTTTGCAAGCCCTGAGGGAGTGCAGAACTTCCTGAAGATGTTGTAAGGTAGTGGCTGGCTTCTGAAATCATGTAGTATTCTCTGCTTAGTTAGGACTGCAAAAGTACTAGGAAACAAACTAAAAACTAGGACCTCCTTGAAGTGGGATTTCCTTCCTAGACCCCAGGGATGAGGCTGGCTTATCAGTGGGAAGCCCTCCGCCTTGGCTCTCACCCTCAGTTCAAGGGCTGGAGAGATGGCTTAGTGGTTAAGAGCATTATCTGCTCCTCCAAAGGATCTGGGTTCAATTTCCAGCAACCCATGGCAGCTCAAAACTATCTGTAACACCAATTCCAAGAGACTCACACCTTCATACTAATGCACCTAAAATTTAATAAATCATTAAAAAAAAAAAGATGTGCCACCCACAGTTCAGTTGGTAATCAAGTGTTCTTCCTAGGGGAAGGACAGGCACAGAGGATCACAAGTTCCTGTTTTGATAGCTTCATTTGGAAAAAGAGGTTTATTGGAAATGCCTTGTTTTACCAGGACGGTTCTTGGGGAATCAGTTTCTGTCCCCAGGTTGTGCTACGTAGGAGTGACAAGGATTGCCCACTATGGGTTCTGATGAACATGCATACTGGTGTGGATGGCAGATTCAGAACTGACCTTGGACTTCGGCTTCTAGGTACATTTTTATAGCAATGTCAGTGCTTTCTCTGTGTGCCCCAGCCTAGCAGATATGGCTTCTAGACACCTGTGTTCTTTTTCTCTATCATGACTCTTTAGAAAAGTGACTGTCCCTGATGACAGTAACTGCTGTTGGGCATGATTTGCCACAAGATGATAAAACTGTGGAAATCCCACTAGTAGGGTAGGCCGGGGAGCATTTGTTCTTTTCAAGAAAGGGTCTCATGTGAGCTTAGTTTTAGGGTCTTCTCCTTCTGTGCTGGGGACTGAGCCAGGGCCTCTCCATGCTAGGGAAGAACTCTGAGCTACTGTCTAGCCCTAGTCTTGCTGTATATGTAACCCAGCTGATGCTCCACTTTAACTCCTCCTGCCTCGTTTTCTGCAGCGCTGCGACTGCATGGCTCCTGTGCTTGGCCCCGGGCAGGGTTTTAAAATTGGAGGCTACCACAGGAGTGGGAATACTTAAGACGTCTTCAAAATCCTAACAGCGCGCCTGGCGTTTCAGAGTACTCACTGTCAAAGCCACCCAGAATTCAAGACTTCTTCCCTGAAAGGGACGGGGTTTTGTGAAATGTTTCTCCCTGTTCTCTGCATGCCTGAGTCACTGGAAAACCTGCAGGTTAGGCTATTGGGCACCACACACTGAACACAGGGATCCGGGTGTATAGGTGCCACGGCCACATGGCTGCACGTCGCTGGCTCAGACACCTGGACTCAGGAGCCGCTGCTCAGACCTGGCCAAGGCTGACAGCTCAGCAGAGGCAGGGTTGGTATCTAATGGGATTTCATGATTCCTTTGGGAGCTAGCTTGGCTGAGCTGGACCTTGGTATATAGGAAAGTTCTAGAAAAAAAAACCAGGAAACTTAGAGAATGTAGGGGCAGGGTGGGTCTGGGGGGAAACCAAGACAGCTAATTATCCAAGTTTTGTCACCCCCCTGATTGAAAATGCCTTGCTGCCCAGAGAGTTCGAGTACTTTCATCAGCTCCCATCACTAATTGATGCTGACTTCCTGGTCATGATCACTGCTGTTGGGGGTTTTCTCCAACTGATAAAGACTCTTGTGTTCCGAAAAGGACAAACCCTGCTAACTCTCCTCTTGAGGGTACTCATGCCTGGGCTGCCCTCTCCCTGTTCCGATATTTTTATTTTTTTGACTATCACCTTATGACCCTTGACCTACCCTCTCTCGCCTTTGCAGAAGTCCCTTGCCATCTCTGACCACCAGAGTGGTTTGTGCCTTTTAAGTGGTGTGACTGTACAGGCAAGTATCCAAACCAGAATGCTTTGGGGGAGTAAAAGAGGGAGTGCTTTTAATTAAGACTGACCCTGAACTAACAGGTATAAAGTCGGGCTGCCCTAGGTAGAGCAGGGATGTTCCCCTCAGGGCATCTGAGTTCAGAGGGCAGGGACTGTTTTCCTCATCTCTGCATCTAGTTTTTAAAATCTGTTTGTTTGCTGTTTGGAGAAAGTTGCAAAACTAGGACAAAGTCTTCATGCAAGTCTCACCTGTTTCTGTCCTTAGCATTTCCCTCCCGTCATATCTGTCCAGCAGCCTGTAGTCACTTACTCTCATTTTACAGATTTACGAGTATGTGTCTGTGCACCATGTGCATGCTTGGTACCTGCAGAGGCCAGAAGAGGGGGCCAGATCCCCTGGAACTGGAATTTCAGACAGTTGTGATCTGCCACGTGGGTGCTGGGAACCAAACTTGGGTCTTTCACAGGCACAGCAAGTGCTCTTGACCTCCGCCTCTCCAGCTCCTGCTTTGGCTTACTAAACACAAACTCAGAGTTTCATTGCTTCTGTCCACCAGTGTTGTCTTTCTGTTCTAATCATGAGCAGTCTGCCCTTCTGTTGGGTTTTTATGCTAGACCAGCACTCCCCTACTGAGCCCTAGTGGAAGGTGGTGGGGTTTTGGGGGGAGTGCTGGGAGGGACTGTGTAGCCAAACTCACTGTGTGGAGAAGGATGGCATTGAACTTGTGATTCTCCTGCCTCCATGCTCAGAATGCTGGGAGCACAGATGTGCACAATCCGCCTGTTTTATGTAGTTCTGAGGACCAGACTCAGGCGCTGTGTATCCCGCGCCAGCTCTCTGCTAACTCAGCCAGCTCCTCAGTTCCTCAATGGTCATTTTTAGTTTGAGGTCAGTTTGGGCCATGCGATCACATGAGACCTTGTCTCAAAAACAATGAAAAATGTTTATTTCCAATTTTTTGTCTATTATAGGCCTTTTAATATTTTCCTATAAATGTAATCATCATCAGCTTGTCAATTTTTCAAAACATTTGATTTTTTTTCCCTAACCAATTTATTTTCTCATTAGTTTATTAGTTTATGTAGTCAGTCAGTCTGTTGGTTTGTCTGTCCTTTTGTTTCCTTTCTTTCCCTCTTTTCTCTCCCTCCTTCCATCCCTCTTTTCCTCCTTCCTTCCTTCCTTCCTTCCTTCCTTCCTTCCTTCCTTCCTTCCTTCTCTCCCTCCTTCCTTCCTTCCTTCTCTCCCTCCTTCCCTCCTTCCTTCCCTCCCTCCCTTCCTTTCCTCCTTCCTTTCCTTCCTTCCTTCCTTCCTTCCTTCCTTCCTTCCTTCCCTCCCTCCTTCTTTCCCTCCCTTCCTTTCCTCCTTTCCTTCCTTCCTTCCTTCCTTCCTTCCTTCCTTCCTTCCTTCCCTCCTTCCTTCCTTCCCTCCCTTCCTCTCTCCCTCCCTCCCTCTGTCCTCCTTTCCCTTCCCTCCTTCTCCCCCTTCCTTCCCTCCTCCTCACCCCTCCCCTCCCCTCCCCTCCCCACCCTACCCTTCCCCTCCCCTCCCTATGTAGCCCGACTGTCCTGGAACTCACTCTGTAGACCAGGCTAGCCTAAAATTCAGAGATCCAATCTCCTGCCTCTGTCTCCTGAGTGCTGGGGTTAAAGGTGAGTTTGTAGAGATGCATTGAGCACACGTGGTGATCGTGTGTGTAGTGCGTAGCTGTCACAGGAGAGTGGCTAGTAGAGTGCAGAGCACCTTCCTGTCCTAATACTCTAACGTGGGGGGAAGGCCCCGTGGAGTACCAGCTCGACTTCTGTTTAGTGAGTTGCACAGGTGTTTTCTTCACCTTGCCATCACTTTTTGGAGGGCAGCCCATAGTCTTAGCAACAGCCTGCATTTGGGGGTTCTCATGGGACCCTTGAGCCAATGCCTCAGCTACATGTCACCCATTCTCAGTGATGGAGGCTTCCTCTGGTGACATGAGATGTCCATTTGGGCGCTTTCTGCCGCTGTTTGGCAATTTCCCTTAGATCACCTTCAGACGTACATATTTAATGAAATTTCTGCTGTATTAGGTTTTCACACTACTTGAATGGTCCTTAATTTTAGCCGTCTCTTCCCATATTCCCATTCCTCTTCCCTTTTTCCCTCCCCACACCATTTGATCCTCCTGGTTTAGTCACCCCAATCCATCCATAACTATATTTTCCTTTTCCTAGGAGATTCCTGCCTTCTTTCCATCCCTTACTCTACACCTAACCTCGGTAGCCCTATGGACTATACTTATTACTGATGTAACAGCTAACATCCACATAGAAGCAAATAGTCACCATGTTTGTCTTTCTGGGTGTGAGTCACTGAACTCAGGATGGTTTTTTTCTAGTTCCAGCCATGTACCTGTGACTTTCATGATTTCACTTCTTTTAAATGGCTGAGTAATATTCCACTGTATAAGTGTACAACATTTTTCTTTACCCATTCGTCTGTTGAGGGACATGTAGGCTGTTTCCAGTTTCTGGCTACTATGAATAGAGCAGCAGTGAACGAGGTTGAGCAGGTCTTTTGTCCAAGAGTGGGGCAGCTGGGTGTGGGGGTAGAGTCCCACCTTCCTGAGGAAGTGCTGCTGACTTCTGTGGTGGCTGTACAAGGCTATCCCCCTCCAGCAATGGGGAGAGCTCTCCTCTTCGCAGTACGAGCTGTCACTTGGATTACTGATCTTAGCCATTCTGACTGGCATAAGATGAAATCTCAGAGCAGTTTTGATTCGCATTTTCCTCATGGCTAAGGCTGTTGACCATTTCTTTTAAGTGTTTGAGCCATTTGAGTTTCCTCTTTTGAGAATTCTGTTTAGATAGTTACCTGTTTTTAAAATTGGATTTTTGTTTTCTGGATATCAGTTTTTGGATATCTTTATACACTTTGGATATTAGTGTTCCATTAGATGTAATTGGTAAAAATCTTTTCCCATTATGTAGACTGTGGCTTTGTCTGAACAATGGTGTCCTTTGCCATACAGAAGTTTTAGTTTCATGAGATGCCATTTGTTAATTGTAGATCTTAGTGGCTGTGTTGGCTATTCTGTGTCTTGTCCTGTATCATTGAGGTCAGTGTTCCCCACTTTTTCTTCAGTGTGTCTGGTTCAGGTTCAGTGTGTCTGGTTTTATGTTGAGATCTTTGATCTGTTTAAAGGTGAGCTTTTTGTGGCTCTTTTTGGATTTTTCCTCATGCAGCCATCCAGTGTGACTACCACCATTTGTTGAAGATGTTACCTTTTTGTCCATTATGTATTTCTGGTTTTTTTTTTAATCAAATGTTAGAGGTCCACAGGTATGTGGATTTATGTCTGAGTCTTCAATTCCATTACCGTGCAGGTTTCTTAAAATTAATTAATTAATTAATTTTCAAGACAGGATTTCTTTGTGTGGCCTTGGCTGTCCTAGAACTTCCTCTGTAGAGGAGGCTGGCCTTGAACTCATATATTTGTCTGCTTCTACCTCCAGAGCCCTAGGATTAAAGGCATGTGTCACCACCACCTGGCAGCATTTTTTTTATTACTATAGCTCTATAGTAAAATTTGAGGTTAGGGATGGTGATAACTCTAGCAGTTCTTTTAGTATTTTAGCTATTATGGGTCTTTTGTGTTTCCCAATAAAGCTGGAAATTGTTCTTTCAAGATTTGTGAAGAATTGTGTTGGAATTTTGATGGGGATTGCATTGAATCTGTAGATTGCTTTTGGTAGGATGGCCATTTTCACTGTATTAATTCTACCACCAATGCATGAGCATGGAAGAGCTTTCTATCTTTTGATATCTTATTTCTTTCTTCATTGTCTTAAGGTCTTTATTTTATAAGTCTTTCCCTTGCTTGGTTAGAGTCTACCTCAAGATATTTTATATTATTTGAGGCCACTGTGAAAGGTGTTGCTTTGTGTGAGCTCAGTCTGTCTGTCCTTTGTAAATAGGAAAGCTACTGATTTTTGTGAGTTAATTTTATATCTAGCTACTTTGTTCAAAGTGTTTATCAGCTGTAGGAATTTCCTGGTGGGCTCTAGGTCATACTACCACATAATCTGCAAATAAGCATACCTTGCCTTTTTCCTTTCCAAATTGTATCCCTTTGATCTCCTTCACTTGTATTATTTCTGTAGCCAAGACTTCAAGTACTATATTGAATAAATATGGAAAGATTGGACGACATTGTCTTGGTCCTGGTTTTAAGGGAATTGCTTTGAATGTGTCTCCTTTTAAGTTGACTAGAGGGCTTGCTGTAAACTGCCTTCCTTATGTTGAGGTGTGGTCCTTGCCTCTCTAATCTGTCCAGGACTTCTATTATGAAGGGGTGTTGTAAATAACCCAGCTGACATTCCTCCTCAGCCCATGTCGAAAAAAGAGGCTCCTTTCTCACATCAGCTCAAAAGATCCTCAAACTGAACGTCTCTCCCTTCTATTTTTTGTGTTTCTCTGTCCTCCTGACTTTCTCTTACTTTCTGTTTTTCGTCCTATGTTCACTTCCTGTCAATTAGTTGCTTGCTCTTCCTGTTGACCAATGGTTGACTTTATTTAATCCTGTTTACAATATTCACACAAAAAGCTCTTGGATTAAAGGTGTGTGCTACAGCTCAGGCACACTACAATTAGAAACAGGTTTTTCCAGTAAACAACATAATCTTGGGGTTCACAATGTGATCAAATATCCTGCCACAGTGTTGGAGGGCTTTTTCTGCATCTAATGAGAGTGATTATGTAGCTTTTTTTCTTTCAGTCTGTTTATATGGTAGATTGCATTTATTAGTTTCTATGTGTTGGACCCTCACCGCATATCTGGGGTGAAGCCTGCTTGATGGTGGATGATATTTTTTGATGGGTTCTTGGATTCAGTTTGGAAGTATTTTATTGAAAAATTTTGCATCCATGTAGATAAGGGAAATTGATTTGTAATTCTTTGTTGGTCTTTATGTGGTTTAGGGGTCATGGTAACTGTGGCATCATAAAATAAATTGGGGATTGTTACTTCTGTTTTGTGGAATAATTTAAGGAGAGTATTGCGGTTAACTCTTTTGAAAGTCTGGTAGAATTCTACAGGAAAATCATCTGGTCCTGTTTTTTTTTTTTGTTTTTGGCTGAGAGACTTTTAATGACTGTTTCTATTTCACTAGGGGGTCATAGGTCTGTTGAAATTGTTCATTTGATGGGTTGGAGAGATGGCTCAGAGGTTAAGAACATTCACTGTTCTTCCAAAGGTCCTGAGTTCAATTTCCAGCAACCACATGGTAGCTCATAACCATCTATAGTAAGATCTGGTGTGCAGGCAGAATGTTGTATAAATAATAAAAATCTAAAAAAAAAAATATTGTTCATTTGATTTTAACTTTGTTAAATGGTATGTATTGAGAAAATTATCCAATTTGTTCATATTTTCCAATTTGGAGTAAAGGTTTTTAAAGTAGATCCTTATTATTCTCTGGGTTTCATTGGTGTTCATTCTCATCTCTGATTTTGTTAGTTTAGTTTCTCTCTTCACCTTTTAGTTATTTTTCGCTAAAAGTTTGCCAATCTTACTGATTTTCATAAAGAACCAACTCTTTGTTTCATGAATTTTTATTTGTTGTTGTGGTGGTGGTTGTTTCTGTTTTGTTTATTTCAGTCCTAACTTTGTTATTTGCTGTCTTTTCCTTTTGGGTGTGATTTTTTTTTTTTCGTTCTAGGGCTTTCAGGTATGTTAAATTACTAGCATGAGATTGCTATAATTTTTTATGTAGACAGTGCTATAAACTTGCTTCTCAGAACTTTCATTGTGTCCCAAGTTTGGTTATCTTTTATATTCGTTTTTATTCATTTGCACAAAGTTTTTAATTTCTTTCCTGGTTTCTGTCTTGGACACATTTTTTTTTTTTCTTTCAGTAGTGATTTGTTCATTTTCCTTGAATTTGTAAGCTTTTTGTTCCATTTTTAAAATTGATATTTAGCGTTAATCTGTGATGGTCATATAGAATACAGGCAGTTATTTCAATTTTCTTGTGTCTGTTGAGACTTGCTTTGTGTCTCAGTATGTGGTCAGTTTTGGAGAAAGTCCCATGAGTTGCTGAGAAGGTATATTCTTTTGTGTTTGAGTGAAATGTTGTGTAAATATGTTGTGTTCACTTTGTTTATAATATCTGTTAGCTATAGCATTTCTCTTTTTTTGGAAACCTGTCTACTGGTAAAACTGGGGTATGAAGTCTACCGTTATTGGTGTGTTAGGATCACTATGTGATTTAAGCCATAGTCATGTTTCTTTTATGAACTTGAGTGCCCTTGAGTACATCTTTGGTGCATAAGAATTGCAATGTCTTATTGGATTTTTCCTTTGATAATTATGTAATGTCCTTCTTTATCTATTCTGATTAGTTTTGGTTTGTAGTTTGTTCTGTTAGATATTAAAGTGGCTACACTAGCTTGCTTCACAGGTCTGTTTGCTTACCTTGAGGTGATGTCTATCCATGATGCTAAGGTGTGTTTCTTGGATGCAGCAGAAGATGGATCCTGTTTTTGCATCCATTCTATTTTCTGTCTTTTTATTGATCGAGGGATTGATGGATAGCAATGAGCAGTGATTGTTGGTACCTGTTATTATTTTGATGTGTGTGTATGCGTGCTTCTCTTTTTAGTTTGTTGGTCTGGGATTTATTCTAGAGTTATCTTGGGTGCGGGTGCCATTAACCTCCTGATGCTGGAGTTGTACTTCTAGCCCTATCTGGATTTGTAGATAGTCATGGAATATTCTGTTTTCTCCATCTATTGTGATTGAAAATTTTGTTGGGTGTAGTAGTCTGGTCCAGCATATGTGGTCTCTTAGGGTCTGTACAACACATGCCCAGGTACTTCTGGCTTTCAGGGTCTCCAATGAGAAGTCAGGTATTATTGTAATAGGTCTCTGCCTTATATGCTACTTGGTCTTTTCCCTTGCAGTTTTTTTTTTTTTTTAATTTTTTAGATTTATTTAATGTGTGAGTACTGTCTTCATGCATACCAGAAGAGGCCATCAGATCCTGTTACGGATGGTTGCGAGCCACATGTGGTTGCTGGGAATTGAACTCAGAACCTCTAGAAGAGCAGCCAGTGCTCCTAACCACTGAGCCATCTCTCTAGCATCACCTCTTCCCTCCGTCTTTGTTCTGTACATTTAGTGTTTTAATTATTATGTGCTGAGGGGAATTTCTTTTCTGCTTCAGTCTTTGGTATTCTATATGCTTCTT
The DNA here is from genome assembly GCF_907164565.1 of Psammomys obesus. NCBI lineage: Eukaryota > Metazoa > Chordata > Mammalia > Rodentia > Muridae > Psammomys > Psammomys obesus. The sequence goes on along the minus strand of NW_026591643.1, from coordinate 1,611,302 downwards.
ATACCTCATAGGCATCTCCTTTGTCACGGAAATTTTCTTTTATGATTTTGTTAAAAATATTTTCCGTGTCTTTGAGTTTCTTCTTCTATTCCTATTATACTTAGATTTGGTATTTTAATAGTATCCCAGATTTCCTGGATATTTTGTCAGTATTTTTTAAAATTAAACATTTTCTTTGACTGAGGTATCCATTTCTTCTATTGTCTTCAATGCTGGAGATTCTCTCTTTTGTCTCTTGTATTCTGTTGGTTATGCTTGACTTTGAGGTTCCTGTTTGCACCCCTAGATTTTTCATTTCCAGATTTTCCCTCAGTTTTTTTAAAAATTGATTTTATTTCCATTTTTAGATCTTGAATGGCTTTATTTCCTTCCATTGTTTGTTTTTTATAGATTTAAGGGATTTATTAATTTCCTCTTTAAGGACCACTAGCATAGTTACAAAGGTGCATGTCTTGTGTTTCTGCTGTTTTGTAATTCTCAGGGCCTATCTTGGTGGTGTTGTTAGACTCTAGTAGAGACATACATTGTCCTGGATGGTATTGTATTTTTACACCAGTGTCCAGGCATCTGGATTTGCAAAGTTTGTAGTTCTAAGTGCTGATGCCTGACTTTGGTGAGTCTTTTGTTCCTTGGCTTGTCTGGTTCTTAGGAGGGTGTGCGGCTGTGTGTTTCTTGGAAGGAAATTCTTCTGGGATCCTGCTAGGTGAGACTGTTGGGGGTTCCATGTCAATGTGTTTTGAGTTATGGGAGTGGACATTTAGGAATGGGGTTGGGCGATGAGGAGGGGCTTAGGAAGGTCAGGAGGGTAGAAAGCTGGCCGTCCCACCAGGAGCTGCAGAGTTGCTGTGGAGAAGGGAAGGAGTGCAGATGGAAGCGCCCCTTCCTGCTTTGCTGGCCTACTCGCTTCTGTGGCAGGCCTGGATGAAGGGTTCTTGGGGAATGCCTGCTGGAGCTGCTGGCCAGGGTAACAGGATAGGTGGGGAGGAAGGGTGGAGTGGCTGTAGTGACAATTCTGGAATTTGGGGGTCCTTAAAAACACAGAACTATTATGCTATTGTTTAATCCCAGGTGTGGGGATATGGGGCAGCTTTGGACTGTCCACAGCAACTATGATTTGCTTAGTGCTGTAGCAGAAGCGTGGTTTTGTGAGCTGCAGATAAAAGTTTTTTTCTGGGAACTTTTCAGAGGGGTACAAAAGTGCTTGGGCCTAGAGAGATGGGGTGGGTGTTTGTTGATGGTTCAGGGGAATTTTGCTTTGTTAGTAGTCATGCCATCATGCTTGAAGAAACAAAAGGAATTAGATTCAAGGATCTCTGTTTCCCCTCTATCCTTCTTTCTCTCCTATCTAGTGATAGGGGTGATCAGGGTTGGGGGTAAAGGGTGGGAAAAAGAACCCACAAAGTAGCAAAGACTGGCGACAAGTGGTCAGAGAGGGATGTGGGACCTGTGGAAGGGGGGAGATCTGTTGCTGTGCAGTCAGGCCAGGCACTATGTGGGAGCCTGGCTGGATGTGGTAGGTTGGGGGGAAGGTGTGGGTGGGGAGCTCTGGAGTACTCACTGGCTGACGTGGAGGAAGACACGGCATCTTAGCGCCAGGTGGGGTGTGGAGGCACTGCGGAGGGCCCTGGTGGGAGCTTAGGGCTGGCTGTTAGCACAGTCTGCGTTTGAAAAGGTCACTAAACTCGGAAAGGGCTTTCCTGAAGATCACATTTATTGATGGAACTTTTGCTGGTTTGTGATAAAGTTTACAACAGGACACAATTACACTTTTCTTGCATTTTGGCTGTAATCGACCAGAGAAAAATAAAGGTAACATTTTTTTGACTCTTCATTTAAGTTTCAATTTAAGACTTCATTTATTTTTTTCTTTCTCAAATAGAAATCCTGTGTTTTGAGGTTCTGGATATAAAAGCTTTCTTCTTCCTGCTGGGGTAATGGCTTTCCTGTGTCTGAGGAAGTAATGTACATAGTCATCAGTCATCCATGGACCCTCACTGGCTAAAGTTCCAGGTGCGGTGAGTAGAATTCATCTTCTATTCTGTCTTCCTGACTTTTATCTGGGAAAGAAAAAAGTTTGAATAAAACACCTAAAATATTTTAACCTCCACACAGCCATTATGTGTTCCTTTTCTTCCATACCATGTCTTATTGTTGTCTACTTGGAAGAAACCCAGTTTGTATTCCACTCTAGAGCAACTCTTACTTGCTCTTAATCTCTTAAAACTCTTAATCTCTCCCTATCAGTTTTCTCTCTCCCTTGCTTTTAAATTTTTTACACTCCAACAATTCCCCATGGTTAATAAAAATCAACCATTCAAGCAGAAAAAAAAAATCTATGTAAGAAAAGTCATATAGTTGTTATTTCTAATCCTTTAAAATCTGACAAAGTCTGGGGCAAATGAGCAATGTGCATAAAGTCTACATGAAACATCTATACATGAAGGTCCCTGAGCCATTTGAATACTACCTATTTACACACACTTAAGATATGCTAGTTCAATGACTTTGAATCGGCATCCATTAATTAAAGGATCCTGGACTTCTAATTAGGCATTCTGTGTTTTCAGTGTGGCTGATAAGCCTTCCCACCAATGGACATGGGTATAATGAATTGACAACTGGACCTTAAATGTCAAATAACTGTATATTTAAGAACCTCTGAACGTGATGCTCTTCTATAGGCCAATCTCAGCTCGCTGTTTCAAAGGGCCCGTCAGAAATCAATTGAGAGGCTCTGAGTGTACGTGGGAGGGAGTGACTGTTCTTCCCTTACATTTGTTAGATTATGACAATGGGTTGCCTGCAGTCACTCCCTTCTTTCCCCATGGTGTAGCCCAGAGCTTCACACACCAAGCAGACACCTTACCACTGAGCTACACGTCTAGATTCTGTTCTTGCCTTCCTGCCAGGATACCTCTTTCAAATATTCTTCCTGTGTATTTCAAAGTTGGCTTGAAAACTGCCTTTTTAAATTTATTTTTATTACAGACATTCAAGGCCTGCTGCAAGACTCTCTGGCTTGCAAACCAGCTTGGCCCAGTGAGTATTGCCAGCTGCTCTCTCCACACAAATAGGTCTAGCTCTTGCTAATGGCTTTGCCTGAGCTAGATCCATCAGACAGAGTATGTACTAGCTTTACTTGGCCTAGCTCTGGTCATGTAATTCCAGTAATGGCCCAATCAAAGGCAGGCTATCCATCTCATCTCAGACATACAGCTAAGGTCAAATGCCTAGGCCACATTACAAAAGCAAAATCAGACAACATGTTTCCCGTATAACCTGTTATTCCTATAGAAATGTTCTCTGGTAAGAATTACTTTATCAAAGAATTTCAGTAGTTTAACGAAGACATGAACAAATACCTCCTCACTGAACTTCAAGAGGAACATGGAGGACCTTTGGGATACCATGACAAATGACAAAATCAAACCTTTAAATTAGGCACAGATGAGGAAGCAGCATCCTAGGCCAACACATATGCCTTTACAGATACGAGCACACACAACACCAAATAAGAAAATAAACTCTTCATGGCATAATCAGAGTTCACACACCAAATAATGAAAGGTGAAAGAGGAAAAAAACAAAAGTGACATATACCAAGCAAAATTCTGTACCATAGTTGAAAGAGAAAGAAAAACTTTCCATGCTCCAAACAGTCTGAAAGAATTCATACCCAACAAACCAACCCCACAAACACTGGGGCACCCAATTTCATTAAAATCTACTAAAAACATAAATTAACATCAATCCATTAAAAGCTGGTGATTCCAATACCCCACTTTCTCCACAGACAGGACATCTGGACAAAAAAAAAAAAAAAATCAGAAACATCAGATTACCTGACATAATATATATCAAATGGATTTAGCTGGGCAGATATCTACAGAATATTCTACCCAAACACTGAGGAATAAACATTCTACTCAGCGGCCTGTAGAAGGGCATTTAAAGTTGACCAAATTCTGGGAAACAAACCAAATCTTAAGTTCAGAAAGGTTGAAATCATTCCTTGTATCCTATCTGACCATTATGCCGTAAAACTTAACAGCAAACAAATTCATGAACGTTAAACAACTCATTACTAAATGGATGATTCAGAGAAGAAATCAAAGAATATAATGCAGTGCAGGCATAAGATTAGTGTGTAATTCAAGTGCTGATTTCTGTACCTCCATATCATCTGGCTGCAATCCATCCCTGTTCTAAGAATCGCCGGTCTCAGTGTTGTATAAACCTGCTCCCTAATGGTCCCCTGATATGCTAATAAAGCAGCTTAGAGCCAGTCACTGAGCAGGGGAGAGAATAGGGCTGGACTTCCTAACCAGTAAGGGGAGCAGGAGTTAGAGGAGGAAGTAGGGGATTCAGCCAGGAGAGAGGTGCAGGGAAGATCAGACGAGATCAGGAGAGGAGCTGGAACAGGGAAGCCATACAATGAAAGTATTTCTGGGATGTGCGCTGGGAGGCAACCAAACTAGCTTAGAGGGTTAGGAATAGAGTAATAACTGCTCAGTATTGTGAAGCTTATTAAACAATGACTCTCAATTATTGTAATGCTGGCTGGGGTAAGTTTCTGGAGAGAAACTGAGAAATTAATATGGTAGCTAAATAAAAATGAAAAAAAGAACAGACCTTTGGGACACACTGAAAGCAGTCTTATGAGGAAAATCTATAGTTCTAAGCTTTAAAAAAAAAAAAAAAAACAACAACCAGAACACACATAAATGACTTGATGAAGCAACTCAAGAATCTGGAAAAGTAAGAACAAAGCAACAAACCAAACCTAAATCCCATAGATGGATGGCAAGAAATAAAAAATTAATGAAATAGATTAATTCTATTTTTCTTTCCATTTTTTGAGACATAGTTTTTCTGTGTAGCCCTGGCATTTTTCAAAAAATTTTATTTCTATACTAATTCATTTTGAGACAGCGTTTCTCTGTCCTGCGCTCGTTCTGTAGACCTGGGTAGCATGAACACTCACAGAGCTGCTGCCGCCTTTGCCTGCTGAGTGCTGGGGTCAAAGGTGCGCACCACCCAACTGTTTTCCTTGTTTCTAAAAGCTGGTTCTCTGAGGAGATAAACAAGCTGCACAGACCTTGGATCAACTAACCAAATGAAAGAATTGACTTAAATTAACATAGAAACGAACAGGGAAACACTAACATGCACAAAAGAAATTCAGAATGTGGTAAGGGGATACTTTAAAACCTGTACTCCCAAATCTCCATCCAGGAAGTTACCCTAATACTAATACCAAGACCATGTAAAGACAGCAGAAAAGAAAATTATAGGCTAGCTGTAGTTCTCCATCAGACGGGAGCCTGGGATGGTCCTCCAGGTGCTCCTCAGGATGCGGCAGCTATCTCCTGATGTGCCCCCATTTGATATGCTGGGGTGGGTGGATGGGGTTGGAGGGAGGGTAGGGGAAACAGGGAGGGTGAGTCAGGGAGGAAAGGTAGGAGGGGGCCAATGACCAGGATGAAAAAATAAAAATTTAAAAAAAATGAGAAGGAAAAAATAAAATTAGGCTCATATCATTTCACACCAAAACTAACTTCAAATAGATCAACAACATGGCTGCCTACACACACCAGAGTAAGGGCAGCAGTGTAGATATGCTAACACAGAAGGGGAAAAACTCCATGGGGTCATCTCTAGGCAAAGAACTTGTGTGGGAGAGAATTAGTCCTCTCCGGAGATGAGCCTCTTAATTGGTTATCCAATATCAAGTGGTAAGCCCTGAGAGCAACCATAGGTGACTCAGCAGGTCGTAGTATATTACAGCAGAATGAGAACTTCTACTTCCAGAGAAAACATTTCCAGGTGGGATAAATGGGATGTCCTGGAATGCAAGGACCACAGGTGCTAGAGTCTACAAAGGAAGACTGAGCAGCAGACATAGCTGCAGGTTTGGGCTGGAAGAGTCTTTGGCAGCTACAGTCAGCTTGGGGTTTGCTCTTGGTTTTTAAAATTTTAAACTTGAGGCTGGGAGCATAGGTCAGTGGAAGAACACTTGCTGAGCATGAATCAAAAGCTCACAGAGGTAACAAACTTATGAGATACAACCCAACTTACCATTCTGGTTAGCAGCTGGTTCTAAATATAGTGGTTAAATTTTCAAGATCTTCACATTTTAAATGCAGTTCTGTCAGCAGGGTGGCTATAAACTGTGTAAATAGCACATTTTTCGGAGAATGCTTCTGAATGCCAAGCATCGGTGTCAGTCTGAAACAATAGTAAATGTTCGTGGAGAAATGAGAGGGCTGCAGGGCATTCATCTTTAGCTTGGCGTGGTGAACCTCCTGAGGAGGAAGATGTCTCCTTGAAGTAACAAAATTCCTACAGGAAAGGCTTTACTAAGAAGTCTCTGAAGACTGAAACCAACACGCACCGTTCAGTGAGGAAACATGTCTACATGCCTGCACCTATTAACACACTTACTTCTATGCCAGAAAAAATTCTTCCTTTGTAGAGTGGAAGGTGTTGGTGGCTTTGGAAACAATCTATATAGAGTGTTTGGATCATACCACCTGAAAAAAGGTTAACTTTGGGGATGTAACTCTTTAATGTTTTAATTTAAAATTCTTAACTAAATGTATCATAAGTACCATTCATACCAATTGCATGTTTTCCTTTTAAAACACTTTCTCTAAAGACTGACTACATGTAACGGAGACTTTAATTTCCACTGAAATGCAACCAGTAAGCAAGATTTTGACTTCATCAGAAAACTTTTTAATGTACTCTATGTACTGAAGTCAATGCTTTGTGCATGCTAGATAAGCTACATTCCCAGTGATAAGATTTTAAAAATTTTCTCTCATATATTACATCCCAACAGCAGTCTTCCCCCACCTCCACTTCTCCTTTCCCTTCAGAAAAGGGCAGGCCTGCCAGGAATAACCAAACATGGCATGGCAAGTCGTAACAGCATCTCTCAGGGTAAGGCTGAGGCAACCCAGTGCAAGGAAACGAGGCCAAAAGCAGGGAAGAAAGTCAGAGACTGGCCCACTCTCACTGTTAGGTGTCCCACAGGAATACCAAGCTACGCAACCATAACATAAATGCAGAGGCCTAGGTCAGACCCAGGCAGGCTCCCTGATACTCGGTTCAGTCTCTGTGTGCCCTAGGAGCCCTGCCTTGTTGATTCTGTGGGCTGTTTTCTTGTGGTTACCGTGACTCCTCTGACTTCTACAATCCTTATACCTGGACCAAGAGCACAGTGAGGGTATATAAATTCTCTTCTGCTACCGAAGCTCCACAGTCTGAGAGGAAGGAATTTTAGCAGGAATAAGATGAAAGAGTCCCAGCAAACTAGCTTTTTGGATGTTGGCAACTGTGGCTGTGGGGTTTACTCACTTGGATGAGTAATCTGAAATATGCATAGTAGAGTCTCATACCATCCCTCCCAGGCGCCGTCATGGTACCATACCAGGGCCATTTTGAGACATGAGCTAGTAGTTTGGACTAACTGGGTTCAGAGATGCCCATATATTCACGTGTCTGGGCTCCCACAGGTTCTGTTGCACTGGTGTAGAGTTAGCTCCTTGCCCATTCAGCTTGGCTCTGCAGGGTGACTATTATCTAACCTGCTGAGCGCTCTGTGCTGAGGACAACAGCTACTGTGACATGGGGAACTGAAGGTGCTATCTCTGAGAACCAGGATAGCAGGGTGCTTGCTCTGAGATCAAAGATACATATGGATGTGTGCCTCTTCCAAGACTGAAGGCTGGCACTCACTTTTCCCACTGTGCTAAAGCTGGGTGTTTACTACTGCCAGGACAGGGAAAAATGATCACTGTTCACATGGGTGTCCTGAAGGGGTCTTGAGCATCTCTGGTTCCAGCTGCTGCTCCACCCTGCTTAAAAGGAGCTCAAGAGACACTGCCCAGATTTGACTATTAGCCCTGCTCTCAGGCAGACACTACTACTGAAACATCAGGGAATACACATGTAAGTTTTGTTGCTGCCTTTTTTGCAGTTCCCATCACTATTCTATCTTTGCATCCTGTTTGCAGTGCTATCAAGCCTCCATGAGTGCCGAAGAGGCACTGACTCTTTTAGGTGCTTCTCTGTTCGGTGTTTGTTGGAGATTGATTGTCTCAGATACCTCTTGCTGGGAGCAGAGTTAGCACTGAACTGCTCCAGGAAACCCCTATTGCTGGGTGAAGGCCATTGTGGCCATTGTAGGAGCAGTGACACACTGGACAGCCCATACCCAGTGTTCTCTATTGCTGATGTGTGGTCTGTAGAGACTGGCTCTTCTTGGCTCTGTGACAGTGTACACTGTGCCCAAAGGCATTGACCCTATAGAAACTATAGTGAAATGACAATCTGGTGTCCAGCTAGATGCAAAACCAACAATGACCATGTAACAAGATGGTACCCAAGACACATTTTCGAGAGGAAGCTTCTTACTAAGCACCTTATAGAAGTGGTTGAGAGTCTACTAGATGTACAAACCCCAGTGAAGGAATACAACAGAGACGAGGACAGATACCCCAAGATGATATGGTGGTTCCAAAAGAACTTTTTAATTTAAAATTTATTATTATTATTTACATGCATCTATATGCATGATATTTGTGCATGGAATCATGTGCTGTGCATACATGTGGAGGTTACAGGATGACCTGAGTTGGTTCTCTCTTTCCACCTCTTATTTGGGTTCTGGAATGGAAAAGTTGCCAGGTTTAGGCAGCAAGACACTTTACCCAGAGTCACTTCATTGGCCCCAAGAACATAAATCTTTACCAATTCCAAAGAATTCAAATGGATGATGTACTTGATAAAGAATTTAAAATAACAATTACAAAACAGCTCAATTAAAAGTCCATGATAATAAGGTTAATAATGCAATTAGTAAGACAGTAAGGATATATATTAGAAAGAAAGAAAGAAATTGAAACAAAAAGATTATTTTGAAAAAAAACTTTGGAAATGAAGAGCTCACTAAGACCAAAACACACCCAACAGCAATGAACTACCCCACACCAGCTAAGAAGACCATCAGCCAACCATTTAAAGTGGAACCTGAAGAGTTTTCAAAAAGATCCTAGTCCAAGGGTCCATCCATGCCTGTGATCCCAGCATTTAGGAGGCAGAAATGTTTGATGAGTCTGATGCCAATGTGATTTGCATGAATTTTGGGGCAGCTACATGGCAAGGTCCCATCTTGAAGAACCACAACCAACCAGGCAACTAACTTTTCAAAACAAGGAAAAACTGAAGGAATCCAGGTCTCTCAGATCAAATTAGAAAAGATTATTAAGAGAACACTATATCCATGAGGTAAAGCAAGATAGCCTTCATCACAAAAGCACATAGAAGGATAAATCTCACTTGAAGAAGGAGATACACAAATAGGTAAGGATACTGTTATAGTATATATAACCAAACCAAAAGATGAACCAGAAAAAGAAGAAAATATTTAAAACAAGGAAAAGATAGTAAGAGCCAAATTGATTAAGTTTTATTAAAGGATAATAGACTGAGCTTGTTGTGGTGATGTGTACCTAGCACTCAGGAGGCTGAGGCTGGGGGATTGCTGAGTTTGATCAAGGGTAGCTTGGATACACAGTGAAACTATCTCAACAAACAAACAAAAGATACAGACTGTCTAATTGGACTAAAACACCAAGACCTATTGGGTATGTAACACATACCTGTAAATCAGCACTCAGGAGCCTTCAAAAAAAAAGGATTTTGATTGTAAAGCCAGCCCGGGAGCTTTACCAGTAAGACCCTGTCTCAAAAACTAAAACAAAACAAAACAAAACAAAAAAAAAACCAACCAAACCAAACCCAACCAAACTGACGATATAGCCCAACAATGTGCTACCTAGAAGAAACTCCCTTTCCCAGTAAGGACAGATTGAAAGGCAAAGTATGGAAAATGGAAACAAAGCAAGCAATAGTAGCTATTTTAGCTTGACAAAACAGAATTTCAACAAAAATTATTGAGGAGGTCAATGAATTCATGAATCAATTTAAAAGTAATAAATTTATATTAACCTAATGTTAGAGCACATTATTGTATCAGAAGAGACTGGTTCCGGGACAACAGTGAGGTATTTTAATACCCTATTTTTATTAATAGATTCAACCCTGCCACCACCAAAAAATACCAAGAACCAGAGTTACGCTGTATTATATAGCAAAAAACATAACAGAGATTAACAGAACAACAGCTTAAGAACACAAATTTTGTTCATAGGCACATGAAACATTCTGCAGAATAGATCCCATATTAGGTCACAAAATAAGCCTTAAAAAAAAGGAAAAAGAAACATGTTGCTTTTTTTATTGCTACAGAATGAAACTACACCTCAAGCAATAGACCCTTTAGACACACGGAGACTCAACAGCACACTTTTCAATGAGCTGGTCACTGAGCCAATCAAAACACTGTTCTGTTTTTTTTTTTTTTTTTAGACAGGGTCTCTATATAGCCCTGATTGCCCTGGACTCGCTTTGTAGACTAGGCTGGCCCTGAATCCATACAGATCTTCCTGTCTCTGCCTCTCAAGTGCTGGGATTAAAGGTGTGTGCCATAACACCCAGCTCAGGAATGTATTTTTTTTTCCTTGAATAAAATGAAAATGGAAATAACACGCCAAAACTTACAGTATTCAGCAAAGGTAATACCAAGAATGATGTTCATAGCAACTAGTGCCCACATGACATGGGGATGTCAACAAAAACCAGTATTTGTAGGAGGAGAAGAAGACACATCAGGGAAAAAAAAAATGAAATCGGGGGTGGGGGGGAAGACTCTTAAAAAGTTATATAACAGATTGTGACACATAGTTGGTTCTTTGAAAAGATACAGCCAGCCAATTCTTTACTTAGACTCAGCAAAGAAAAATAGAAGCTCCATATAAAACCAGAGACACAAAGGGTTATATTACAAATAATGCCATAGAAATACAAAATTTTATTAGAGACACTTAGAAATTATCTGTTAAACTGGGAGGTATATAAGAAAGCAAAACATTTATGGACATATAAGATCTATCAACACTCAACTATGAGGACAGTAAAACAAATAAATCAATACCAAGTCCTATGATAAATGTGAATTGTAACTAAGCTTCCTAATAGAAAAGCTTAGGATATTGAATTTTATGTATCTGTTAAGAAACAAAAACCAACGAACTTAAAGGGAAAGGATCCTTTCAGGTTTATTCTGAGGTCATCATTACTTCATAAGCAAAATGCACAGGGGTGGGATAGAGTATCATAAACACGCAAAGACTTCTCAAAAATACTTAATAAATCCACTAGGATATCAAGATCATTCATTACAATTTAGTTTTCTCTTATGGATGTAAAGATAATCCAACATACTCAAATTAGTAAGTAAAACAGCAAATCAACAGAATGAAGGATAACTATTACTTCAACAGATGCAGAAATAGCATTTGATGAAATTCACTATCCCTTAATAAAAATACTATGTACAGAAAGAAGTGCTCCAACATAATAAAAGCTAAACTCTGAAATCCCTTCCTCTAAGAACAAGGGTGCCTATTGTCACTGACCATATGTTCAATGTACTTCTCTAAGTTTCAGCGAGAGCAATTAGACAAGAGAAGTAAAAGGCAGACAAATGGAACAAGAAAGCCAAATTACATCTGTGTGCAGACAATACGACTCTATGCAGAAAACCAGTAAGTGCTGCTAACGCTGGCAAAGAAATTTACTGAATTAGCATGATGCCAAATCCACATGAAAATCAACAGTTGGGGCAGCATCCTTTTTTTTTTTTTTTTTTTTTTTTAAAGTAAACTTCTTTAAAGAACTACAAATACAGGTGTAAGTGGTTGGCAGGCAGAAGAAAGTGTTGATGAAGAATCACACAAGGTCTGTTAGTGACAAGAATGTCAATGTGGAGTATGGAGGTTCCTGTACCAAGTCACGGAGCAGAAGGATCGCATTCCTCAGGCATCTGGAGCCAGGACTGGCTGCCTGTTCTACCTCTGAGCTTTAAGTGTGCTGCATAAGTACACTCCAGGAAAGTTAGCCAAAGACAAGTCCTTTAATCTCGTTTATCCTCTTTGGAAATGTTTCTTCCCCACCCTACTTTCTGACAGAAGTGCAGATGCCTGAAGCTCTGTATGACAGGGGCCTTCTAAGTGTCACTAACTTACTGAGATCTTTAGCACAAAGGTGAGGTGTAAATGAATACATGGTGTCTTAGCAGTTTCTGTGTATCTAATGGGTTCCTTCTAGACAGTCATAGATCCCCTCTGAAGAACAGGCACTTGACAAAAAAGACAGAGCGGTTTTGACAAATTATAAAGGAGTAATATATAAAGATGTCAACCCTGGAAATAACTTAAATGTATAATTTTATTCACAAAGCAAGAGAATTATGGATTTGTGTGTATTTCCAAAAAAACTCACATCTACAAGGCAAACAGACTATATATTAAATTTGCATGTGTTACAATTCCTTCTCTCATCACCTTGAACATGCCTTATTAAATAGCAGCAACAGATGAAAACCTCCAATCTGGCTGCTCACTAGGCACATTCTAAATTTTCTGGTCATTCTTGGCAAAAGACTCAGTCTGCTCATGTGGATGAATCAGTCAAGATTGTTAAGGCTTGAGCTAATGATAAGATTTAGCGACAGCTACTGTAGATCAGTGCTGAGGGTTCTTCTGGGAGTTCCGCTCCCCCAGTCCAGTGAGGGGTGTCCCATGATTGCAATGGAGAAACCTTGGTGAAATGATACTTCGTTAAGGCCGAGCTATGGTTCTCTCCAGTCTTTTGTAAACCATGAAAACTCACCAGGCTCAATGACAAAGCCTTATCACAACTGTGTTCCTAGTTAACAACAATCTTTCTCCGTTCTCTTCCCGGCTGAGTACGTGACAGCATTTTCTGTCTTTGGGCTTTTTGTGACACTCTGATTCTTTATTCTCTCCTAATAATTTTTCTTTTCTCAGTAGCTTGTTCATCATAAGCTCAAGTCTCATTTAGGTACTTTTCTCTTTCTATCACACCACATCCCATAGCTCTGACCACCCAATCATTAAAACCTCCTAGATTTTCCTCCCCTAGGCTGCCCTAGAGGCGCACAAATGCGTTCAAACCTGATCCTCTGATTTCTTCCACCACAACAATCTGGTACTAGAAAACTCAATTCCTCTCAGAGTTTTCTCTGTCTCCCTCCCTTCCAGTCTGTCTCTCTCCCTTTTGCTTTTCAAGACAGCTTTCTCTGTAGCCCTGGCTGTCCTGGAATTTACCCTATAGACCAGCCTGCCTGCCTCTGCAGGGATTAAAGTTGTGCACTACCACAGCCTGGATTTACTTTTCTTTCATGGAACTCTTGTGGACTTACTAAAGTTTCTGAAAATGGTTTAAGCTAATTTCAAGTGACGCCTTCTGTCAACCACGCTTTCCTGTACTCCCATCAAGCTTCTCACTGCAGTGAAACGGATTCAGAATACAAATAAAAACATAACAACCCCAAAAACTATCCTATGAAAGGAAATCTTTCATTTCTAAGTCATCTTTGAAGCTCACCTGCCAGATCTTATCAAATCCTTACCCCCTTTGTTAAACTGTCTTTCTAGGCCCATATACATATTTTCTCCCTCTTCTAAGATAGGCTATGTTGCCCAGGCTGGTTTTGAATTCCAGGACCCAAGTGACCTTTCTGCTTCAGCCTCTCAAGATCACAGGTGTAAGCCCTATCCTCATTTTAAGTTATCCAGTTTAATTTTTTCATTAAAACAAAAACAACCCATCATACATTGAAAGGGACTGAAGAATCCACTGTAATCCTCAAGCTTCTAATAGTGGGTATCAAAGAATACTAGACAAATAACTTCTACCTAATTAAGAGATAGCAACACATCAGAGTTGATACTTAAATGTGTTCTCTGTAGGAGATATCTTTAAATCACTGCTGAGAATGTAGATGGCAGTGAATCTTTTAAAATAATGCTTACATTTTCTAAGAAGGAATACAGCAAAGGCAATGCTAAAAGGACTGATGGACACATTCTAGACTAGATGGTAATGCTCTAAAAACAGGTAATACAAACTTGTAACATACAAAAGCACAAACAAGAGAAGAAACTTCTCATGGAAACTCCAGGGATTCAAATGTCAGTTCTGAACACAGAGGGGCATCTACAGTCCGTCCTTTATCAGGCGGCAAGCGGCATCATAACAAAAGCAAAGCCAAGTGTCAGACACGCCCTGTAGCCCACTGCTCCACATATGCTCCACATCAAAAGCAAGAGTGCACGCCAGGTTGGGACAGGCACTCTCCATTTGTCACTACAACATCTGGCTAACAGGAACCTTGTACAGTAGGAAGAGTTTCAAAGTCTGGGCATGCCATCTGAGGGATTTTAATAAAACGTTCCAGTCAAGGATTCAGAGCTGTGAGAAGTGCTGATTCCACCTTGGAAGTTACCCAGAGGTCTTGGGTTTGTATCCTGTCACTAAACAGCCACAGTAAGAGTTCAAGTTTCTGTTTATCAAACAATTACAATTAAATAGTAGAGTCAATGCTGTGTTATCTGTAAGGCAGTGATAGTCGGCAGTGAGCTTGGAGTTGGCAGTGGCCTCCTCCATTCTGACCCAGACTGTCTCAGTCACTGCACACAGTAAAGCACCGGGAGCCCCAGAGCACCTCTACAGCAGTCTGAATTAGCACTTCTCAGGCGTCCGTGCGCACCGGCATCAGAGAGACCCAGAGCTCCACCCTCCAAACTGATCTGAGGCAGAATTCTGTCCTAGGGATTCTTAGAGTTAGGTAGGCTGCTCTAAAATGGCACTGGACAGCACATCTCTCTCATACAAAAGGAAGAGCTGAGAAGGTAAGTAAATGTCACCACAGAGCACAATGCTGTATGGTTTAGGGGTGGAGGAAGGGACAGGAAGCAAAAAGCCACACTTCTTTTACCTATCAGATTTGAGAAATTACTGAGTTCATACAGAGTTCTGCTGCAGGGTGGGAGCCCACGCTTGCTCCCCATGCATAAAGGCCACGAAGATACAGTGACTGTTAAAAGATAACACTGGCCTTACAAGGAAAAACCTGCAAACCCTCGCCCCTCTCAGTCTCTGTGAGTTACAGCTGGGAAGGAGGAGGTTGAAGGAATTTTCTGGCACAGAGAAATTCTGTCAGTGTGTGCACACACTGTGCTCATCGCATCAATAACATGAAAAGACACACGAGGCCGGGAGTGGAGGCTCACGCCTCTTAATTCCTGCACTTCTGAGGCCTGGGCATGAGGACTTCCGTAACTTTTAAGCTGGCCTGGGTTATAGGATAAGACCCTATTGTAAAGTACCAAATACCAACATAGTACCCGAGTTTACGGGAGTGGAAGCAAACAAAAGCAAAGGCTGCTGGGATAGACAAGCCAGTTTTACTTTTCATAGTTTATGTAAACTGCTTAGTCTCCTGAGTGCTGGGCTTACAGGCTCACATCTGGCTCAAACACTTCGGTAAGAATGGTGCAGGTGAAAACCTAAAACAGGTTCAACTGGAGTACTGTTTTATGAAGTTATACCATCTAACTTTCTCAAATGTGATGCAGTGTCAGTCTGTCTTGTTCTAAACACTGAGCTAGGATTTACCATGGACAGAGGGTTAAGCCAGGACACCTCTGTCTTCATCACCCCATACTCACACTCAAAAAAAGTAAACCACTGGTGACCCATGACCAGTGACATGAAAGCTCAACACATTATCTATCCTCAGAAAGTTGGGGGCTCACAGAAACCCTAGATATTATGCAAAAAAAAAAAAAAAAAAAAAAAAAAGGACATGTGTTTTCAAGAGGAATTCTGCCTGTATTTTTAGGGCTCTTTCAAGATACAAATAATTAGAATTTTAAATTTCATATTTAACATGAAGTTTTTCTTTCTCCCCTTGTTCTTCTTGAGATGGGGTTCTCTGTGTATTCCTGGCTGTCCTGGAACTCAGAGGTCTGCTTGGCCCTGCCTCCTGAGTGCCGGGGTTAAAGGCCGGCCCCTCCTGGCCAGCACCTTGACCTTTCCTTACTGCATTGTTCCTGGGACAGAAGGTTGCAAGCTCAGCCAGCAGGGAGCCTACAGACTGTCTCCCCACAATAAAATGGCAGTCAGCTGGGCTGAAGGCAACGAAAGCCCCACTACAGAGCCCCCCTCTATGGTGTAGCACGCGCCAGGCCACTGCTGCGGGGCACTTTTCTGTGCTCTTGACCCCGACAGGGAACACACAGAGGTGAGAGCTCATGTTCGCGTTCGTGCCTTTACAAGGGTTGGAGAAAAGTACTGTTTCCCGTGCAGACCCCAGCCCTGTAGAGCTGGCCCTATCGTGGAGGATCCCAAACACAAGTCAGTGATTTACAGCTTTCTAAAAAGATTCATTTTTTAAAAATGAGACTAATGCATTGGTCTTTCTGTGAAGCTGCAGCAGGTGTTAACTGCAGGGTGAGAACAAGTGACTCTTAAGGTCACGTAAGTCAGTAACAGACGTGCAAATAACCCAGAAGCACCCCCACAGTCTGCACTTGTAACCACGAGACCACAGGAGTCACACATCTGATTCATTTTAAGAACTGAGCAGGTCTCATGATTTTCACAGGCCATTTGTGTATGCTCTTCAAATAAAGCATGAGAGCTGCCATTACAAACTAAACATGCTAATGAAAGTGGGCAATCCTACTGCTAACAGTCCTTCCACTGTGTGCCTCTGCCTAAGCAAGCTGAGGAAGTGCCTCTCTACTCAGCACCCTAATGAGCCAGAGCTGAGTTAAGCTCAGTTTAACTGGTTTTTGGTTCTTGGTGTACAATTAAGTCCCTTAGGAAACTAAAAACAAAACTTCGGGACTTACAAAGACCAGTGAATCAAAACTTGTGAATCAGTCATTAGTAAATGTATTTGTTAAAGTTCCTGATAATTTTAAGCAACAAGGACAGAGAAACAGTAATTCACAGTAATTCAAAGTTCCTCTAATTCTTTTTAAACTGGTTCTTGTGACGTTCCCTGGGCTGGCTTGAACTCTAAGGCTCATGTAGTTCTCTCGTTTTAGCCTGAACAGCTGGACTCTGGGGACTTACACTCGTAGCCTGCATTTCTTAATTGAATTACTCGGTAAATGTGATCATAAATGTTGCCACATTTGGGCTGTTCACTGGTTGCTGAGAAAAACTCAACAGTAAAGGGAATGCTTTTACAGGTCTTATTCACAGGCAGTTAAACCAGGGAGGTAAAGGTGGTGATGTGGAACAGCTTTTACTCTCTGTTAGACAGATACACGACAGCCATTTCAAGGATCAGCCACTGTGCTACCAGCTGCCTGCAAGGAGGGCCAACCGGTGGACATGACAGAGGCCCGCAGAGGACTGTGAGCCATGAAGATGCGGTCTTATCACAAGTATGTGGTTGGGAAGTCACTAATACTTACAAAAATGGACTTGTTCCTAGAAAATTCTGTGCTAGAACGCCGTGTGCTGAGCACTCTCACCCCACCTCCCTACCACGCCACCCACCAGGCCACCCTTCCCATACCCCTCTCACGCTCATGTCTATTCCTTTGTCGTGACTCACTGTGAGAGGACAGGGGTGGAGCTACCTGCTGGAGCCTGGTGGGCTCAGTCCACACAACTGACACAGTGACCTCCTCCCCAGGAGCCTGTGAGCACAGTGGTTCAGCAGCAGAGGAGCCCTGAGAGCCACTGGTGACAGGATGGTCCCTGTGGGGCCTGTTGCAGGAAACTCCAGGTGTGTCCATGACTGCAAAGGCTGGATCTAGAGAAGAGCATTCTGCAGGCCTTCACCCGACCTTGTGGCTCCTGTGTTCTTCCTGAACGCCCCTCTACTCTGTTCCCTGAGCCTTAGAGGGGTGGTGTAAAGGTCTGGTGAGGCCTGGGCTCACAATCACTGTTTTCTGCAGAGCAGGCAGGCAGTCAGGGGCCCCTGCATTCACCACTGTTCACTGCAAGAAGAAACCTCTCTGACCAGGTGATGGCTGTCCTTTGTTTTAATCCCTCTATAGGACACAGCTCAGTATTGAAGAGCATGTCCTGCTTGCTCTTCCAGTGGCCTTGAGCTCTGGTTCAGCAACCACACTGGGCACCTTACAGCTGCCTATAATCTGAACTCCAGGGGCTCTAATGCCCTCTTCTGGCCTCAGTGGACACTTAAACACATGTCCACACACAGACACACATACATAAACATAATAAAAAATAAACCCTCTATCCCAGTCAGGCAGGCGGCTCTGCAGAGGGCAGGCCAGCATGGCAGGCCTCTCCTGTCCCTACCTCCCATACCCTGGCAGGAATACTGGCATAACACATACATAGAGATTAAATCTCAAGTCCCAGTGCTTGCATGCTTGAAGGGCTTTTACCCAGGGAGTCATCTCCACAGCTCCTTGGTTTCTTTCTGGAGACAATCTCTTGCTATTACTTTCTGAATCTTTATCCCAATCAAAGATCAAAGCTGTTTTTCCCTAACCTAGGATGACAGCAAACAATGAGGGCAGGGTTGGGAGTGAGTGTGGGAGAAAGGAGCTCTGGCTGATAGCACAGCAAATCCGTGACCTTTGGCCTCATCAGCATCATTTATGCCAATCTTCTGTAGCTCTTGGTCAGCTTTTTTGGATCAAGGACCACTGTGACTACTTTCATCAAGACCCCACCTCTATTCCCTTGAGTGCAGCCTCTCATCCCACCTCCCTGACAAGCAAAGGCAACCAATCCAAGATCTCTCTAGAACCACAGCGCTGCTCCTCACTGCTCTCTACTGACTAGAACAGCGTAAAGCTACTCTGTGCCTACGTCTACATCCCATTTCTCTATGTCCTGTGAGACGATACCCTCACAGCCTGCCCTTGGCTTCAAGTTATTGATGTTTATGGTTCTCCTACCATGTCTTTAACTGAGTTAACAGAACTAACCAAAGCCTCTTTCTAAAGGTGTCGCCATTAAATCTCCTCTTCTGCCTTTTACTATAAATCTATCATTATCTATCCATCTATCTATCTATCTAGTGTGCGTGTGTGTGTGTGTACACGCATGCTTCTCTGCATTTTCAGCACTAAGCAATAAGTACTTGATCTTTTATGGCATATAATACTTGAGCCAAATGTATTCCAAATGGTGTAGCCAAATCCCAAATGTGGCTTTAGGACAGAGAAGAGAGCAAAAGCAATGAATTCTAAGCTTTGTTTCTCCCTTTGGCTCTTACCTGCTTTAGAATTTTGTGAGCATGTATAAAGAGGAATAGAAGCAAGTGTTTGAATTTCAGCTTCAAGAACAGCAAGATTTTACTGTGAACTAGAATGATTAGAATGAAGTAAGACAAGTGTTAAGTCTCTACAATACACAAAATGAACTGATGCATAAAGTTAGCGAAGGAAAAATTTTGTCAAGAACTCAATACATTTTGGAGTAATCATTTTTCTTTTTATAGCTTCATTTAACTTTGCAAGACTACCAAACAGATTTCACAAAAACTAGTTAAAGGATGTTTCTATGTTAGCACGAACATTTCTATCACTTCTGCGCCAGTCATCCTGCTTCTGCTTCCAAGCGCTGCTGACTGTGGGATGTGAACGACTGCTGGGCCGGCCAACTCTCTGTTCTACCTGTCCTCTTGTGCGCCAGTGAAGCTGAGGACTATCAAAGGCTAGGTGTGCTGGGCACATCTATAATGCCGACAACCGGGAGATAAAGGCAGTCGACTGAGATTGAGGCCAGCCTGGGCCATATAAAAACAAGTCAACAGTTCTGTTCAAGTGTGCTCACTTATTTTATAATCATCGACCTTAGAAACAGGGCTGGTGAGATGGCTCAGTGTTACAAAGGGCTTGCTGCTAAATCTGTAGACCTGAGTTCAATCCCTGGAGCCCAGGGGAGGGAGAACTGACTCCTGCGGGTTGCCTGACCTTCACAAGCTTGGCTCGGCATAGATATGCCCCACCACTCGGTAATTTACAGCATAGTTAATTTAAGAAACCCACTTGTATGAAGCTATGTCTTTAGTTAAGTTGTTGAAATTATAATTCATTGATGCACTTAGTGTTGGGGTAGGGCGTGTGGGCCACGCCATGCTGTGGAGGTCCTACAGCAGACAGACACTCTGTTCACTCATTTGGCTTCTTCAAAGAATAGTCCCTGAGTCCCAGTCAGCGCGGTCACCAAGACAGGAGGCAGCAGCAGCCCACACAGAGGCTCCACTGAGCGGAGGTTCTGTTTTTGTTAAGAACACAGCTTCAAGTCCCCCCCCACTGACTACAGACATTTCCTCTGATTTAGCACTATGTCTACATTGTCCAAACATAATAGATGGATAACTAGAAGTCTCTTATTCATACAGAGACTTGTGTTTATATATCTACACTTTTTTAGAGGGGTGAACTACATGCTTATATCCCATAGGCTGATTTGTAGGCCATGGGAAAGAGAAGGGCCTGAGAGGTAACACTCATAAATGAGAGAAAAGTCACCAGGTTTAGACACAGACACTTACACAGGCCAAACTTGAGATTGCTGTCTTAATTTTCCTAGGGCAAATCAGTGATCTGGGGTAGAAGGAGAACGAATCGGAACCACTAAAAAAGTAATAAGAGTAAAATAGTGTTTGGAAGCAGAATTACATTTTATCTTAATTTTAGTTTTATTTGTGTGTGCGTACGCACACGACTAAACACAAACCCAGCTTTATGCACCCAAGTCCAACATTCTACTGCACTAGCCTTAGCTCCTAACTTCTGAAATTACGATCGGGTGTACACCGTTACCAAGGAACGCTGACTCCAGGTCAAAGAGAGAAGCATGGGGAGAGCGTGAGGAAGGAGGTGGCTAAGGGTGAAGGGGAAGGAAAGGCAGATATGCCTTTGGGGACACGCCCAGTCTCTTGGACATGGCTTTCCACTCGTGAACACCTCCACCCCCTCCCAGAACTCTGCTCCCCACTCCTTGCTCAGCTGGCTGCCAGGGTCTGCACCTGCGGCTGCTGAGACCTTCCCACTCAAGAGAGACTGGAACTCAGGTTAAGTCCTCACACTCCCGACGAGGGCAGGGGCACCCAAAGAGGCTGAGGAATTTGTGCAAAGCTGAGTTTAGGGCTTCAAGACTTGTTCAAGGTTTGTCTTTACGGCAGTGGAATCACATTTAGCGAAATAAGGCTTACGAAAAGCTAACTGAAAATGAAAATGTCGTCAGTCTGTCTTAGGTCAGCTGGGTGCAGTGGCGCACTGGAGGCGGCTGGGGCCGGAGGGCTGCCAGTCACGCCCAGCAGGTGGCCTGGCCACAGAGGGAGCCCGTCTCAGAAAACAAAACACAAGACAAAATTTACCTTAGGTAAAAAGACAAAGGCACCAAATTAAAGAAGCTAATCCATACGTAAGGCCAGTGCTGTGATGGTTGGAAGGGTCAGAGAGCACAGACAAGAAAGCACCCTGCAGAGGGGCATGCCTTCATGGGCTTCCCGCTTCAGAGCGTTATCTGGAAAACGGAGATTAAAAACTTTGATTACCGAAGACCATTGCAGCCAAATAAAATGAAATGTTTTTCTTCGAGCAGATGGCTCATGCCCTGACGATGTTTGCATTTAAGGGTTTAGGATTACCTATTAATAAGGAAGCAGGGATGCTTTCCACTGATATTTCTAATTCAAAAGAAACAAGTCCTTTGTAAATCACTGTGGAGTGATATATTACGTGTGTGTTTGTTTAAGGGGCTGGGGTGGAACTTTAAAACTTTATGTCTAAATCCTGTTTCGGGCCTGAAAGGCAGCTGCAGGCGCAATGGACACTGTCTCCATCACCGCAGCTCCTGGGTGACGCTCTCAGCTCGGCCGCTCCAGCCTTCTCCTTTTCCATGCTGTGACTGATGCTACATCAAGTGGTGTGCCGCCCACAGTGGTCAGCACAGTCTTTTAGCGCTGAGCCCCAAGACAGGTTAACAGTGTCAGCAAGCGCAGGGGCTGCGCAGGGACTGGCTACTCAACGTGAGGCTGTGATCGGGAAGGGCCAAGTGTTACTAATGCACTGTCATCCCCATCATACTCGAAGCTGCTGCGAAGCTGGGGGAACACCCCCCTTTTCTGATCTGAGGAATATTTTTTTGGGGGGGGGCACAGGCCTCACACAGTGGTAATTTTTAACTTGGATTAAGGCATCAGGTTTGGGGACTCTCAGCAAGTTGTGGATGAATAAAAGATTTAATTATAAAATTGCTAGAGATACAGGAAATTCTAAGGAAGAAAAAGGTTTGCAGAAAGTAGGCTTTGATTAGAAATGTTACAAAGTGTTATTTCTTTAGACAGTATCTGCATTTTGGGGTTAGAGGACTGGCTGAGCTAGTGCTCACTGAGGAAGCCTGATGACCCACAGCAGGTCTGGGAAGCCATGCTAAGAGCTGGACACAGCAGTGTGTGGTGTGTGTGTGTGTGTGTGTATTCAGGTGCACACACACCACAGTGCATGCATGGAGGCCATAGGACAATGTAGCTCATTTCCATAACCCAGTACTTTGGGAGGAAGAAGAAAGAGGGGTGCTGTGAGTTCCAAACTAGCCTGGGGGACACAGGCTGAGCTAGAGTTAAGGACCCAATCATACAAAAAGCAAAATCAATCTTTCTCTCCCCCATACCTACCTACCTATATAAAAATATGCATTTCTTGTATAACTCTCAGCAACTAGCAGGAAAGCAACTGAAATAATCTCACTCTTGTTCAGACCTCAGTAAACAGGAAAACAGTTCAACTTCACATGTTTATTATTGTTTTCAACAATAATATGACCATAATAAATGACCATAATAAACATGGTCAGAGAAATAAACCTAGGCTTTGCATAGGCAAACACATTAACCAAACCCAAAGAACTTTATGGAGTCTAAGGAAACCAAAGACAATATGACTGTCTGCTGTTAGCTACACATTGTTTACATGGCCTTGAATTCAACAGTATTTCTTTTGGGGGGTGGGGCTTGTGGGTATTCTTAGAAGCTAAGAAACTGCCATTACAAATCCATGAGAGTCTAAAAATTAACTGGAGTGGGGATGTGACAGCCTCGGAGAAATTGTTACTTTGCATAACCATGCAAAACACCTGACAGAATACTGAAGGGGTGTTGTTTGTTGCACTCAGTTTCAGTCCTCTGTATGAGGGTGAACACAGCACCTCTTCTGTGTGGTATCCCAGAGAGGAGAGACATAGAAAGCCAGACACATACACACCAGGGGACAGAGGAGCTCCTCCTGTGCCTTACTTCCTCCCGCGAGGTTCCACTTCCTAAAGCTTCCAAAATAGCAACAGCAGCTTGAAACCCAGAGTACGAGACCTGCAAACATGCAAATGCTTCACCTCAAACCTAAGATCAGCTTCTGGATCCCAAAGGCTCAGGGCCACTTCACAAAGCAAAACACATCTGCTCTTCCTCGTAGAGCCCTCAAAGCCTCAGGCGCCAACACTGTTCAGAAGCCTGCTTCACAATATCCTTCAGACTAAAGCACACCCGTAACTGTGAGCCCCTAGAACAGGAAAAGTCACATGCATCCAGCATCCAACAGCACAGTGCACACTTCTCACGCTACAAGAGAAGAGGTACAGAGAAAGGAGGAATGGGGACAAAGCAAGCTTAAAATCCAGCAGGGCAAACAGAAAACCCTGCAGCTCTATGGCCAGCTTTCCTGGCCAGATGCTCGGTTACAGGGCAGCAGGTTCAAGAGTCACTAAGGACGGGCCCTTCCCAACCTCACTCTTAAGCCCCACTTCCCATGTCTTGGGCACACACTAACTGTGTAAGTGAAAAGTGGCCAGTACAGCAGGGGAAGGTTCACAATTGGCCCTTCTTAAATCTAAAACACTAAATAAAAGGATCGCTACAGACCAGGTAAAAGGCAGAATGAAGGTAGCAAGGCTTTGTGGAAGCCCACCAGAGAAAGGCTATTTTCTGGTAAAATGAAGCTATTTTATAGCTCTGTTATTTAATTCTTTCTAATCTGCTCTGATACTAGTTTTTGCTCAGAATAAGGGAATCTGAGTTGTTCCTCTGACCCTAGGTACCTCAAAGGGCATAGGATTACTACTTACAGGAGATTTGTGGTAAAGAACAAAAACACAAGTTACTCCAAGCAGATTTCCGATCACTTACACAGGAAAAGGCCCCCAGAAAAGCTGCTGGTTTCACAGATGGCAGGAAATATGTGAAGTCTGCTAACCTCGCAGTTCAGCGTAATGGGCCTGGTCACAGCCTACTCTCACCGTGACCATGCCTCATGAATTCTCTAATAAATGTTGCCTGTCTTTTACACTAGGGTGTGCCATGTGATGGAGAGCCAGGGGGACACAGGAGCAAGATCAGTGTCGGTCCACGACCTCGTCATCGAAAGCATCCTGGGGGCTCCACTGTGTCTCAGGTCTCACCCTGACAGCTTCGTGTTTCCTACCCTCTCAGGGCTTTCCTGTAGAGGGCCAGCACAGGCTAATCATCCTGCCTGGTCTCTGTGCTTTCCTTTGAAAGCTCTGGGAGTGTTCAAACCCTCAAAGTGCTTGTAGCCTGAATAGCGTGGCTCCGCAGGAGGGCTACCAGGAGCTTGAGCAGCAGCTAGATTCTTGGGAGTCACCCATGCCGCAGCCTCAGGGGCCGCACAGGTCAGCTTGGAGAAACACATCCCTAGGTGACTGCACAACTATGGCACCTGTGGCTCCTCCCGAGAAATGGACACTCTGGCGCCTGCCAATGGGTGGCGCTTGCTGAATTCCCGAGATGCCCCAAAGTTATCTTTTCCCTTTCTCTTGAGTGCCTGGCTTCTTTTTAATGGTGTTAATCTCTTTAAAATTTTGACCTCAGTCCTTTTCTGGCTAGACTGCACTGTTTCTGGAAATCCTTCTGTTCCCAGGTTTCCCACTCCTGATTCCTACCGTTAGGTTTGCCTAAAGTCAGCCAGTGGTAACTAGGCAGCTTCCTGACCGTGACACTGTCTTAGGACTTGCCCCACTGCGTTAGTCCATTATCTGTCAGGCCAGCCCCAGGACAGACTCAGTGCAAATGCAGACAGGTCCTTTGTGAGGACACGATATGCCTGGTCTTCAGTCCCGCTCCCTTCCTAACCTCTGAGTGTGGCCTCCGCTGTCCACCTTCCTGCTGGCATTCGGTCTTCTGAATGACAGACCTGCCTGTTATTGGCTTACACCATTCCAGCAGCTCCTCTAACCCGCTTCTCCAGCCTCTTCCACCTGCTTCTGCAGCCCAGTTAACTGTGAGAGCCGCATGGCCAGACTAGTTGCTGCAGCAGCCCGCCTCTCTGCCTCAGTGCTTTCTTACTTCTACACGGCTGTCACAGAAACACCTGACAGAGTAATCATGTGGAGGAATTCCGTCCTTTTCTCACAGGGTTAGAGCGTTTATTCCAGGACGGCTGGAAGGACGTGGCAGAGCGGTGCAGTTCACAGCCTGCTGACTACCGACAGACTTCCTTCCGTTAGTTACAGCCCCAAAGCTTCCTCACCTCCTCAGGCAGTGTCAGCTGGGACAGGCACACGGTATGCAAGACTGTGGGGCAGTGGCGTACGAGCACGGGCACCGAGGGCTGGCTGCCAGCGAGGCTGAGAACTCAGAGCTCAGCCTCTGCAGCGCCCACACGCTCAGTGACTGTGGGAAACGGTGCAGCTGCTGCAGAGAACAGTTTGGCAGTTTCTCAAAAGGCTAAACATAACCTAGCAAGTCAACTTCAAGGTACATAACCAATCTGAAAACATGCTCACACAGAACATGCACATGGATGTTTGTGGCCCGAGTGAAAACAGCTGAAGCATCTCCTGACGACCGAGGGAATGACTGCAGTATATCCACAGCACAGAGCAGCGTTAGTCACTAAAACAGTGGTTACAGCCGTAACACGGACAGAGACTCTAAAACACGTGAACTGAAAGAAGCCACACACAAACAGACGTCTTACATGATTTCATTGAGTTGAATATTCAGAATAGGTAAATAGATAAATGGTCATAACATGGGGTTCTAAGTATTGTCAGAAGGTGAAATCAAGATTGAACCCAAATGACATTCTTTTGTGGTGATAAAATTGCACTGCTGTTAGACAGTATGGAAAACACACTAAAATCCAGAACTGTCTATACATTAATGGGAATTTTATCTAAATATCAATTATAAATAATCCATAATTATAAAAAATAAAACATTTCCAAAGTCTTCTAATTTGGTCAAATACAGACTTGATCTGGAATGGTAAGGGAGCGCTGGGATTCGGGAATGCTTGTAAGAAGCGTCTCTTTGTTTTCCAAGGTGCGCTCACAGATTTTTATGAGGAAATGAAGTGATGGGTAGGCTGTAAAAAGCAGTGGGCTGCAAAAGCTTCAGTCTCATCGTTCAGCCATGCCCAGAGGCCCTAGGGAAGTGGCTCTCCCTGTGGCCTGTCTGTGAGACGCTGTAAAGTGACTGTCTGCGTCCCGGTGGCTTTTGTTTGGAGATCATGGTCAGGCTGAGCTCGTTTAAAATACCATTCCCAGGGCTTACATGCTACTCCCTGAACGATGGGAATTCTCAAAGCTTTTAGAGGGATAAACTACTGAATGGTCTCTGACTACAGACAGGCCACAGTTCACTGGAAACAGCCAGTTCAGATAAATAAAATGAGGGCAGACACTTCTGGAGATGGTTTTGAAAGCTTTCCATTAGAGAACAGCCAGGCATCAAAGAGGAGCAGCATGTGCCCATGCTACGACCGGCACAAGCCAAACTCTCCTGTCTTCTGAGGGACATGCTAGAACTTAATGACAGTGTCCAATCCAAGAAAACAAAAGGCAGAGGAACAGGAATGGAGTGGTGGGGCAGCTGAAGGAGGCACCCTGTCCTGCCAGCAGGAGGAAGGCACTGTCATGCCCCCCAATCTTGGTAAGAAAGGAAAAGGAGCATAAGGGAGCTACGTGCAGAAGACGCGCTTGATGCACAGTTTCCTAATTTGATATGCACACAAAACTAAATAAACATATTAATAGGTTTGTTTAATATAAATATAAATTCTAAAATGCAGAAAAGCTAATTTACACACTTTTTTTTGTTAAAAGTAATATATCAAAGATTGTAATAAGAGCCCAGTATTTTATTTGGGAATAAGTATTTGGGAAAATCCAATTCAAGATATACTATTCCAATGTATGGCTATTTCCAAGACAGAT
The DNA here is from genome assembly GCF_907164565.1 of Psammomys obesus. Classification (NCBI taxonomy): domain Eukaryota; kingdom Metazoa; phylum Chordata; class Mammalia; order Rodentia; family Muridae; genus Psammomys; species Psammomys obesus. The sequence continues at coordinate 1,584,125 of NW_026591643.1, read as the reverse complement.
TCTAATTTGAGAATAAAGTCTGGTTAAGTTCAACTAGATAAAATTATTACTTAGGGCTCTGATGATAAATATCAGAATTTATTTAGTTATTTTATTGCATTTTCAATAAGTTCCTATTTAAAAAGGTCAACTAATTATCACTTTGTTACTCTATGTCTTCTGAGTTCTTGAAAATCTTCTATATGTATTAAGTAAAACAAGAGGACCCCAAGGATGGCAGTCCTTCACGTGAAAGGGTGCACACTGCTCAACCTGCTGGAGGAGCTGTGTGCTCGGGGCAGCTACGCAGCACTGAACATAGGAGAGCAACAAACGCGACGCTCACAGCAGCCATTTGAGTCCCATAAAATCAGAAGGAATTCTACACTAGGCCAGCTGAGCCATGATGCACTTTCCTGTGCAAATATCTCCCCAGCTGTACCATCCATCAGAGTGAACCTGTGCCTGAGACCATATTGTTATAAAACCCAAACATACACACGGATGCATTATATGCTGTGAGCTAAACTGTTCTCAGTGGAAGTAGGTCTGTGAAAGCACAAAGAAAATCACCAGGAAAAGATGATTTTCTAGAGAACCACCTTACTTGCTTGAACGCTGGGGTGAAATTTGAAGACCTGGCATTTTCTGCTGCTCTGGACTAGCATGTCTGTCAGAAGAACATGCCCCGGCCCTGAGAAGAGCCACAGAAGCGTAGAATTCTGAGAGCTGCTTTCATCTACTCAATGGATATTAGCAATAAAACTTTAATGTTGAAAGAATTGTAGTATACGGTTACACTATTTATTACACAAAGCCATAAATGTGAACTATATACCTAGACACAGTATCTTTTAAAACACTTATGCATTTATTTTGTGTGTATGAATACAGGTGGACACAGGCCCCTCCATGTGTGAAGGCCAGAGGACAACTCTCATGTTTTCTACTCACAATGTGTGGGACCTGGGGACCGAAGCCAGGTCATCAGGCTATGTGCTGAGCTGTCTGCCATCTGTGCATCCTTTCTCAGTAACGACATTTGCTCTGCAGAATTATGTTTCATTTTGAATATGCATTTTAGAAATCCTACAAGTTCTGTAATTTTCCTTGGAGATCTGGAAAGAGCTATGGAGGTTCTGAAGAGCAAACAAGAGACTTTTCTGCCTCCACATAGTTTGGTGGCAATAAGCTAAAGACTGAGAGGCTAGGTCCCTGTCCACAGATGTGTGTGTGGTTCCCTGTCTCCGCTGGCATCTGAGTGTCAGTTCTCCACACTGCCCCTGGCAGGGCTCTCTGTCCTAGCGCTGACTCTCAGATCTGCCCTTGCTTTCCTCAAGGGCAATGCTGGCTTCTCTGGAAAGCATGCGAGACTGGATGTAGGATGAAGGTGGGGTGGGACACCAAACACTATTACACCTTAGAGAAGTGAGTGGGATTTGTTTTAGCATGGCACCTATTTAAGGTCTATTCCTAACATGCTTAGTAATATGTATTTTAAAAGGGTCCTAAAAAGACAGCGGTGGATGAAAGGGTCTAAAGCTAAGCAACAGGTTCCCAAGGGCTGGTGAGAAGCTAAGAGGGTATTCTGAAAAAGAAATAATGTACTGAGCTGGAAGTCTCAGGCACTGATGGCGAAGTTGGCGAGGCACCTGGACCCGGAGCTGCAGAGCGTGCCCAGAAACAAAACCAAATCCAGCAAGGACCGCGGGACACAGGATGTACCGTGACCAGTGACGTTAAAAGAAGCCGAATGACCTGCTCTGGAAATGGCTGAGCTGTCTATGAGTCAGAGGATCAATGGCTAGGGCAAAGTCAGACTTCGCTGTCGGGTCAGGACATACGAAGAGTGACACACAAAGGAGTGCTCAGAGCTACAGTGTGAAGACAGCATGCGTGAAACTTAAAAAGCACACAGCTGAGTCTGCTCAAGTGGCTTTCCAGAGGGTTGTCACACCTAAACCCAGAAGTTAAGCGGCACAGAAAGAACTAGCTGGCAGTGTCAATTTTTTTTTTTTTTTTTTGGTCACAATGCCTATATTAATACCAAACATGGCTTTTCTTAAAAGTTTTTTAGGTTTTAAAATATTTTCTGTGCATTTTCACAGTGTACATTCTTGTCTGCACACGTCTGTGAGCACGAGCGGATGTATGCGTGGAGGAGAGGCTGATTTAGGATGCCGTCCTCAGCTGCTCTGTGTTGACACAAGGTCTCTCGCTGAACCTGTCAGCATTCAGGTCAGTGGGCTCACCAATGCGCTGCTGGCGTCTACTCGTCTCCCACATGTTGGGATACGTGCTGACACATGTGGCTTTCACGTGGAGCTAGTGAGCCACACTCAGGTCCCTCTGCTTGCCTAGCAGACTTTTTGTTGATGGAAGCATTTCTCCAGCACCAGAGTTCTGACTTACAGGATAATTACATGGATTTTAATACTAGATTTTACTACTGTATTTTTGGTTTTTTGACACAGGGTTTTCTCTGTGTAGCCTTGGCTATCCTGGATTCACTTTGTAGACCAGGCTGGCCTCAAACTCAGAGATCTGCCTGCCTCTGCCTCCCAAGTGATGGGATTACAGGCCTGCACCACCACTGCCTGGCTCATTCTTTTTACTGCTAACATTTTGGAGATGTAGGGTAGTTTAACACAGAAGGTAAAGGCCCCGCGCGTCTTCAGTTGCAGGAGGGGGGATTCTAAGAGTGCTCATGCCTCTAGTGTGTCAGCCCAAACACTGCTTCCCTCTTAGTGAAATGAGTTACACAGTAGTTAAGACAGTTGTCTACCAGTGTTTCACCAGGCATGCTATACTGTGGGGAAGCACAGCTATTGACACTTTGTCAGCGACCAAAGTCTTTACACATTGCATCAAGTAGAAAAATCTTTTAAAAATTAATAAGATATTTTCATGAACTGCCAATTCAACTGGAACTCTGAATAGTAGAAATAACAAAAGATTTGTTCTTAGGGTTGATTAAAAATTTATATCAGAGCATTCAAGTAAAGTTATTTTCTGTGTTCTGATTTAATGAATCCTCTGAGTTGTATCTGTCTGAGTGACACAGATTCTGGCTCACTGGAGCCTATGCTAATCCTTCCCACACAGCCTTCTCGGGATGGGGAGGCACATGTCAGACCAAAGGACTATCAAAGAGAGAGCGAGCAGGGCTGGAGCCGCCACGAGGCCGACTCAGAACATCCCGTGACCCACGAGCGGCCGAACGTTTCCAATTGCCTATGGGCTCCGGTGACCTAGCAAACACCTGGCAGCAGCAGAAAGCAGGGTGAGCGGTCCTCAGAAGACTTCTCAGCTCAAGCTGAAAAATACTACACCTAATAAATGGCTTTAACCCTTTAAAAAAAAAAACAGCTTTAGAGGCCACCAGTGGTTCTTAAAAGGTGAGTGAGTTTTAAATGTTTCATGTACACTGTGTGTTTACTGCAGCTCCTTTAAACCTGTTCATTTAAAATGTACATTTACAAAATAAGTTACCCACCACTACTAAAGCCAAACTATATCCAACAATAAAATACATGTAAAAACGCAGATATAAAACAATGAAGCTCATCCAGTCTTAACAGGATACATGCTAACAATGGAATATAACACTTTCATAAATCTTGTAAGGTGGGATATTCTAACAAAAGATAAATCATATTTATGAGGAATAGATTATTGTAAGATGGTAGAGACACAGGAAACAATCACAGCTTCTCAAAATACGGTGTGGCCCTTTACATGGAAACTATCTCATTATATAAATGAGGAACGTAAAGCAGAAAATATGGAAATAGCATTCTTGAAGGCCGTATGCAAACGCAGTGGCTGTTTTCCCTAGCCAAACCATTCATTTAGAGGTAGAATCTGAGAGAGTACTTACAATGACAGCAACACCACAGCGATTAAAGTCCATTCCACGGGTTTGTGTATAATGTTTCTATTTGATAATCTGAAAGACATCAAGATTCACCCTTGAATTTTAGTTCTTGGTAAGAGTTATGATTTACTATGTCTAAGAGGTATTTGCAGATATCTGTGCTCTTTCTCGGGGAGACTCAGTAGTGCAATAAAGCAGCTGTAACTTAGGACTTGCCATTGACTGTCTCCCACCCAGGCTGTAACAGGCCCAAACCTGCTTAGCTTCTGCGCTCAGATGCAATAGCCGCCTGCCAAGGCTATGCATCGTAACACTCTCAAAAGGAAGCGTCCAGCCCCACCCTTAGACTTTGAGCAATAGGATCATTAGCTAGAACAGGATCATGAAGATAATGACGAAAATGAGAGTACATATATTAAAGCACCACCGACGTCCGTGATTTGTATCATCACTGAATGACACTACCAATAAGTCAGTTGCTCTGACCTTAGTTTCACCTGGTAATCTTGAGCACTTCGTGACTTGTGCTCGGGTGGCAGCAGGCACCTAAGGGATGTCAGAGTCTGAGTGCTAGCTCATCAAACTGTAAGAACAGGTCTTCTCTAGAGAAAAATTAAGTATTTGGCAATACCTAATAAGTCTTGAATACATATATGAGCAGCTTACATCTAGATATAAAGTCTAAAAAGTCTCTTTCACTTATGTATAATGATATATGGAAATTGCAACAAAATATTCCTTATAACAGAGGAAAATAAAGTGTAGCACAGTAGAGTCCTGAACACCCATTAATATAATGCTCTAGATTTATATGCACTAATTATAGCAAATACGACACACTCGGATGGCACAGGAGTGAGAACCAGACACGTGCTGGCTGCTTCAGTCCAAAGCACTGTCTTCCTCCAGTCCCTCGGAGACCCGTCCCCAGTCCCCTCTCCTGTCCTCCGGTTCCCAGCTTTCCTGCATGTTGTACATGTTCTTCTGCCTCATGCCCCCTCGTGGCTTCTGCCCATGACTGTTCTCTTGCCTGAGGGGAAGAGACCTGTATTCTTCACCTATTTAACCAAGGGCCCAGACAAGTCCCGGCAGCCAGGGGACACTCCAATCAGGATTTCTGCATCAATCATCCGATAGCTGTCTTATATAACATCAGAGAGAGTTGAAATCTCTTCACTCGCTTCTGTATCTGACGGTCTAGTTGACACACGCGGCATGAACACGTGTCCCTCACGCTCAGGCAGGGCTGAGTTTTCCAGTCTCCATCCCAGTTCTATGGCTCAGATTTTCCTCCTCTTGCCTTTGATTGCCTTCTCAGGCCTATCAGGCTGCTCAGTGACTATGTCAGGCTCACTCCTGTTCTCAGTTTTTTTCATTTTATTTTACATGAATGGGTGTTTTTTTCTGCACGTGTCTGTTCATCATGTGTGTGCAGTGTCCTCAGCGGCCACACGAAGGCATCGGATCCCTTGGAACTGAAGAGACACAGTTGTGAGCCACCACTTGAGTGTTAGGATTCAGGGTGGTGGTGCACACCTTTAATTAGCACTTGGGAGGCACAGGCAGGCAGAGCTCCATGAGTTCAAGGGCAGCCTGGTTTACAGATCAAGTTCTACACAAAGAGAAACACTGTCTCAGAAAAAAACCAAACCAAACCAAAAAACAAAACCCACCACCAACAAAAAAATTACTGCACCCTGTAAGTCATTCCAATCAATTCCATATATAATTTATACACATGCACACACCCTGAGTTTCTGCCCCCCTCCTTCCCCATTTCTCCCTCAGGCCCCTTTGGAAGAGCAGTTTCAGGTTTCGTATCTTTTTCCTTTCAGCATGTGCCTATGACGTGTGCTGACTGTGTGCTAGGGCACAGGTGGAGGTCAGAACAATTCTTTGGAGCTGGCTTCTTCCCCCTTTGTGTGGGCTCGTGTCGGCAGGCTTGCTGGGCAAGCACCAACTGTCTTGTTGGCTGTCTCCAGGCTGTTCCTTCTGTGCATTCCAGACAGTAGCAGCCTGCCCCATCTCCCCTTCGCCCTTCACTCCAATGCAGCTCACTGTTCCTTCCCCATCAGGCTATCTACATTAGCCCTTCTCGCCCTTCAGTACCAGCCTGCTTCTCCGTGCATGGAGGAAGTGGGGAATGTACTGAAAGAGAAGAGAGCATGGCTATGTGTAATTCAGTATGTGTATACTAGAACGTGCATACAGCCCTGCGGCCTGGTAAGTAGCATGAATTAACAGCTTTTCTTTTTGTTCACTCTCTACTACCAAATAAAATGGAACCCAGCAATAACCACAAAGAGCTTGAATAGCAGGGTAAGTGTGGACATAAAGAGGACAGGAAGTATAGTACAATCGCTCGTTTGGGTGGTGGTGGTGGTGGTGGTGGTGGTGGTGTGTGTGCGTGCGCACATGCAAGACAGGGTCTCACTATGTAATCCTGGGCTGGCCTAGAATGTACACAGATTGGCCTACCCCTGCCTCCAATTAAAAGTGTGCCCCATCAGGCCTAAAATTCTGGGGTTTTTTTTGTTTTGTTTTTGGTTTTTAAACCTCTCAGTTAACATATATTTAAGATTTCATGAGTTCATTTTGTCACTCAGGAAAAAAAATGTAACACGTGTGTAATCCATACCATTGTTCCAGGTACTGGGGGCATACACACAAGAGGCTGTTTTAGTCACTTTTCCATTGCCCTGACAATGTACCATGACCAAGGCAACCTCAAAGCCCACCCCAGTGATACACCTCCTCCAACAATGCTATACCTCATAACCCTTTCTAAAAACCTCCACCAACTAGAGAGCAAGTATTCAAAAACATATGTGCCCATGGGCGCCGTTCTCAATCAAACCACAGAGATTCTGCTTTTTTCTCAGGATTTCTATTATGTCGACAGGACATCAAAATTGTTTCCTATTGCTGATCCAAAGAATTTTTATTATACATGCTAAACATATATGTTTACCATGGTCTAACTGATGATTAAAAAACAAAAGGGGGTGGAGGGAGGCTCAGGGCTTAAAAACACTGGCTGCTCTTCCAAAGGACCAGGGTTCAGTTCCCCAATCCCATGCCATGTGGCTCACAGCCGCATATCACTTCAGTTTCAGGGGTCTGATTTTCTCTTCTGACCCGCACGGTTATTAGGCACACATGTTATTTAAAAGTAAGTCACATTAAAAAGTCTTGATTTATCATGGATGTCACTGACAGGATTTTAATGTATATCTCTCAGGCTAGGGCAGCCTGGGTGGAGGCTGCTCTGTGAGAAGGGAAATGCTAAGTCACAGCCTGCCTTGGATGGGCTGTGTGTGTGTGTGTGTGTGTGTGTGTGTGTGTGTGTGTGTGGCGGGCAGCTCTGTGCTCAAGCGTGAAAGTTCCCCAGAGAGCCCTATTAGGCTGTGCAGGCTGCACATTTTAATCACCTAGGGGGCTTTTAAGCTGCACTGCTGTCTGGGCAGAACCTGGTCTCCAGGGCCAAGCAGCGCACGTGTAGTTGTTAAATGGCTTGAAAATGGCTGTTCACAAGTTCTTTGTATCGTTATTTATGTCAACTTCTGCCCATTGGTCAGTACTGACTGAGGAGTTCTCCATGGCAGTCAGCACCAGCCACAGCGCATCTTTTCAGAGGAAGTATAGGTGAAGCTGAGGAGCCCTTCTCCCTCAGAGCATCTGGCATCTCCCTGAAGGCAGTCAGGGAAAGCCATCTTTACTAGAGCTGTACACTCTGACCCACAGTTTTTAGAGAAAAGACAACTTAGTGTTGCAGGAAATTTGACCCCACTGTGAACCCCAACACTGTGAACTATAAAACCTTGTTTCCTGCTTCAGCTCCTCAGCTCCCTGGCTTTTTGGGCCTTAAGCTAGCAAGCCCTCGGACTTGGGTTTTTTGGCCTTTTCCTCCTGGGCTGCCAGTTGAGCTAGTGAGCTGTTGGGTTTCCATTTGACCTGAGCTGAGATGGAAGGTCAGCTAGTGCTTTCTCTGCCTCTGAGCTAGCACGTTTTCACCCCAGCGCCTCACTCCTGAATCTTTATTGGTAAAACAGAGTGGTTGGGATTTTCCTTCTTTTAAACATTTGGTGCTCCAATGAATGACATGACTCCACAAACAGACCATTCCAGCCATGGACAAACTGAGAAGCCATCGGATTCGGTAGGTCATGTGGGAAGTCCTCCAGGAGACAATTAAGGATGGGAACTACCATAATGGAAGACTTTAGAACCCTGTTAATGCTACTCCAGGTGGCCTAAAAATAGAAGCATTAAATGAAAAGCTAAACAACATAACTCAAATTAGCTCAATACCAATTATAATTACTATCATTTTCTTATTTTTTAATTTATTCTTAATAGCTGATATGATTTTCTGTACTTGCTCTAAGAAAAAAAACTTTAGAGAAACAGGAAAAATAAAAATATGACAAGTGCATTGATAAGATACAAGACTAGAAGGAAAATTAGAGAGACTTATAAATGAGAATAAAAATACGCAGAGAGATTTAGACAAGCCTTAGAAAGACCTATAAATGAGAATAAGGAAAATTCTCGGACATAGACAGAGGACTTTAGACAAGAGCCCACCACACCACAGCATGATGAAACTGGAGGGGGAGGCCTAAAGTTGTTAGAAATGCAGCCTTACTATACCCAGTTACTATACAAGACCACCCAGGAAATGATGGCACCCCCAAGGTTATATGGAATTTAAATGGCATCCTATAGACATATTAGCTTTGAGGAGATTTAAGGAAGCAGTCATCTCCTATGGTATGCATTCATCCTATGTTAAGCAGATATTAAATTTACAATCAACTGAGAACAGTTGATTATCCCTCATGACTGGAAAGGTATGACAACAGCAATATTGGAGCTTGGTCCTCATTTACAATGGCAATCGTGGTGGAAAAAGAAAGCGAAGGTCATAGAACAACGAAGTCAGGCCAGGATCAGTTGCTAGGTGAAGGTCAATATGCTGGTTTATAAAGGCAGTTTGAATCTGATAATCACACCTTAGCACTGGGTTGTCTAGCAGCTTTAAATCCTTGGGATAAGGCTGAAGAATCAGGAAAGAGATCCAAGTCATTTACTAAAATTATACAAGGCCCAAAAGACGACTTTAGTGATTTTTTGCAAAGATTTACTTCAGCTATAAATAGAACTATTATTAGATTCAGTAAAGCAGAAAAGTACTAACTGAAACTTTGGCTTTTGAAAATGCTAATTCAGAATGCAAAAGAGTGATTAGACCTTTAAGGGAAGATCAGCACCAATAGAGGAGTGGATTAGAGTAAGGGCTGATATTGGACCTCATGTTTACAACACTCATCTGATAGGAGAAGTAATTTCTAAAAAACTTAGGACTCAAAATGGCAGATGTTTTAATTGTGGTAAGCATGCCCATCTGCAGGCAAGGCTTTCCTAGAAACAATGGTTTTTCTAGAGATAATCCAAAAAGAAGTCCCCAGCCTTCTGGCGTATCCAGAAGGTGAGGCAAGGGCAGGCACTGGCCTAAAGAGCGCAGATCAACAAGAGAGTGACAAGGCAACTCTCTGCTTTCGGGAAACGCCCGAGGTGGGCCTCCCACACACCCTGATATCAAACTTGATTCAACTGTTCCCTGTCAGCATTGGAGAAACTCATCCACACAGCAATTAAAAGATTTAGTGCCTGTTGTTAAAATAGCACTGCTCTGGATGCAATCAAGGACAGAACAGGTTCAGTAGATAAAACAAGAAATTCAAGAAAGACCACCAAACAAATATTTTGGCAAACTGCTCTAAATGATCAGAGACCCAAGCTAAAAATACAAATAAATGGCATTGGAATTGAAGGTTTAGTAGACACAGGAGCAGATACAACAATAATTTCACCAAAATCTTGGTATCCAGATTGGCCTCTTCAGGAGGCAAATATGTAGCTTCTAGGGATTGGAATTTTACCTCAGATAAAACAAAGTGCAAGAAGAAGGACAACAGGAAAAATTAAAGCTATATGTGTGGCTAATAGAGACATGAATTTATGGGGCGTGATTTGATACAATGAAAACACAGATTAACATTCCTCCAATTTCAGAAACAAACTATAAAATAAATAATGCTTCGGAGAAAAATATCAAAAGGTATTATCGATAACAGTCACAAAATGTCCAGGTTGTCCATAAGCAGGACACAACAGGTGTTGGCTTTCAAAGGTACCAATTGCCCTACCTTTAAAATGGCTAACTGACAGGGCTGTATGAATGGATCAATGGCCTATGAAATAAGAAAAATTACAGATATTGGAACATCTGGTACAGAAGCAGCTAACTGCTCAACACACTGAGGAATTTACCAGTCTGTGAAGTTCCCCTGTGTTTGTTATAAAAAAGAAATCAGGAAAATGGAGGACACTAACAGATTTAAGAGCCATAAATAATATGATTCAGCCAATGGGCTCTTTACAGCCTGGAATCCCATTTCCTTCTTTATTACCTAAGTCATGCCTTTGATAGGAATTGATTTAAAAGATTGTTTTTTTCACAATCCCTTTGAATGAGCAGCCTAGGGAAAGATTTGCTTTCATAGTGCCAACATATAATAATAGTGATCCTATAAAGAGATATCATTGGAAGGTCTTACCACCAGGCCTGTTAAACAATCTTACCCTGTACCTGTATTTTATACATCAGCCATTAGAAATAATTCGTACACAGTTTCCTCAACCCAAAATTTACCATTATATGAATGATATCTTACTGGCTGATTCAGATACAGATACCTAGGAAAAAAATGTTTGATGAACTACACAGAATTTTGCCTTGCTGGCCATTACAAATTACTCCTGAAAAAAAAAAAAAAAACCAAACAGGAGATCCTATCAATTATTATCTAGGATATAAGATAGGTTTCTAGAAAATTCGACCACAGAAAGTACAAATCAGGAGAGATCAATTACAAACTCACTGACTTTCAAAAATTGCTGGGAGCTATTAACTAGCTACGGCTCATAACTGGATTAATTACTCAGGAGTTGAGTAATTTATTTCAAACCTTACAAGGTGATAAGGACTTAAACAGTCCAATAAATTATCAGCTGAGGCTGAGAGAATTGGCTCTGGCAGAAGAGAAACTGCAGGACGCACGTGAGGATCGCCTGGATCCTGAGCTGTGTTATATTCTTGTTGTTTTGACTTCTACTCATTCTCCCACGGGAATTCTTATGCAGAGAGTAGATATCTTAGAATGGATACTTTTGGCACATAAACAGAGTAAAAAATTAAAGACCTATATGGAAAACATTTCTGAATTGATTCTGAAAGGAAAAGTGAGAATTCATCAATTAGCAGGAATAGAACAAGCAGAAATTATGGTACCTGTTACTAATGTTGAAATTGCCTCATTATGGGCAGAAAATGAACACTGGCAAAGAGCATGCAGTAGTTTTTTTGGGAGAGACTGACAACAAGTATCCCAAAAGGAACAGACTTCAACTTATAAAAGAAACTAACTGGATTCTCCTTCGTGTAGTAAAGGGACACCAATTTCTGGAGAACCTACATTTTATACTGATGCAAATAAATCAAGAAAGGCAGGTTATAAGTCAGGAAAAATAAGTGGCTCAGAGCCCTTATGATTCAGCTAAAAAAATCAGAGTTGTATGCTATTCTTACGATATTATACGATTTCCTGAATATGCAGAAAGAGTTGTTTTACATATTGAAACTGCTGAGCTTATTCTGGATGATTCAGAATTAACTTCTCTATTAAACTACAAGTAATTAGAAACAATCCATTGTATATAACACATTTCAGATCTCATACGGGTCTACCAAGCCCCCTCAGCACAAGGCAATGATGAAATTGGTCAGCTGTTAATAGGAAATGTGCTAGAAGCCTTGGAATTTTACAAGAAACACCATGTTAACAGCAACAGTTTGAAGAAATGGTTTCCTATCACTTGGCAACAATCTAAAGAAATTGCCAGGCAATGTCCTACTTGTTCTCTGTATAACCAAACTCCATTACCCACAGGAAGTAACCCAAAAGGTACCCAAAGAAATGGAATTTGACAAATGGATGCTTCATTTTGCAGAGTTTGGAAAAGTAAAGCATGTGCATCATACCATAGATACATATTCAGGATTTCAATGGTAACTGCTTGAAGTTCTGAGAAGGCTGGTTCTGTAACTACATGTTTATTAGCGCGTGTGGCAATTATGGAAATACCTGTACAAATGAAGACTGATGGAGCTCCAGCATGTCTCCAGCAAAATGAAACAGGGTTTTTGCATATTTCAGGTATACCACGCCCTCCTACAGGACAAGCAGTTACAGGAAGATCTAATCGCACGTTAGAAGACAAGCTTAATAAACAGCAAGGGGTCATAATGACCCCCAGAGATGGATTACACAATGCTTTATTAACTTTAAATTTTTAAACACTAATGAAAAAGGAACAAGAGCTGCATAGAGACATCAGATAGCAGAAAAAAACTGCTGAATTACGTCAGCCTGTATATTCTAAAGATGTGCTGAGCTCACAAACCAGTGAAACCCTGTGGTACTGGGACACTGGCTCCCTGAGAAGGCAGAACAAACCCTCAGTTTCAGGGTTTCCATACTGTGGCCCTCTACCATCACTTTACCATCACTATATATAAATATTTTTCCCTCTCATGAGGTGGGAAGTGTCTGTTTCCATCATGAACAGAGATAAGAAAGAAAAATCAGATTTGTAACATTTGGCCTGGACCTTCTTTTTCGAAGAGCATTTAATCTTCAACAGGCCTGTGCCAATCCCAAGATGATTCTGGCCTCCCTGAGTTAGTATGATCAATGACCTGTCTCTAAAGCAACTGACGATAATAACAATCAATAGTTAGAATAATCACATTATTGAGATTTATTTTAGACATTTAAATATGGACACTTAGGGAAAAAACAAAACATAGTGATGGTAAAGTTTGGCTAGAGGGCCACAGTGGGAAACCGTGAAGCTGAGGGTCTGTTCTGCCTCCTCAGGGAGCCAGTGCCCCAGTACCACAGGGTCTCACTGGTTTGTGAGCTCATGCCATGCACTTCTCTTCAGACAGTGGATGGATGCAGCATGTTTTATCAATCCGGAACTCTCAACTATTTCACTTCCCAAGGAGGTGAAGGTTAACCTTAACTACATACAAAGTTTGATAGCCTAGGCTACATCTCCAGCATATATATGTTATATGTTGTTTGTATATGCATTCCTTTGCTTTCCTGTTATAGAAAAAACTAGAAGGACTGAAATGTTTCATGTATGATAAGCAGCATGTATTTTACTGAGGCTCAAGAAGGACTTGTAATCAACAGAAACAAAAGGAGAAGACAGCACTGAGTCCTCAGAGGCAAGGCACTTACTCTCCCTGTGTCTTAGTGAACCCACAGACGATGCACGAAAATCAGTGAGGCCAAAATAATAGAGAAGAAAAAAATTACAACATTAAGACTAACCTGAAAGTCTGAACAAGGTTTTTAAGTTCAGTGTAAATATCTCCCATTGTAATCTGAAGAGGCCCCAAAAGGCCAGGCAATCTGAAGAGAAAAAACAAGGAAATTAGACATTCTTTAAAGCTAGAACTTAATTTTCCTGAGGAAACACTCTGTGGGGCATGCCTGCTCTGGGCTTTCCATGGCCAACAGTGGTCCTGAAAGAGACACAAAGGTTAAGCTACATGACGACTAGTGAGAAGTCAAAGGAGCGTTCAAGGAGTCCAAGCTCTTCAGTCTGCGCCCCAGAGCTACGCAACACTGTCCTGGCTGCTGTCCTTTTCTTTCGGTTTCTAGTTTTCTTACCCGAAGAGCAATCTGTCACTCTGTAGACCAGGCTGGCCTCATACTCAAAAGAGATTCAGCTACCTCTGCTAGGATTAAAGGTGCTGTGGGGAATTTGTTTTTCTAGTCTACAATCTCAATTTTTCCCTTTATGATATTCCTAGGTCATCTACACAAAGAACTTATTACTAAAAAATATCTGAAAAGATACAGTCTTAAGATGGAAAGTTTTCAAGCGAGGAAATTCATATAAGCTTTTCAAATCTTTAAAAGATGTTCAGAATTCAAGGATAATATTTGTAAATTGCAAACTCATAAAAATAGTTAATTTAAACCTCTTTCAAAACCAGAATGACACATCTATACTTACACTTTGCTCAATTTTTCAAGAACAATCCGTTTTCTAATCTGGTTCTGGGAACTTGACTCAATCAGTGGGAAGCTGCGATCACGTGGAAATACTTTCTAAAGCAAACGGAAAAAATATTTTTAAATTTTTTAATGAGTAAAGCAATAATATTAAATAGAAAAGTTCACTCCTCCAGTATTAAAAAGATTTGAGAATTCAAACATCTCAACCTGAACCTCAGCTGAGGTCGACATTACTCTGATGAGCTGCCTGGCCAATTTGCCCTCTTTTGACGGTAGCTGCTCTTCTGTAAACTGCGCAACTCACTATAAACCTACATTTAAGGATTAGCATCAGCAATTACTAGAACTTGTGGCAAAGTCCTGTTCCAGAAAAGATAACAAACATACAAAACAAAACCCATTTCACACTTGTTTGAAAGTGGCACAGACCTAGCACGGTATAAGGAATTTGGCCTGAGACCCTGGAAAGAGTAACTCAGGAGAGTGCCCAACTAATCCTGTAAGAGGCAATTCAGCTACTGAGAACCTGGGCAGAGACTTCCTAGCAGAATTTCACGTCAGTGCAGGCCAAAAAAGGAGGGTTCTGGACAAGGCTCCCTAGTCGGAGGACCTGGAGGGACACACTCCAGGAGAAAGACGGACTCTTGGGGGCTGCTGCCCTCAGTGAGCTTCCTCAGCTTCTGAGCAGGTTCTGGTGACATGGGATTGCCGAGAAGCTGGAGGTAAACAGAGCTACTGGGAGGATGGGAACAGAATCCCGTGTCTCAGGTTGGTCTCCAATGTGCAAGAGGCTGGCTTCAAACAGTTCACGGTCCTTAGTCCCCCAAGCACTGGGATTAGAGGCATGCTCACTAAAGTCAGCTGGCAGCATTCTAGTACACAATGTTTGATAGCTAATAAAGGCGATGGTTCAGATGATGAAATCATATTACCATGAAGTGCTATATGGTATCATATCATGCTCACAGAAAGACATTTAACATCCTCCAAGAAAAATGACAGTTAAAAGAACCGACAGACCAGAACTGAGCAGCACAGCATTTAAAGCCGCTAGTCAGGCACTGGGACGGCAGAGCCACATTCTCCCAGGTGACTTTGTGACCAGTGTCTCCCGTGCAGCACAATACCCGTGGCTCGCCGTTATGGCAGCTGGGCCCCGACAGTGTGGGGGCAGCAAACATTTTCTCACAGAAGGCCTACAAAGACCTGTGGCTGCCACTTCCTTCTTGCTCCCAGCTCACGGGGAGTCAGTGCTATGGGGTAAGGGGAAGGCTGGGGGTGCTGGGAGCAGCCTTAGTGAGCATCACCAGTGCTGGGGGCTTCCCAGGGATGCAGCCTGCCCAGCGCGTTAGTGACCCTAGCACACCCAGTCTTCCAAAGTGAGGCGGCTTTCCTCATTGCTGGTCCTTATGCAAGGTGAAGAGACACCTTTTGGCCATCAGAAAAGTCACACAAAAGGCAGGCGCAGGGCTCCTGGGAAACAGCTGGGACTCCGATATTGTGCATATACAATAGGACATCCCCAGTATGAAAGAACGAACTACAGGAACACACAACAGCACAGGTGACAGTATTATGGAACAAACTGGACAACAAGAACACAGACTGCCCCAAACTGGCAGAAGTAACCTCCACTGGGACAGTAATCCTGGAAAGAGGTGCTGTCAGGGACGGGCACCAACGCTCGACTTTCCTTGTAAGGACGCCCTTCCTGTCCGGATGTTCAGGGTTAGCAGTCTACAGTCTCTACACATGCTACGAAACGCCAGTGTGAGGCTTAAAACCAAGTCAGGGGCTTCCGACACGCACGGCCCCTTCTTTCGGCGTTAGTGCAACAAGTGTTGAGTGGGGCCTGTGGCAGCTCACAGGGAGAGACCAGTGTTTCTTCCGGATGCTGCCTAACGTCAATACTGAGACTTCAACTACGGAGTGAGGCTAAGCAAATATTCTGTAAGATCCAGGAAGTACCTAGATTTTTTAGCTCCACTTTCCCCTCCAAATCTCCAAGCGCACTTTTCCTCTAAGGCAGCCCACTTACAACTCAAGAACAAGACAACTTCCCACGCTTCTCCCCAAATCCGACTCCCAGAGTTCAACCAACCCAGAACATGAGGCGACATTACAGCCCAGCGGGCCACGCAGCCCACACTGACGTGATGATGGAGGCTACACACGGTCCATTTACAGATCAGCCGTAAAGAAGTCCAGGAAGCTGGCTGCGACCAAGCTCGGGTCTCTATATCTGCTACTCCCCAGTAAGCTTTTTTAAAACTACATTTCATCTTGTGAGTTTGTTTCCACACGTGTATGCAGACATCAGCTATCACTGTTCTCTACCTTAGTGTTTAGAGATAGTCTCTCACTGAGTTTGGAGACACTCCTCCAAACTGCTGATCAGGGAGCTCCTGGAATCCTCCTGCCTCTGCCCGCCCGGCCTGGCAGTGGCCAACACAGGGGTGAGTTGTGCGTGGCTTCTCTGAGAGCTAGGAGTATGAACTCAGCTCCTCAAATTTAGGTAGCACCTTCTCCATGAGCCGCCTTCCCTGCCGTATCTGTAACATTTCAAGCGGACATGCAAAGCAAACATCACCCAGAAACTGCCTGACCACCTCAGGGTCGACCTATCCCACTGCAGACACATGGCGAAGCACAGAGCGCGCTCCCAGATTTGCCCTGCGGAGCGCTCCAAGCGTAAGCAGCTTGAAGAGCTCACCAGGAAGACACACCTCTGTCGGGTCCTGCTCCTTGGCAGCATCTTCACCGAGGAGATAGCGTCCCCTGTAGAATTCCCGCACCCTCAGGTTCAGCAGCTCCGTCTCCTTTTTCAAGCTCTCGTAGCTCGGCAGAGGCTGCACAGCGGTGTGCGAGCCCCTGACAGGGAGGGTCTCATGCAGGTTGCTCTGAGGCGGGCTCAGGGCAGGCCCGGAGTGGCTTAGGTCATCCTCATCATCCCCATTAGCTTCATCAGCCTCTCCATCAGGCCCGCAGGTGGATGAAGGCCTCAGGCTCACAGAAGCACGGTCCTGGCTGCGCAGAAAGCTCAGCGTTTCCTCGGTCTTCCACTCGGTCAGCGTGTCCTTCAGGACGCGAAGTAAGCTCGCCTTTGCAGCCTCAGGGCGCTCCTGGGCCCCGGCCGGGGGTGCTCCCGCCGAGCCCCGGTTACCTCGGGCAAATCGGCTCAGGAAAAGCTCGGCGCTCCTCCGGCTTATGCCGACAAGCGTAACTCCGGCCACGCCGCGCCCACCTTCGTGTGCGCTCGGGCCCAGAGGCCCGGGTGGAGGAGTCCCGGCCACCGCTTCCTCCCCGGCGCCCACGCGGCAGGCGCGCAGCCGCGCGGCCAGCCCCTCCAGCGCGGGTCCTCCGGGCCCGGAGGCGGCAGCCCCCACCGCGCCGCTTTCCGTGCTCTCCGCGTGGGCCGCAGCCTCCTCCCTCACGGCTTCCGCAGGGGGCGCGGGCCTCCGTGGGCCCGGCAGAAGAGAGGACACGAAGCCTTCCTCGTCGTCGCTGGAGGGAGAGGCCCCAGGGCCGTCGAGGTCAGCGGCCGTCACGGCCTCCCGGAAGAACTGCACTTCCTCTCCAGAGCGGCCACTGCACGAGGAGACACAATCGAGACAATCACAGGCGCACAAAGCATCCCACAGCACATTCGCAAAGGCCAAGCTAATTCTGTCCCTCAGACACAGCCGTCCTGACGGCTCGCACACGCTTCAGGGGGCTTTGGTTTCTCTGTGGTGAGACGTTCTTCCCCCAGCTTTCCTTCGCGTGTTCCCAACATCTTACAGTTCGTAGAGCACAATCAAGCAAACACGAACATTTTAAGGACTCTATGATATTGGATGATTGTGATTTCTGCTTGAAAAAGAGGTTACTATTTTCTAGTTCTGCTTGACCATTACACAGAAAATTTTATGTAATGAAAAAATACAAAAATCTTAACAGAAAATGAAGTTGGCACCTCAACATCATTCAACGGAAGAAATTTAAATCTAAAAACTCACGATGCAAACAATAACATCTGTCCTCTGACTGCACTCTTCAATTTCTAGACTCAATTTAAATAAAGTTAAGAATTCTGAAGAGTAAAGGCAAAACAGGAGCTCCTCCAGCTCACAACGAGATAAGCAAGCACGGGTGAGCAGCTGCTCTCGAACACACACGTGAGAGCTTTGGTATCGGAGGAGAACGTGTCTGGGTCTACAAGTACTGTGGGGAAGAACTAAAGGAGTGAAAGCAAGGTCCTAGTGGGAATACAGAAAAATGGTCAAAAGTTCAGTTTTTTAGGCTCATATACTTTCTTTTTAAAACTATCATGTAACCTACATTGCCAAGCACATGAGTTTTGGACAAGAAAAGAAAGTTTCACTTTAAGAAGTCAGATACAGGCTGGAAAGAAGAAGCCTCAGTGCGGAAGACCAGTTGTTCTTTCAGAGGAGCTGGGTTTAACTCCCAGCACCCAGCTGGCTCACAACTGTCCATAACTCTAGCTCCAGGGGTCCAGGGCCATCCTGATTTCTCTGGGCCAGGCAAGCATGGAATGCACAGACATACAAGTAGGCAACACTTAAGTATACACTTATAAAAAAGAAAGTAAATCTGAAAAGTCAGAAACTTCCATAGTTTTCATACCTCATTCTTTCTCTTGAGGTTTCAAGGCAATTACATTTGGTACCAGGCTAAAGCCACAAAGGCGTCCATCAATAAACAAGTTTCTCTTACTGTGCTGAACACACTGTGACTAGGGCCTTGACTAGCAACCAGGGACATTTACTCTGAGAGTTGAAAGGATTTGTTCTGAGTGATGGCTGTAGTTGAGCAAACAACACGATGAACAAACAACACCTAAGAGATGGGACTGGGAAAAACCAAAACCCCTCAACCTGCATTTCATATAATACTTTAGATATTTCAAATACTTAACATGTTAATATCTTAAAAACCTGTAAAAGAAGCGCAAAAAGCCCTCTCCCCAAACGCAATGGCAGAACCTCACCAACAAAGGCACAGTCTGAGGTGCAGGCTGTGTGTGTGTCTGTCTCAACAGGCTCAATTAGACTTGCTCAGTGGGGCAGCTGAACAATAAATCAGACAGGTCAAATAAACCATCTTCTCTTCACAAAAGAAAGCGTCAAACACGTCACACGCCTCTCTGTAGCACACTAGCACAGGAAGTCCAGGCACTCACGGCACCTGGCC
The DNA here is from genome assembly GCF_907164565.1 of Psammomys obesus. NCBI lineage: Eukaryota > Metazoa > Chordata > Mammalia > Rodentia > Muridae > Psammomys > Psammomys obesus. The sequence continues at coordinate 1,564,913 of NW_026591643.1, read as the reverse complement.
CACTCAGGTCAGCGAAACAGATTTGAACGAACCTTTGTCCTTTCTTCAGAAGCTCAAAGTCAGGAGGCCTGGAACCAAACACAGCAAGAGCAAAGTGAAGGCAACTGACGTGGTCAAGAGCCTACCATGACTGCATTGCACAGGAGATACAATTAAAGGAGTAACTCACATAAAGGGGTTTTTTTTTCCTTAAGAAAAAAGGACAAATACATATGTAAACACACGCACAAACATCTGCATTTTGGGTTTTTTTTTACTTAAAATTTATTCATTCTCTGAACTAACTTCAAATTCCATGTACCCAGTACAGCCTCCTCTGACCAATGTGGGCAAAAGAAAATCACTCTCTTCTCTAAATTCCGGTCACTGTCAGCTCCAATTTATACAGTTATCAGGTTATTTTGTTTATTGTTAGAGCTATTATCTAAATGTTTTTCTTCACATATGTCTTGAGTTGGGTTCTTAACTGACCCCCCAGCTCCTCAGGGCAGAGACTGTAATTCTTATCTAGTCACCCTAACTTCTGAGACAGCAATTATGTTGTACAATGGCTTTGTTTTGGTTTGGTTTTGGTTTTTCCAGGCAGGGTTTCTCTGAGTAGCCTTGGCTGTTCTGGACTCACTCTGTAGACCAGGTTGGCCTTGAACGCGCAGAGATCTGACTGCCTCTGCCTCCTGAGTGCTGGGATCACAGATGAGCGCCCCACGCCCAGCAGCCTGACATTCTTTTTAAAGCAGACAATCATGTTTAAACCTGCCTTCTCTTAACCGTTAAACAAATCTGCCATCAACACTCGACTGACCCCCTTTGTTGCAAACTTTCTTTAAAGTTTGCCTCATGTTGGAGAGATGGCTCTGAGGTTAAGAGCCCTGGCTGCCTTTCCAGAGAGAGGACCTGGTTTTGACTCCCACCACCAACATGATGGCTCACGGCCATCTGTGACTCCAGTCTCTGGTGAGATCTTCTGGACTCACGGCACTGCATGCCCCCAGCACATGGCACACGACACACAGGCACATATGCAGACAGAACACCCACACACCCACACACAGAAAAGGTCTCCCTCATCCTCAGTTCCCTATCTGTCCTCAGTTGTGACCCTCTGTCTCCGGAATCTATGCCCGTCACTTGGCACTTGGTGGCTCTTGTTGAGATCACCATTAACTGCTGTGGTGGTTAGCTTAATGATTTGTTATTTTTACTTCTTTTTAAAGCTGAGTAAAAGGAATCAATCTAAAAATAAGAATGGACTAAATCATAAAGGCAGGCCTAGGAGAAGGAAACACTCAGTAACAAAGAGCAGAGCACTCTATTTGCAATAAGGAGAAAGAAACAAGCGAACAGGAAGAACCAATGCTGGCAGCAATGCCAATGTCCTCATGTGTGTGGGCACAGCTGTGGGTTGAAACACTGGGGGTTGGGTTCAATGTTTAAATCGAGCAGAAAGTCTGAATGAACAGGCAATAACAAACAAGCAGGAGAATGCGGGTATGGTTGTGATTAGGGCCAAAGGGACACTAAAGACATAAGCTTTGGTGCCAGACTGAACCTGGTGGGTGGGAATCTCTGTATGTGTGTATGTGGGCATGAATATATGCATGTACACATTTACGTATGTATATATGTATACATATGTATACATAGACTTATGTATGTACATGTCTGTCTGTCTTATGTATGTCTTTTTTGAGAGTCTTACTGTATTTCAGGCTGGCCTGGAACCCTTACAAAGTACAGCTGGCCTTGAATTTATAATTCTCCTGCCTCAGCCTCTCAAATGCTAGTATTACAGATGTGAACCAGCTTGCCTGGCTCCAGCCCTGCACTTCAACCCCAACCACTGTGTACAAGCCAAGTGTCGCTGTGCACACTGCCACACCTCTAGGTTCCCGTCCCTAAATAAGCTATGGAGCCCACCTAGGTGGTCACACTAAGGGATACTCTACCTAAAATGTTAACGCTCTTGAAAACGTTCTCAATAACATTCCAACACTAATAATTCCAAGAATAGTCCCACCAGTACTCCATTAGTGCAAGTACAGGAAAAAGCACAAACTGAAAAGGACTGGACCTTGGGAGGAATCACATGCTGACTGTGGGCCTGAGAAAGCATGCATGCCAAGAGTCTGTCAGCCCAGAAACTCAGAGCTGGGGAAGACAGGGGGTCAGAAGCAGGTCGCACGGCGGACTGACAGCTGTGGTCAGAGGGAGGGAAGCTCCACCATTATGATCCTGACTGCAGTTCCAAGTAAGAATGAGGCCCACACACTGCTGAGGAAAGGACAACCAAACTCAACATTTTCCATCATCAATACAACTAAGCCAGTTCGACTTTCATTTTGTGGGTTCATTTCTTTGAAATAGGATCACGCTATGTAGATCAAGCTGGTCTTCAACCTCACGTCTCAACTGACCTTCCTGCCTCGGCCTTTAGCAGCAGGGACTGCAGGCTCACATTGCTGTCCCTGACAGTTTCTGATGGCAGGAGGGACATGAGCACATAGTAGGTGCCAACTATGTGCTACCCAGGTTCCAGTGTCTTCCATGCCACTTGGAGAAATGAGCAAGGGGGGGGAAGGCTTTCTTCTGGCTCATGGTTCCAGACTTCACTGTAGGGCAGGCACAGGGTAGAGCTGCAGACTGAGGGTGCCACTGCCTCCAGTCAGGACGCAGAGAGGACTGCCACACTGCTGCACGCTGGCCTTCTCCATCCACACAGGCTGGGATCCCAAGCAGGGACAGGTCCCCACCCAGGGTACGCCCAGAAGCCCCTCCCAGGTGAGTCTAGAGTCTGTTAAACTGACAGTTAACACTAACTAAGCACCAACAGGGTTTTTAAATTGTGGTAAAGGGCCCAAGGATTCAGCTCAGAGATGGAATCCATCCAGCAATGCCAGGCAGATCAGCAATGGACTCGCAGCCAGATGTGTACAACATGGAAGCTACCATTTAACAGAGCTTTTCCTGTCCAGCTCGGTACATTCTCATCACTGTCCAGCTACCACAACTGCTGTGGTTAGCATTCCATCACCTCTACAGACTGTTGCTGTGCTTTACATACTATTTTCTCTAATCTTCCAACTGCCAGCTGTTTTTGCAGGTAAGTGAAGCTTTGGGAGTGACCGACCTGAGATCCCACAGCCAAATGTAAGTCAAGGCCAGAATTTAGGCCTCATTTCAAATTCTAAGCTCTTTCTACCCGATGTTGCCTCTGGTGTCAGAAAAACATTACCCCCTCCAAAAAAGAAAAAAAAGAAAAAACCCATAAAAAATAAAACAAGAACAAAACAAAAAACCCAACCCTGAGGACATTACTTTTGGTTTGTTCCTATTGTAGGGACTGAACATACTTTACAGCTCTTGCTGTTCTTTCTTCTATTCTCTCTGACTTTACACGCAGTCAGTCATCCTTGTTATCAGATGGTATTTTGAGTGACTAATACCTTTGTTGGTCCCTAACCTATGAGAAATGGTGCCTAAACTACAACTGGCAAGAGATCTACTTTTGTTATGTGCAGTTTTACAATCAAACAGGATACACTGCCCATTCTATCCTTTCTTACATAAAGTTAAAATCCGTGTGTGTGTGTGTGTGTGTGTTAAAATGGCTGTTTCTTTCCATGCTAAGTATCTTCTTCATGATTTATGTTGCCCTGGTGATAATTTTGGAAGCACAATTAAAAAACACAAAACTAGCAAAAACCCTACGTATAGAATGCTGTCAAATGGTTTTAAGTGCTTTATCTTATTTTCAAGTATTAGATAGATGACTAATGTAATTATTTTTATATTTTGGTTTTTAGAGACATGATATAACCTCACACACAATGTGGTGGAGAATGCTCAGTGTCTTATCTTCCTGCCTAACCCTTCAATGCTGGCATCACAGGTGTATGCTCCGGCACCTGGCTCTAGAGGCTTAACTCTAATTTTAGCAAAGTGAATCTATGACTGGAATAATCTACACTCCAAACATCATGCAGATATGCTCATATACGTGTGCATATGTGGCTGGAGGCCCACAGTGCTCCCGAGGTAGGACTCAAGTGTCCGTGGACACACTGAGGTCCTCACTCCCCCAGACTTAGCTGCTTCCGCCCAAGATTGTGCATGTGTGCTGCTGAGAGCTGATGTGTAAAAATCCCCAACTCTAGGCCACATGACATACTTAGCTGTCAGCATTAACCATTCACCCAAAATTGTTATCTCAAAACAAAATATGCTTTTCAACATTTGTCCTTCCTTTTTAGATTTCGCACGTAATTCTAGAAACTTCCGTCTTCCAACTCTGTCAGCTGCTGCATTTATAAAACCATACAGGGCTTAGGATGTAACCACAGACTATCTACGAACTGCGCTGTTTTGGCGTCAGGGCTGTGCGTGGTCTGTTTGTGGCCACATTCTGAACCAGAGCTCTAACTCACTGTTGCCTCTGGCAGGCTATCAGGAGACGTTCTGTGAGAAGCACTGTTCCCCAGTAGTTATGGACGTATTTTAATTTTAGATATTTTTTCACTATTATTAATGACTCTTCCCAACTCTAATACATCAGTAAGAGAAACAGTAAACTGAACTGAGGCACAGAGTTGTACAAGTAACTACTGAGGCCTACTCCCTCAGTCTGCTAACCTAGCCTAGTCCTGGAAGCGTCTAGCTTCCACACAATCTAATCTAGGCCTAGAATGTTTTCAGCCTCAGAGACTTACTGCTGAATAAGCTCACCCTTTCTAGCTCTTTCTGAGCTCTGGGCTGGCTGGTTCAACACAGCTGTTCTGGCTCAAACTTAGCTGACTGATTCAATTTGGCTTCTCTCAGTTTCTCACTGAATAGCTCTGCTTGGCCTCAAACTAACTTTAGCAATCTGTTCTAATCATTCTCTGGATCATTCTGAATTCACCTGTGTCTAGCTTGTTCTCTCTTCAACCTCTCTCTGTAAAACTCTTTCAGTAAAAACTGTTTTTGGATCCCACAAACTGAACCGCCACGAACTTGACCCCACTGTACTGCCTCGACTCACTGGCCTCACTGAACTGACTACCAGAACTCAGAGATCTGCCTGCCTCTGTCTCTCGAGTGCTGGGATTAAAGGCATGTACCACCACACCTGGACCTAAGCTTTTCTTTACCTGAAACTTGCTCTATACCAGGCTGGCCTTGAACTCAGATCTGCTTCTCTGACTCCTGCATTAAAGGTTTGTTTGTATTCCAGCCAGATCACATAGACCTAGAAGGTCTCTGGATGTGATCTCTTGCCACAGCAGCCATGTTCTGAATTAAAATTCCTCTACACAAAATTATAAACATGACACTACAAGACTTGGGGATTTTATAATCTAACAAATAAATCTATCGTAGTAATAGCTGGGTCAAATTTAGTGTTCTGTTTCCTATCGGTTAAAGGATCATGACGTCTAGGGTTCAAACACTCCATAAGACACCCGTGGCTTTTCTTCTCATTTAAAACTTTGACTCAGTCCTTCATCTTTATAAACAAATGCATTTCAATTAGTCTAAATTCTTAATCAGAGCCTGCAAGACAGCTCAAGTCTATCTGGTCTCACGCTGATCAAAAATTGGAACTGGTGTAATAAAAATGCAAACTTTTATAAATGAGGAACTGTGGTCTAGGGCTAAGGAAATGTTTTCTGATACTAAAACAGCTAAAACTCTGAGCTAGAGTGAAAAGAACAGTGCTCTTCAGACAGCAATGACAAACAAGGCGTGTGACCAGTGTGTCATATTATGGCAGAAAATAACTCGACATTTAATGACTGTTTTTAAAGTTATATGAACATATTTGTCTATAAGATTTATTAGAATGTTTATAATTCACTGCAATAAGGTATTTTTTTAGTTGAGTGGATTTAAATTTGTGTTTTATGTTGAATATTACATCACTGTCATGCAATATATGCTTATGGTTTAAAATAAAAACCTCTGTATTAAAATTAACTAAGGACTGCTATTCTAAAAGGAAGCGACACAGTTAACCCAGCCTCAGTGACAGCAGTGACCTCTAGTGGATTCAATGAGTAACAGCACAGCCACCGGCCCAGGGTGCATCCAGACCGATGTGACAGGTTGTAAAACCACCCAAGTTAGACACGGTAAATGCTCTGGTTGGACGGTGTGCATTGGCAAGATTTACGCTTGCACTGGCCCTTCACTAATTTCCATTAATAACGCTGAGTACAGTGAGTAATCCGGGCTCGTTTAGAGCCTTTCCTTAGCTTACGAAATCTGCTCCACTTTTGAAAGGCTGCTTAGCAAAGGGACGGGACTGACTCCATGGTCCTTTACGCTTTTGTGATTCTCTTTTAATTCATTACGTAGACCAATGCTGACCAAGTTCTGCTCAAAAGAAGTGTGCACCAGGTGTATTTGACTAGCATGGAAAAAGCCCCAGGTTCAATCCCCAACACTGTAAACCAAACCCGATAGGTCCCAGGACGTGAACCTGGCTCTTCTTACCCTACTTGTTTCTCCATGCTATACCGTAGTGCCCTCTGCTCCACAAGAGCCATACCCAAGACTCCAAGCTCTCGCCTAAAACCATGAGCGGTACCAAACCTTACACAGGCTTTGCTCTTTTCCTATGTAGCTAGTCATGACGACAGGTGAACATGTGAAGTGTGATCACACTGGAAAAGGGGTGAGTCATGCCCCGAGCGAGGAGCAGCTACACGGTGTGCAATGTTTATTGTAGTAGTAATGGTTTATAATTTAGAACTTATGAAGTACTTCTGCAATCTTCTACCATTTTCAGATTGCAGTCAATGTTGACAACCACAGCGAGCCAACGTGGGATACTGCATCCTAAAGTCGGCAGTTTCCTCTCCTGTTTATAGTTAGTCATCACGTAACGTCCTAACGTTGATCTGACACCTACTCCGTCAAGTTAGGAAATATTGTTTCTTCACAAATTTATTCTGTTATCTCAATTACTATTAAACTCACAGGTTGAGATTTATGTGTACATGAATATGCATGTGTCTTGCCAGGTACATATGTGGTGACACTAACATACATGTGCCTGCATGTGCCTTGCCAGGTGCATACACGGTGAGCTGGTGGGATTGTGGTGTCCTGCCTCCTTCTTCAGGTGTGGACTCCAGGGTTTGCCTGTTTTCAGCCAACTGCATCTCTTCACACCTAAGTCACTGTATTTAATTAGCGGCCATTGGCACTGTCTGACCCCAGATAACAGGGCCCTGTGTCTTCAGTCACCATTCAAGAAGACACTGATCTCATTAAGCCTTTGTCTGCAGTCTCGACAGTCCAGTTTAACTGTTGCTTTTGCTACACTCTGACACTCATTCACAGTATTAATAAATTTCTTCAAGTTCTGCATCAGCACAATACTGCAAGTATGTAATTATTTCCTGGGCAAAAGCCCTGCCATGACCACAGACTTTTTATCGGCATTCTTTAAACTCAGGGTACTGCAGTTATTGTAATGAAGCCTGACATCACAGTGAGTTTGGCCAGATTCCCAAGGGCTAGTATTCTGAAGAAAGTTAATACTTTAAACCAGGGTGCTCATATTAGTAGGATTTAGACTCTCTTGGCAAAGCAAGGGCCAAAATGAAAGTTCCAGCTTTGTGATTAAAACTCCAACACTAGAGAGAAAGTATTTGCAAGTAAGATTTTTCACTTAAAAATCCTTAATAACTATGCTTAAGATATAAGTATTTCCCTAGAGCTAAGGAGTTTGTAAAACGGTGACAGTCTACAGAAAACTACACCCACTGTCAGCCTGTGTCAAAACCAGAACAGTCACCACTGGAATAAACAGGATAAAGATTTAATTACCTTTCTTCCTCTCGAACCCATACTGGAGTTTTGGGAATCTGTGTTTCAAAATATTTAGATGCTCTGTAACAAAAATTGCTGCAGAAAGACTGAAAAGAAAAATTTTAAATTAGTTCATTATTTTTCTATTTTGAAACATAACCTACACACAGAGAACATGAATGTGTTGATTAAACAATAAAACAAAGCCAGGTGGTGGTGGCCATGCCTTCAATCCCATCACTAGGGAAGCAGTGGCAGAGGCAGGTGGATCTTTGAGTTCGAAGCCTGCTCTACAGAGGGAGTTCCAGGATAGCCAGGGCTACACAGAGAAACCCTGTCTTAAAAAAACCAAAAGCAAACAAAAACCCCAACCCCAACGGCTTCTACCACATAAGTCCAAGAGTAAAGGACACGACCTTCGATGGCTCCTGTGTGCCCCTTTCCACTGGGTAGTGAGCACCCTTACACCCACCGAGTCGCCTCATTGGCCCTTTCTGGTTTTTTGAGGCAGGGCTTCACATAGTGCAAGCTGACCTCACAAGTCTAAATGGCTGAGGACGCTTCTGAGCTTCTGACCCTCTTACCTCTGCCTTTTGAGTCCTAGAATTTCAGGTATGTACCTGGGTCACTAATTTTTCTTGTTTTGTATGTGTGTGCGCACAGGCACAGGAGTAGTATCTATGTGTCTGTGTGTGTGCACAGGCCTGACGTGCAGGCAAGAGGCTGACAGTGGTGCACTCCTCAGTCCCTTATCACCTTATTTTTTGAGACAGGGTCTCTCACTGAATTTTGAGGCTGCTGCTTTTGGCTTGGCTGACTGGCTAGGGAGCCACAAAGATCTGCCTGTCTCCAATTCCCAGTGCTGGAGTTACCAACACACAGAATTAAATTCCTGAGCATCTTTGGTTCACTTTTTAAAATACATATATAAGATTTGCTATCTTTTTTTTTTTTGAGATAAATTTTGCTGTGTAGCCTAGCTGGCTTCCACCCCTCAGTTCTCTTGCCTCCGCCTCCTAGGTTTTGGGCCCTGCAGGCAATGCCACAGTCCCAGCCTCATCGCCACCTTTTGGTGCACAGTTCAGGGGCAGCGAGCTCACACTGTTGCACAACTCTCTTGAGCATTTGCCTTTGGAATTCTTCTCAGCATACAAAACTGAAACTCTATACCCATGAAATAATAACTTTTTATTCTTAACTTTCTTGACAAGCACCATTCTACTATAAATATCATATTGTGTTGCTTTATTCCACTTCAAAACATCTTCCAAGTTCCTATGCCACTTCCCTTCTTTTTAACGTCACTGTACTATTCCACTATAGTCTATATGTTGTTCATATTCTACGGCTACAAATATTTCTACACATATATGGTACACGTGGCCCAGCAATTTCCAGGCATATAAGAATGAAAAGGCTTGGTCACAAAGACTGTGAGACATTTCTGGGTGTGTGAGAGGACCTGAGCTCAGCCTTCCCCACTTCATGGTGCAAAACTCAGATTCCAAAATAGGTTCTCAAAATGGCTTTAACAGCCTTTACTCCCATCAGCTCCTTTGTGGGTTGTACAACCAACTGTGTTTAGAATGGCTTTTTATGCATTACTAAAGAGACCCATCATGTTTCCATATGTTCATTAACCATTTGCATTCATATATGAAATATGCTTCCTTTTTCTTACACTGCGCATTCTAGCTATGCACTTGTAGAAAATATACCTTCACACTTTTCTCGTTTGCTAATAAACAAAAGTTCTAAACTTTAATACAGGAAAGTTTATCAACTTTTCATATATGGTCTAATTATCTGCCCATACAGTTGTGGGAGAGATGTGCTTTCTCTGCATAAGTCTTCATCCGCCTGCTTGACTGCTCTGACTGGGTTAAGTCAGGTCTCATGTCCCCCGTCTGGACAATGACTTGCCACCTCCCGCCACTGAAAACCTGTCCTTCCTCCCTCACCCACACGCCTGTTGCCAAAAATCCAGAGTTCATAGATGTGCTCAGCCTGCTCCTGGCTCACTTTTCTTACCATGGTTTCCTTCCCTGTATTTATACCAACACGAACTTCACATTTGTAAACTTTTTGATCTTTTTGCGGGAGGAGAGGTAGCCCAGAGAAGCTTCAGACTTGCTGCATGGCTGACAATGACTTGGCGCTCCTGATTCTCCTGCTCCACCAGGCCAAGCTTCAAGTCTCTGCTGCTGCTGTTGTTTTGAGACAGGGTTTCTCTGTGTCACCTTGGCTGTCCTGGCCTCGATTTGTGGACCAGGCTGGTCTCAAATTCAGAGAGATCCACCTGCCTCCGCCTCCCGAGTGCTGGGATCACAGGTGTGCACCACCCCTGGCTACTTCAAGTCTTAGTAAAGCTCCAGCAAGGGACTTTCTCAGCACCTGAGCTTTTACTAGAGGCAATCTGGCTATTTTTTAAAGTAAAACTTAAAAGTTCTAGTTAACGTCACTTAAAAATCAACTGCCGTATTAGATAGCTTTGGAACTTACCTTTCTTTCAGTAATATCATAGACTTTATTGGTTTTAGTAGAAATTTTGTATTTCTGTTTCGGTATCTGAAGAAAAAGAAAGCATAATTTACAAAAAATTTCAGTAAGGAAGGAAGGCTTTCTGCCAGATACAATCAAGTCATCTGTTAATACTTTTGGCAACCCAAGTATTCCCAGTTCATGACCTCAGGCTTTGCTTCCTCCTCTACAACATGTTTTGTAAAAATCGATCAACACACTTTTTTAAAGAAGAACTTACAGCGCCTAGCTTCTTTGGGCACAGCGGATAGCCACAGAGTCTGATGATGGCTCGCTCCTCCACCACGTCGCTGTAGTGGGCTGGCGTGATGAGCGCCCCCTGTGACAGAGAGAGGCATTCCCCATACATGAGCACCCTAGGAGCACAAGGACAGCATGCCAGGAACTGTGGGGCACACAGCAGCGTGTGGCGAGGTGGCTCAAGGGTAGGGGCCTGCTGCTGTGTCTGGGATATGCGATGGAGGGACACATGGGTCCCAGCCCTGACAGAGTCCTAAACCTCCCTGTGGTCCTCCACAAGCCAGGCCTCCATCCCCTGCACTGCTCCCAAAAACCTTCCAAGCTCCCACACAACACCCCACTGAGCTCTCAATGACTCTTCTACCCAGAGTTCCAAAGTCCTTCCGCAAGCCTCCCCCAAAATGGCTATGTCTGTCACAGCAGTACCCCACTATGGGGGTACCAACTTGTTTTAGGGTCACCACTGCTGTAAGCAAACAGGTGACCAAAAAGCAAATTAGGAAAATAAGGGTTTATTCTGCTTGCACTTCTTATCACTTCATCACCAAAGCAAGTCAGGACAGGAACTCACAAGGGGAGGAGCACGGCAGCAGGAGCTGAGGCAGAGGCCACGGAGGGTACTGCTCACTGGCTTGCTCAGCTGCTTTCTTATAGAACCAGGACACCAGCCCAGGGATGGCTCCACCCACAGTGGGCTGGGCCCTCCCCATCAATACTAATTGAGAAAATGCCTTCCAGCTGGATCTCATGGAGGCCTTTCCTCAGCTGAGGCTCCTTCCTCTGATGACTCTAGCTTGTGTGAAGCTCACCCACAAAACTCCAGTCCAGCACTCATACACATAAGTCTTTAAATACAGACGTTGTATTTTAATCTGGCACAACTTAATACATACACACTCCTTCAGGAATTCTTCTGTGATATTCTCTTCCAATAGCTGTTCAACGATGCGCACAGCCTTCCTTTCAAACTCTGCCTTCCTGCGCGCAGCTGCTTCCAGTTCCGCTTGCCTGGAATTTCAGAGAAAGTCAGAGCAGTTACAGACTTCTCCACTTCCACCACTTCACGCTCTAAACGCCAACACTAACCTATTACTTTGCCAGTAAAATTTAGTTTTTAACCCTGCCACTAAACTCCTCCTTCCCATGTGAATGTGGGTGCTGACCATACAGTCTACTTCCAGGCTCAGAGCACAAGGCACAGATGTCCTACAAAAAAAGGTGGGCTGAACAGGGCGTGGTGGGATATGTCTCCATCACAGCACTAGGGAAGAGTGGGAAGAGTCAGAGTTCAAGGCCCAGGGTGGACCACACCCTAAGAACCTGCATCTTAAACAACTGAATGTACTTCCTTTGCTTTATAGTTTTGCAGTATATTCTCAAAAAAAAAAAAAAAAAAAGAAAAAAAAAAGGCTTTTTTTTTTCTCTACTATGTAAATCAACAGACTGAAGAGTGAAAAGGTGACTTCTGTTTTTCTCACACACAACCTCTGTCAAGAGTTAAAGCTTGGGCGCTCAGCTCAGTAGATCAGTCCTGCCTGGGAAAACCCCAGCAGGTACTTACCTTTATTACAAAGGTTGGTAAGTAAGTACACTGATATGTGGCAGGTGGTCCCAGGTGGGACCCTGCCAGCCCTCTGCGAGCAGCGCCGCCCAGCTGCACAGCAGAGCGGGGAGAGGTTTTAGGACAGCAGGCCCTGGTCCCATTGGAGGTCGAGTAAACGGAGCAGATTGGCAGTGGAGAGCGGCTGCTGTGGCGCTCAGGGCATGCTGTCACGGGGACTCACCCGCTCTGCTCTGTGCTGGAACCCCCGGGACTACCTCTTGGTCACCCGTCTTACCCTTCCCTCACACCCGGAACCTACACCATTCTGTTCTTCACACCTTCATTAACTTTCAAGACTAGACTCCAGTTCTTTGCCTAGAGCAGCACGGGACTCCTCTAACCCCAATAACTTGGAAGTCTGGTACAGTTTTCCCGGCAATTCATTTTGCAAAACACATAATTAAAATGAGAATTTTGCAATTAAACACCTATTCTTACCCCACCATTTCATCAAGACCATTTTGTTGTTATTTGAGGTACTGGGGAGAGAACTCAGGGCCCTGGACATGCTAAACAAGCACTCTACCACGGAACTAAAAATCACTAACTCCATAAAGACCACTTTCATGTCAAAGAAATATAAAAGGTATGAAGACAGATTATAGTTCTTTATATTAAAAGCTTCATGAAAAATTATATATTTACTATGTATACAATGCTCTATCTGCATGTACACCTGCCACCAGAAGAGGGCACCACATCTCATTATAGATGGTTGTGCGCCAGCATGTGGTCCCTGGACATTCAACTCAGGACCTCTGGAAGAGCAGCCAGTGCTCTTAACCTCTGAGCCATCTCTCCAGCCCATGAAAAATTACTTTTCTCATCTGTACCCATCAGTAAAAGTCATGTCATAAACTAAGATTAACATACAACTTGTAGGCTCAAATTACCAGCCACACTGACCTGAGCCATTCTGTTCCTGACAGAAAACTACAGCTGCTTACTATGTTCTCTCAGTACTGTTCCTGTTACAAATGATGACCATCAATACAGTTGTTCTGGCAGTTTTATGTCAACTTCTCACAAGTGAAATTCACTGGAAAGGAGGGAACCTTACAAAAATTTCTGCATTTCAAGCTGCAGGCAAGCCTCTAAGACATCTTCATAACTAATGCCTGATGGGGGCAGGCCCGGCCCACTGTGGGTGCTGTTATCCCAGGGCTTGCGGGTCTGGGTACTGTGCAGGCTGGGCGAGACATGGGGAGCAAGCCAGAGCTGCATTCCTGCCTGGGTCTCTGCATTAGCTCCTGCCTCGGTGTCCCTGTCCTGACTTCCTTCAGCAATGAACAGTGCTGTGGAAGTATGCACCAAATAAAGCTTTTCTGCCCCAAGTTGCTCTGGTCATGGTGTTTCACTCCAGTAATGGGAACCAAGCAGGACAGTGGCGTATGGCACCTGCCTCGGCCTCTTGGTGCTGGGATTGAGGGTGTGCGCCACTGTGACTTATGGCTTCTTTAGAGGAGCTCTGCCTTGAAAAGCTCCATGTCACCTCCCTGACAACCCTATCTAAGTTATTAACTCCTTCTAACAACTCCAGTCTTTTTACTTACAGCACTTCCTGCAATGTATGTATTCAACTGTGTTAGTTTTGCTCACTGGTACTTCTCAGTTCCAATGAGCAAAAACTATTTGTTCAACAACACATTTTAAGGTCCTAAGTCAAATACAGACTATCCTGTATTTGGAAACTGTCTTGAAAGAAAAAAAAAAAAAAATCAATGAATCCTGAAGTGATGAGTCACAGCTGCTTTTAATCTCTTCAGGTGACCCCTGCCCTGGAAAGCTTCTGTGACAAGAGACTGACTTTTGCGAAGGTCCAAACAGTAAAGGATGATTTCTGTTTGTGTTTAAACTCACACTTTGTGTTGCTAAGAAAGGTCCCTTGGAATAGTAACCAGACAATGTTTCAGTGAGTGTGGCGCATGCCACAGTAAGTGTGCCTGCAGAGACAGAATGCTTGGTTAATTGAGAATGATGTTCCCACAGTGTGAGCCTCCAGTTTGCTTTCTTTCTTTCTTTTCACAGACAGGGTTTCTCTGTGTAGCCCTGGCTGTCCTGGATCTCACTCTGTAGACAGGCTGGCCTCCAACTCAAGGATCCACCTGCCTCTGCCTCCCAGGTGCTGGCATTAAAGGGCTGCGCTACAAGGCCGGGCCAGTCTGGTTTTCTTAAAGCTGGAGGGTGTGACAGTCTTAAGTGAGACCCGAAAGTGCTTCCTATGTCTCCTTGTAAGTATTGTCTGTCCTTGTTTTCATAGCATGGGGCTGGGACTACAGCGCAATATACCGTGCTTGCCTGGTATGTGTGAGTTTATCCTCAGATCCCAAAACCAGAAAACAGAACATGGAGAACAAAAAGTTGACTCAGTTACAATACACGAGGACAGTGGAAGGATACCTTCTGGACGCGCCTCCTCGTTTCAGGGCCCTTGTCTGTTTGGTACCTGCAGTTGAAGAGAAGAGAGTCAAACGCAAACATCTGATGTAGCAGAGTCCGGCCCAAATAACCCCAAACAGCACACTGTAGACATCTTTTCCTTTTCTCTCACACACTTCATTTCCAACTCCAAAGGGGGACGGTGCTAAACAGGTGGGGCATTCCATTGCTTCTGGAAAGGAATTCCACTTCAACTTTTCTTGACCACAAAGTTGGGGATCGGCCCTTCTCATATATCGTATGTGCCTTAATCAAGTGCTTCTGAAAGCCCTCTAGACTGGATAGACATTTCTCCGGCTCCCGAACCCGGAGACCGGCTCAAGGCAGCGCGGGAAGTGCAGACCGAGGCTCACGGCAGTGACCGACACCGGGGTCCCAGCACAGCGAGGCCGGCGGAGCCCCCGAAACACCTAAGAGTGGGGGAATCTTCCCGAAGGCAGCGGCGCAGCGGAGGGGCGCGCCGGGCCTTGGCCGCGCGGAGCCCCGTTTCCCCGGCGCAGCCTCGGGAAGCGCCCCGCGCGTGCGCAGTGCTCCAACCAAGCTCTCGGCCCACCCCGGGGTAGGGGCTCTCGCTGGTACCTGCAGCGTCTCGGTAGGTACTGGAAGCCAGGGCACTTGGGCCCAAAGAGCAAGGAAGCACGGAGTCAGCCATGGGAAACGCCGTCAGAAGCGAGGGAAGGGTGTGCGCAGCGCCGCGAGGCTCGGCCTCCCCACACGTCGCCCGGACCGGGCTGTGGGCGGGCCTCGGGAGGGCGGGGCGGGCGCCGGAGGGGGCGGGGCGGGCCTCGGGAGGGCGGGGCGGGCGCCGGAGGGGGCGGGGCGGGCCTCGGGAGGGCGGGGCGGAAGCCGGAGGGGGCGGGGCGGGCCTCGGGAGGGCGGAGCAGGCGCCGGAGGGGGCGGGGCGGGCCTCGGGAGGGCGGGGCGGAAGCCGGGGGAGGCGGGTCCAGGCTGGGGGCGGGGTCAGGAGTGCGGCCTGCGCTGGCCGTGGCGGCGGCGGCGTCGGCGTCGGCGGAGGAGGAGGCGCGCGGTCGGGCGGGTAGGTGGCTGTGCCGGGTCGGGGTGGACCGGGCTCGCCGCACATGACCGGGGCCGCGCGCGGCTCGCCTGCTAGGCCCCTCGAGGTGCTGGAGCCTGGGCGCTGTGCGCAGCAGGAACAGGGAGGCCGGGAGACATGGCTAACCATGGGCGCGGTAGGGTGTGATTTTCCTGTGCGCGCCTGCGAGGCCAGGACCACGGCCGGCCTGTCTCGGTGAGGTTCGGTGAGCTCAATGCCGAGGACTGGTGACTTTGGGGAGGGCAGGTCCTGTGGAGAACGGGGCGCAGGGCGTCCGAATCTTCAGTTTCCTTAGGTGACTTAATTGTGTTGAATTCCAGTTTTTGTCAGTGGGCCATTAAAAAATTTCCCTAATGATTAGAATTCTCATTCCAGGTCCACGGTTTGGATTTTGTTGTTGTTGTTGTTTCTTTCATGAAAGGATTACTTTCTCCTTCTGAAAAAAGGCTCTTTGAGGAGTTTTAGGAGTTCTCTCTAGGGTTCTTTTTCTTTTTTCACTCGTCATTTTTTTGAAATTATGCTCTTTAGGCGAAACAGTAAGGCTTTAAAAAAAACGCTTTAAGAGAATATATTGCACACTAACATTCAATAATAGCAATTAAGCTACAAAAATTTACATTGTGCTTTCTAATTCAGAATGAAACAGTTTATGAAACAATTTATATAATGTCACACAACTGTTTTCTATTCATTTCAGCATCAAAACTAGGGAAAGTCCTTAGGAATGGCTGCCGAGGAACTTCAGTGCATAATAAAAAGATGTGTAAGTCACTCTCTGAAAACTTTAAAATGGGGGGGGGGCACAGGTTATCTGTACTTCGTGGTCATTCATGTAGTTTATCTAATTCCTCCTTTTCCTCCTTCTTTTAACTTGTAAGTAAATAGCAGAAAATCAGAAAAGTAGATTGGATTCCCTTCTTGATTTATGGCCTTTAATCCCAGTACTTGGAGGCAAAAGCAGGGGGTGTTCTGAGTTTGAGGCTGGCCTGGTGTACACAGTGATTTCCAGGACAGCCAGGGCTGTGTAGAGAGACCCTGTCTCAAAAAAGGGGTGGGAGAGGGGGCTAGAGAGATGGCTCTGTGGTAGAGAGCACTTGTTATTCTTGCAGAGGACCTGCTTGGTTCATTTCTCAACACCCATACGTGTAAGTAAACCTTCATACATATAAAATAAATCTTAATAAGTTCTGTATTTAAACACGTTTTCTTTTTAGCTGTGAAGGCAGAGGTGTTGAGTCCTCCTGGAGCTGGGGTTATAGGTGGTTGTGAGCTATCCACCTGACCTGGGTGTTGGGAATTGAACTCAGATCCTCTAAAAGAGCAGTATTTGCTCTTATCTGCTAAGCCATTTCCCTAGCTCCAGTGGCCTTTCATATGAAAGCTATGATTATTTTCCCAAGTTTCTCTGGTGCAGTAGGCTCAAGATCATTCACTGAGCCACACTGACTCATGCTTATAGCCAGAGGCTGGGACAAGAGGATCTCAAGTTTCCAGGTCGGCGTGAGTGTCGTCATGAAAGCCTGTCTCAAAAGTCAAAATGAGTAAAGCCAATCAGTAAAATATTTATTAGGATAATTCTAATTTTCATTTATATATCATGTCCACTTTCTCTAGAATTTAATATTTCCCTTTTTTCCTAGAGAGATAAAATCAGGAAGTCATTTATATTGAATTTATATTTACATCTATAAGTGTTTTGGCTTGTTTACAGCAAATCCTAGAAGAGCATGATTTCAAAGAAGAAGATTTTGGCCTCTTTCAGCTGGCAGGCCAAAGATGTATTGAAGATGGGCATGCAAACCAGCTGCTAGAAATTATTCAAGACGAAAAGAACAAGGTAAGAACAAGGCGTGTGTATGCTTTGCAGGTTTTACTTGGGAAGGGACTAATAATACTGTTGTTCCTCGTTTAGCCATCTTCTTGGTTACTTTTGTAGTGCTGTGATAAGAAACCATGAGGTAGACTTTCTTCCAGAAGCATGAAAGGGCCGTAGAGTGTTGGCCCCAGGTCACAGTGAAGCTTAGAAACTGGTTCTGGTAGCAGGGAAGGAGGCGGCAATGGCAGGAGGGAAGGCCGGGGAGCAAAGGGTGCCTTCCCTTCCTATCTGTGCTTCCGCCACACCAGCCAAAGCACCCGGGACACTGCTTCCTGGGAGGCACCCTGTGGAGGTTAAAACCAACCGAAATATACTTTCAGGGGCTCCAATATAGTCAGTTTTCTGGGGTTTTGTTTTTGAGGCAGTCTTTAGCTCATGCTTTCCTGGAGTTCATAAAGTCACTGTGTGTTTTTTGTTGGTTGTTTTGGTGTGTGCGTGCACACGTGTGTGTGTGTCATGGGCATGTCTGTGTGTTTTGCAGGCGCTTGTCAAGACAGAGCTCAACAGTGAGTGTCTTTCTCAGTCACTTCCCAATTTTGGATTGGGTCTTGTTGAGCCTGGAGCTCACAGATTCTTCTATGGTTTTTTGGCCAGCAGTCCAGGGATCTGCCTGTTTCTGTGTTTTTAGGTTTCTTGATTTTTTCCCCCCATTGCATTATCAAAGGATAATTTGACAATACTGTTAGTTGCTGTCAATGCTAAAATTAATTACTAATATTTAAGTTTATGGGAGCTGCTCTCCGTATGTTACGTCATTCAGCCTCTCCAGTTTCTCAGAAGACAGGCACCTGTAGCTGTAATACCTACAATTCTAAGCAACTTGAGAGGCTGAGATGGGAAAGTACTTGAACACACAAGTTCAGAACTACCTGGGCAATGAGATGGGACTCTTATTTCAGAGGAGAAAATAAACAGCCACTTTATAGAGAAGAGGCAGTCACTGACAGGCATCCAGAATCCAGACTTTTGGCACTCTTGCCTACTGTGGTGGTTCTGTAGTCCAGGCTGGCCTGACCCGCCATGGAGTAGAGGATGACCTTGAACTCATCCTCCTCCTTCCACCTGGGATTACCAGGTGGCCCTGCATCTGCTTTCTGTGGTGCTGAGCCTAGAGCTTTGTGCATGCTGGGCACTACACCATGCGCCTGGACTGACTGAAACTCGGGGTGGAATAAAAGGGGCCTTGGCTGTGAGGAAGGGGCAGAAAGGCTCACTGCTGTTCTGGTTTGGTTGTTTTGTTGTTTGCATCTGCAGTACAGAATTTGTTCTCCTCAACAAACTAGCACCCTAACTTGAAGACGAAGGCAAGGGAGCTGACTGAGAAATTTTGTCTTTTAAGACACAGCAGGCAACTAGAAAGATAAGATTTTGATGTCAGTATAGAAACAGGAAATTCAGACCTAGATTTGTATGTGACTCTTCAAAGTTAGGTAGTTACGGCATAAAGGGGAGATTTTGAGTTTACGAGAAGAGGCAGAAAGAGGCCAAGGATCTCCTCTTTCACAAACCTTTGTGAGTATTGTATACACGTGTGTGCTTGTCCATGTTCGTAGGTGTGAATGTGGGCACAGGCATGCCATGCTGCATATGTAGAGGTCAGAGATGGCAGCGTCTCTTTGTTGTTGCTGCCATGTATGCTGGGCACCCTGCACGCCCAGCTCTCACTCGGGCTCTGGGGATGAGGGATCCATGTGCTTCTTCTGTTCTGAGGACTGTGCCCACTGAGCCATCTCCTCAGCCCTCAGCGTGAGGAACTGAAGGAGCAGGCAGCTGAGACTACACCTGTCCAGTGAGCTTCAGCACTGCGTCTGTGAGGCAGAGGAGGGAGGACAGCATGACACAAGCATGACACACTGGTCTGTAGTATTCCGTGGCTCTGTGGGGCATTTTTAGTATGTTTCTCAATAGCCCACGGGATGAATTAAAAGGCGTAGGCTTAATACCCTGAAAATCACCTTTGCGCTACATGATCTGATAACTACAGGGTT
>NW_026591643.1:1522922-1545368 GCF_907164565.1 Psammomys obesus | reverse complement strand
CACTGCTGGCCTCTCCAACACCAGGCAACAGTCCTTAGAGCTTGCCAGGTAGCCCCCGAGAACTCAGAAGCAAGACTGCTTGGAGCTGGAGAGATATAAGCCTGGCCGTGCCGCAGCCTTCTGTAAGGTGGCAGGGAGAAGTGTCAGCCCATGTATGCAGGGTCAGGTCTCGGAGGCAGAGGCAGGCACATCTCTGAGGTTCACCCCCACCTGGCTTTTAAAGTCTGTATCTAATTCCTTTCTATATACTGACTGATCCTTCTGTCTCCTCCCTAACAAAGACCATGGGATATTTAACACCAGAGCCTATTAAGTTCCAAAAGGCATGATTCTATAGTGCCTGTTACCCTTGTCACTGATATTTGTAACATGCTTAGCTAGAATTGTGGGGTGGGCAAAGAGGCTGATGAGTCGAGGCCCTGCCACCGAGTGCAATGGTCTGAGTTTAATCCCTGAGATTCACATGGTTGAAAGTGAGATGGACACCAGCTTGTTCTCTGACCTCCACACACGAGCTGTTGCATTGTACCAAACACACACACTAAACAATAAGTATTTAGGCAGTTGCTTACCTCAAATAACCATTTTTACTCAGTTATCATTCAGAGGATCACTAAGAGAAAGAAGCAAAGAGCCACCCTGCTGGAAAGTACAGCACACGGAGTTCAGGCTGTTCTGTTTTTCCGGATTCAGGGCAGTTGTATCAGCTGAAGAGGAAACCACCCTGGGCTGGGCAAGCTGTAATCTCAGCAGCTGTCCACGGAGAACAGAAGGGAAACAAAAGCCTGTGCTTAAGCTAAGCTGGTGTGGAGGTCAGCCACATAGCCATGCAGCCGTGTGGCAAGAAGTAGGGCTTTAGAGAGAGAAGAAAACCCACAGAACCAGAGAGAGTGTCCCTGAGTCCTGGCCAGCATGGGAAAGAGATAGGAAAGAAGCAAGGAAAGATCCTGAACTCGAGGAGGACCATGCTGGGCCTGGAACTCTGAGTGGAAAGCACAGGATCTCATTGAAGAAATAATTATCCTGCCTATCTGGGTGCCAAATTTACAGACGTGGATTTGGTCTTATCAGTAAGCTATGGTGAAATAAGAATTTTCAAAATTTTAGTGTGTGCGTGAAAATTTTAGTAAGTTTTCAGAAATTTAGTTACTAATTCATAACATGGATTCTTGAATATATTTCTCAAAGACTTTTTTTAATGATTTATTTATTCTTATTTCATGTGCATTGGTGTTTTGCCTGAGTGTATGTCTGTGTAAGGGAGTTGAACCCCCTGGAGCTGGAGTTACAGACACTTGTGAGTACCGGGAATTGAACCCAGGTCCTCTGGAAGAGCAGCCAGTGCTAACTGCTGAGCCATCTCTCCAACCCCAAATTTGTGAATATTAAAAGTCAAACTATACCAAAAAAAAAAGAGAGGGAACCAGAACGTCAGTTCCTTGGAAGCAGGCCAATTGGCTGCAGTTCAAGTCAGTAGGTCTGTGGAGCCTGCCCTGCACACCTGCTTTGTTCAGCACCACTGGACCAGCCTTGATACCTGATCCCAGGTCCTAGGCTTGCCCCATACTAACTCCTGAGATGACAGTCTTTTCCTTTGCTTGCTTGTTTGCTTGAGACAACAGGGTCTCTCTGTAGTTCTGGCTGTCATAAAGCTTCCTGTATAGACCAGGCCAGTCTCAACTCAAATCCTCCTGCCTCTGCCCCCTAAGTGCGGGTTTAAATGCGTATGCCAGTGTGCCTGGCTTACAACATGGCATTCTCCTGCACAGGAAATATACTCCCTCGGAAAGGTACACAGAATGGAAGTAATAACATTTACAGGGCAACAGGTTCCTGGTGAGGAGGTGTGAAGGCGGGGGTGACTGCGGAACTCTGGAGAGTGCTGGGCAGAAGACGCAGCAGCAAGCACCCAGCAAGCGTGAGGACTGGGGCCTGTGCTCAGTTCCTGGACCAGGGTTGACCTGGTCTAGCACAGGGTTGACCTCTGGCCTGCCCTTGCACATACACATGGGCAGCTGCACGTAAAACACACACATACACGTATGCATGTACACACACACAATAATAATAAGAATGAATATTTTTAGAAATATAATTGAATTATTAGATAAAAGCATGGGTTTTGTTTATTAAAATTTGTATGTCATTTTCTGATATATTCTAAGCATCAATTTCATTGAATAAAAAGAGAAAGGTGAAATTTTTAGAAATTGCCATGACTATAAATCTCTAGGTGTAAACAGTGAAAGATATACCAGCTACCCTTTCCCCAAGTATTTGGGTATCTGTTAAAATTAGTGAGGGCCTGGGCAGGCATGCTGGCATGTCCTTTAGCCCCGGCTGCTGTCAGTTGAGGGGGAGGCCCACTTGGGCCTAAGTGAAAGACTAGGCTGGGTACATCTTAAGACCTTGTCTCAGAACAACAGGAACGGTCAGGCAAATAATTATTTGTCGGAATGCAACTCCTTAGTACTTAGCTGCAGCCTGATAGAGACACCACGGTCTCTGTTGACATGAGCACAGCTGACGATGTTTCCTGCTTTGTGAGGTGTCCTCAGCTCGATGAAGCTCAAGTCCTAAGGCTGGTACATGCTGCTGTTTGAGAGCCTTAGAGATCTTTTAAACCTATCTATTCCTGACTGATGCGTTTCTTTGAAAAGATTAAACTCAGCTCCTGGGAATCCTCTCTTGCCTTCCCCAGCTAAGATGACTTTTGCTGTCTTCATATTCTGCCTTTATTGTGGGGGGGTTTGTGTCATGCACCCCTGTCACAATCCTTTCCTAGTCCTTCCGTGCCTGTCCCCTTTAGGATCTCCCCCTTAAAAGACAAAAGAAAGGAAAAAGGCCTGCTGTGTTATCTGGAGCAGGTCAGGTGGCCTTGCATAGACCTGAGCCTTCCCCTCCCACTCTGCCAGAGTGGAGAGCTACCTCAGCACCCCATCACATTTAAGAGTTCTCCTTGGTGGCTGGAGAGCTGGCTCAGAGGTTAGGAGCACAGGCTGCTCTTCCAGAGGTCCTGAGTTCAATCCCCAGCACCTGCACGGTGGCTCCCAACCATCCATGTTGAGATCTGGTGCCCTCTTCTGGCCTGCTGGCCTACATGCAGACAGAATGCTATATAAATAGAAAATAAATAATACAAAAAGAATTATTTGAAAGAGTTCTCCTTGGTGGCTTCCTGTCTAGGCTGTTACTTTTTGGGGTGGGGTAGTGTTGTAGGGATAGGCTTTCATGTCCCTGCCCCCACCTGTGGCTGCAGTCATCCAGAGCGCAGCAAAAGCAGCCTCCTCGTCCTTCCAGTCAGCGGCCTGGAGGAGGGCCTCCGCGGTTTCTGGTGACAGCATGGACCAGAGGGTGGCTCCCTACTGCAGTTGGACCCCGGGCCCAGACAAGGCCCTGGAGGCTGTGCCGCTCGCGGACATCAGCGTGGCCTAGGTGGCAGTGCCAACCCTGAGCCCCCACAGACCCCGAGCACCGGCTGCAGCCCCATGCATGGCCCTGGGCAGCAGCGTGGGACCCAGGTGACAGGGCCAGCCATCCACATCAGCGTGCTGCACACCCACCCGGGCAGGGCTGGCTCCCCAACTGCTGGCCCTGCCTCTGAATTTGTGCCCAGGAATGTCAGGGTGAATTCCATCCAGAGAGGATCTCTCTGTTAGCACCTAGAGCAGCAGATAGAACTTGAGTGCTCACGACTAGAAGGAGAACAGGCTGGAAAGCTGGGGTAGATTGTTAATAATTTTGAAAATCTGTTTTTTAACACTAATGCAAATTGTAAAGATAACTTGTGGGAAGCATGTGAAATGTGTTTGAAAAGAGAAGAAAATTCCTGGGTGGTGGCCCACACTTTAATCCCAGCACTAGGGAGGCAGAAGCAGGTGGATCTCTGAGTTCAAGGCCAGCCTGGTCTACAGAGTGAGTTCTAGGGCAGCCAGGGCTACACAGAGAAACCCTATCTTGGAAAGAAAAAAAAAAAGGAAGAAAGAAAAAGAAAGAAAATTTTGTGTTAGCGAGAATAAAAATGAAGCCGCATTCCCCAGTTTCTGTCATGTAGGAATAACTGTTGAGCCCTCCATCTAGTGCTGAGTGACGTAAAGGCCCTTTGCCTGTCTGTGACGGGACGTGATCACGGTGACAGGCACTGGCTGTGAGTGGCCTGCCCACCCCTCCTGTTTGGGGGAGGTGCCAGGGCCCTGAGGCAGGAGAGCTGACCTGCTTGCTCTGCTCTCTTTGCAGACAGTCGTTAAGTCTATGGGCTGGAATCTTGTTGGTCCTGTCGTTCGCTGCCTCCTGAGGAGCGGGGAAGAAGAGCAGAGAAAGGCGTGTTTTCTGATGTTTGATTTGCTGGTGAAGGTGCGTGAGACACAGCAGCACTGCAGGCCCTGTCATGTTTAGTTCTTCTTCTCTGGTAAGAAAATTTTAGTCCAGGAGATTCCTCTTAGCTGGTGCCCAGGCGTACTTGACTGGATAGGTGGGCAGTTCCATCTCAGTATTTCCCAGCGTTCCTAGATGTCAGAATTATCCGCTCTAGACACCCGAGTCAGTTTCCAGTACGAGCGGTGATGTAATTTAACAAGCGTTCTTATCACAGATGAAGTCAGTGTGGGAGAACTGTTTGAATGCCGTGCCGACCCCGTGCAGCACGAGAGCCAGAGTCAAATGCCAGCACTGCCTGGGTCACGACAGGCTAAAGGAGACCTAAGGGGTGGGCCTTGGGTGGGGCTCTGGAGGATGAAGGGTTGAAAATGCCGTAATAAAACTTAATACCGGAAGCTGTTGAGACTGCTGGAATATGGTGGGAAGAGCTCCCTCCTGAGTGTTGACTGAGAGGGAGGAAGCGGGCTGTGGATGTCTCTGGGAGATGTGCTGAGAAAGTCAGGCGGCTTGAGGTGTCAAGACCTGGCTGTCGGGATGCACCACCAGCATTTGTGGAGACCGGGCGGGTGGTGTGAGGGTCCTGAGGTCTCCATGAGGGTCAGGCCCCATGGAGAGTCCACAGGGGAGGGCTGAGCTCTGAAGAGCCACGTAACAACGGTAGAGGGCGTTTTACAGTTAAGCAGATATGACTGTTTTCTCAGTATGTCTTCTTTAAAAGAGTAATCATGTGGCTTTAAATACAACTTGCATTAAACAGGTTCAATTATGAATATTTTTATAGTTATGTAATCCAAAGGAATTGTTGTTGGGTTTGCTTGAACTAATTGAAGAGCCCTCTGGAAAACAGATATCCCAAATTATCCTTCTTTTACTTCAGCCGTTACAGACAGGTAATGAGCATTTTGATATTCACGTATTTCTTGTTTTATTCGCATAAGTACCTCGGTGTTTTACCCCCGTGAGAACAGCCTACCAAAGCAAAGCTTGTGATAGTCGCTGCGTGCTCAGCGTTAGGCTGGCTGAGCAGTGCGGTGTGGGTGCTGCAGGGTGCCTGGGGGAGCAGCCACTCGTGAGTGCCCATCGTACGTCCCCCTGCGTCCCTGTGTGTAGCTTGGTTAGTTTTCCTTTTACATGTATGAGTATTTGCCTGAATGTGTCTGCACACCACTCGCATGCCTGGTGCCCTTGGAGGCCAGAAATGGGCATCAGAGCCCCTGAACTGGAGCTACAGCAGTTGTGAGCTGCCACATGGGTGCTGGGAACCAAAGCAGGAAGAGCAGCCAGTGCTAACCACTGAGCCGTCTCGCCAGCTTCACTGTCTGCGGGGTACAGTTAGAGTTTTCTCTCTGAGTGTATGTGGTGGCTCAGCTGTGCAGCATGACAGCCCCAGCAGGTGGCAGAACCGTCATAATTTGGTCAAGAAGGACAGCAGCCAGGGTGCTGCTCAGTGTGGAACTGGAGGTTGGAGTTAAAAGGTGCACCCAGAGGATGGAATGAGGATGCAGAATGAGAGGGCTCCATGGCTTAGCGTTGGGTTGCAGCAATCAAGACTGACATTTTTCCATGAAAGAAGCTGTTTCATTTCAGAAAATATATATTTTCAGAATGTAGTAGAGGGACTTAGAACTCTTATACTTCTTAAATATTCTAATCTTCTAAGGGCACAAAAAGTTCAGCAATACTTTTTTACATTTATAGAGTGCTTTGTAATTTTCCATTCATATTTTGTGCTTATAACCAAAAATAACGGGAAAATGTAACCAGCTATAACATATTTTATCAGTTGATTTTTTTTTTGTTGTGCCCAAGTGCCTGAGCACGGCACATAAAGGAAGAACTCTTGATCTGGGTTAGGATGTGAGGCCCATCATGGTGGGGGAGGCAGCTGGCCACACTGCAGAGGAGTGAGGTCAGGCTGTGCCACCCGAAGCCTGCTGGGCTTCAGCAGCCATCCGCCTCCTGCAGGCCCTGCGTGCAGCAGTGCCAGGTCAGGACAGTGACGGCCCGTCTCTTGCAGTTATTCAGAAACTTCCCAACAACAAGGCGTACTCGGTTGGCTTGGCCCTGTCTACCCTCTGGAGCCAGCTGTCCCTTCTTCCGGTTCCACACTCAGAAGAACAAATACAGGCAGACGACTACGGCCTTTGTCAGTGCTGCACAGCCCTAACGGAGTTCACCAGACCTTTTGTGGAAGACGTAGCTAATAACAAAGAGAATGAGAAGCTGAAACACGAGTTACTGAAGTTGTAAGTAATTTTGAAGCCCATCCCACAGTGGAGTGGCAACTCCGCTACCATCTGCTTCTTATTTGTACGTGCAAATCTAGTTTCCCATTGTGAATTTCAGGTCGAGACGTTGGGCTGATAGAGCAAGGTTGTTTAGTGAGGCACTGACAGCATAAAACTAAACCCTTTACTTAATTTTCTTTTGCCCATCACAGCAAGCAAATACTGAAAGTGGGGGCTGGAGATATAGTTAACTCAAGGAAATAACTGTCTGCGGGAAATTGAACTTGAAAGCAGCAGAAGGACCACCAGACAGCTGAGCGTCACCCCGACCACAAGCTGAGCAATGCTCACCCACGGGCTTTCACTCCGTGGGTTCTGCCTAAACCTCCACTGTTCAGTATGGCTGCCAATCCTTTGGCATATGGGTGTGCAAATACGATGTGCTGTTGGTATAAAGTAGCCTCTAGACTGTAGACTGGGCCACTTTAAAAAGGAGACTCGTAAGCTAGATATGGTGGTACTCAGCTGTCATTTTGGGGAGTTAAGGCAGGAGGATTGTGAGCCTGGGTTATAGCGTAACCTGCCTCAAAAAAATAAACCAAACCAAACCAAAACCTTTAAGACAAAGAGCACACAACATAAAAAGAGAGAAGTAAAATTCCTGAACTAGCTTTGTGTAACTGTGATCTATCAAATGCTTCAGCTATATTGAGATAACTGAGGCAAATAAATAATTTCTCCTGTTTCTTCCAACTTTTCATATGTGGCTACTAAGAAATCTTAAATTCTAAATTATAGATGGAATTTGTGTGGCATTTTTCTTGGGCCGTACTAATATTTTCTTTTTTTTTTAATTTGGTAGACTAATGCTTTTGTTACTTTTCTATTTTGCTGAGTTAAGGCATTTAAAGTTGTTTTTTATGAGGGGGTTTGTTTACCATTTAGGAAACCTATTACTTCATTAAAAAAACTATTTTAAAGAACTAGTAAAGCTAGATTTTAAAAAAGTAAATATAACTCTGGAAAAATTACTTTACTGCCCTGATTTTAGTGATGACTAGTGATGGCTGCATCGTGGCTGTGGTCCTCAGGCAGACATTGAGCTCAGTCTAGAAACAACGTGAGCCTCACTGTGTGGGCTCTAGCAAGGCTTTCTCATGTGCTCCATTCCTGTCACCAGTGAGAAAGGACTGAGGAGCTCCTGGGTTTGCCTTAGGCCTCTTGGGCCACTAGAATAAGGTCCAGGTGATTTATGGTGACAGTTGCACTGGTGTGCAACTCGAGGCTAGGGTTCTAAGGTTGGGGTGCGAGGGCTGGTGGAGGAGGAGGAGGGGCAAGTAAGAGCTCACTTCTGCAGAGCAGGTCTTTCCCAGGGGGCACAGCCCACCTTTAAAGGGCCCGCTTCTTAAGACTGTAGTGACAGCTGAATTCAGCCTGAGCCGAGGGGAAGGAACAAGTGCAGAGCTGCGTGTTCACGTAAAGCTTTTGAAGAAGTAGCATGCTGTGCTTGGGAGCGTCCCGCACAGCCACCTCTTACTTCATTCCACAGCTGTTTCAAAAGCTTGAAATGCCCTTTGCTGACAGCACAATTCCTTGAACAGTCTGAAGAAGTTGGAAATGACCCTTTCCGATGTTTTGCATCTGAAGTAATAGTAAGTAGTCAGTCTGATCTGCTATAATCCTGCTGTAATTTTAAATTTACCCTGCTGTATTCCGAGATGGCCACTTGCACTGATAATTTATGAAGACAGCAACATGTAGTTTTTAGAATACAGGCACACAGCGGGATGGAAATGAAACGCCAATAACCTCGTTATCTAAAGCCTTACACGTTTCTATCTTTATGCTAACAAATGAGACAGTGCATACATACACATACAGTCTTGAAAGATTAGCTCATATAGTGCTGTGTAGTTTTCTCTTAATATTGTAATGCAAATATTGCTATGATTTAATAGTATTTTTAAAAGACAGAGAGACAGAGTTTTCCTGAACGTGTGTGTACTACACGCATGCTCTCCCTGTGGAAGCAGAGGAGAGCTGTCAGATCTCTGTTGTTAGGCAGCATGTAGGTGCTGGGAGCTGAACGTGGATCCTCCAGAAGAGCAGCCAGCACCCAGCTTATGCCTTTTTAATTAGAACATCAAGCGTGTTTTCACTGCTGTGTAGTTACCAGCACGGTCATCTCGAGAACGTGTGTTTGCACCTGAAATCTGCCAGGTTAGCTCACTCCCCCTCGCTTTGTCCTGTCACTTCCAAGCAATGCCACTCTGTGTCCGAAACACTTTTTTTTTTTTTCTTTTGTTTCACATTGAAATGGTTTCTCTTTTTATTTTTAGTTTTTTGGAGACAGGCTCTCACTATATAGCTCTGGCTGTCCTGGAACTCTCTTTGTAGAGCAGGCTGGTCTTGAACTCACAGAGATTCACCTGCTTCAGTTTCCCAAGTGCTGGGATTAAAGGCTTACACCACCACGCCCAGCTTCATTTGTGTTTTAAACTACTCATTCATTGTACTACAAAGGGTGTTATCTGCTCTTCACGTACGCCACATGCGTGCAGTGGCCAAGGAGGCCAGAAAGGCTATTGGAGTTCTTGGAGCTGGAGCTATAGACAGTTGTGAGCCACCCTTTGAGTGCTGGGAACGAAACCTGGGTCTTCTGCAAGAGCAGCCAGTGCTCTTAAATGCTGAGCCACCTCTCCAGCCCTCCACCAAGCGGTCAGGTAGGCTGGCCGTCAACAAAACTCATTTAATTATGACTGTGAGTGAGACCATATCTCAAAGTAAGTAAGTAAATAAAACAAAACAAACAAAAACAAACCTGCCTGATGAGGCAACGTCCACCCAGGGTAATCTTTTGAATCACTCAGATCACTGACTTGAAACCTTCACTATACCAGCAGACTTCCTCACTGTCTTAGCCAGCGCTCTGTTGCTGTGAAGAGACACCCTGGCCACAGCAGCTCTCAGGAGAGAAAGCATTTCACTGGGCCGGCTGACAGGGTCAGTGGTTAGTCCACTGTCCTCATGGCGGGAAGCATGGCGGCCTGCAGGCAGAAGTGTGCTGGAGGAACAGCTGAGCTTTCCATCCAGATCTGCAGGCAGCAGGAAGTCAGAGACACTGGGCCTGGCTTGCGCTTTTGAAACCTCAGAGCCCACCCCAGTGACACACTTCCTCCAATAAGACCACGCCTGCTTTCATGATGTCACACCTCCTAATTCTTCTCAAGAAGTGTAACACCCCAGTGACTGAGCATACAAATACATGAGCCTGGAGGGGCCATTCTTATTCAATCACTGCACTCACCACTGGCATTTAATTATCTAGACATGGCTGGGTACATTGGCCCGCATCTATAATTCCAGCACTCAGGGAGGCAGAGACAGGAAGATCTCTGTGAGTTGGAGGCCAACCTGGTCTACAAAGTGAGTCCAGGACAGCCAAGGCTAAAAAGGAAAATGAGTAATCATGGGAGTGACAGTCAAAGCAAGTGTCACAAGTTCCACACAGTTTCAAAGAGGGGATTATACAGAGTGAGGGTATATCATAAATAGTTTGTTTATATGCTAATGCTTTTTTCTTTAAAAACCCATTCCTTAGGGATTTTTATCACAAATTGGACATCCTGTCCCCCAAATTATTCTAAATCATGGAAGAAAAAAAAAGACTTGGGATTGCCTTGAACTCGAGGAAGAAGAAGACAGACAACTGGCAGAGTCTCTGGCGTCCCTGGCATATCTGGTATTTGTTCAGGGCATCAGTATTGATCGGCTTCCCCTGGTCCTAAGGTACGAGTCGCTGTCAGGCTCCTGCATTGTTTACTGTCCGGTGCATGTATATTAACACACCAGAACCCTGAACGATGGTGGACCAGAGATGCCTAGGCTTTCCTGCCTCTCCACCAGTGTGAAAAAGGCATCAAGTAGGTGTGTGGCTGCAGGGAGAAGTGGGTGTGTGAAAAGGCCTGGTGTGCAACAGCAGTCATAGATGCCAGATGATGCCCAGGTGTGCCGAATATCAGGCTTATAACAGAAGCAGTGTGCCCTGACACGAGTGCTGGGCAGTGTGGCTGGCATGAGGAGACAGCCCTCGTGGCGCTGTGAGAGCAAGAGAAGAGCCTTGGTGAGTGCCACGGGCCAAGGGCACGGCATCCTGTGGGACAGGTCACACCCAGCAGACACTTTCTTGTTCGCTGATGCTGTGGACCTGAGAGCTCGTATAGGCGAGTTCTCAGCAGGGTGGGTTGGGGGGGGGGGGGTTTAGGAGCCCAAAGGAACCAAAGTGGGAGGTTCACACATTACTAATAAAGGCAGTGTGCACGAGGCCTAGAGCCAACACACTACTGACAGCAATAAACTGAATACACTGCCTTCAAAATGAGTAGGACTGCCATAACAAATAAAATTCTGTCAAAAGTGCAGAAACAGCTCTAAAGGCTGGGAGTATGTGATAAGATGTCAGAAGGATCTTCCTTCTGAGGGCTGGTGCTTTCTGTTGCTACGATAAACACCACGAACAAAAGCAGTATGAAGAAAGAGAAGGTTTGTCTTACCTTTACTGTTTTCATCCTGCTTTTGATGGGAGTCAGGGCAGGAACACAAGAGGCAGGAACCCTGCCCACTTCCAGCTTACTGTCTGGCTTGTTCTCTAGCTCACAGTCAGCTTTCTGAACGCCCAGACCCCAGTGCCAAGGGAATGGTGCTGCTCGAAGTGGGCTGCACCCTCCCCACATCAGTCAGGACAGGTCAGTCACAGGCCAGCCTGACCAGGGAAAATCTTCACCAGAAACTCCACCGTTGCACAGGAGTCTGAAGAGGGCCCAGCTGACAATAAAAGCCAGCTGGCAGGCCAGGAAGAATCCCCACACGTCTGTCATCTGGATCTTTGACTGTCTTTGCCCTCATAGTCTCTCATCACCCTCCCTGTGTGCTGAATTTCCTTGTGTGTTTAAAGATGTATTTATTGTGTATGTCTGTGTGGGTAGGTGAATATGGGCACAATGTCTGCACAAGTCTGAAGTGGGCATTGCATCCCATGAGGCAGGGTTTACACACATTTATAGACCGCCTGATGTCTGTGCTGGGAGCTTAAGTTCTCTGCTGCCTAACCACTGAGCCATCTCTCCAGCCCCTGGATTTCCTCTTTAATGGGCATGAGGTGGAGCAGAGCTCACTCCAAAGACCTCACTTTGTTTTAACTCGATAAAAACCTTAGCTCCAATATTCTGAGTTCTGTAGGCTATGACTCCAACGTGTTCTTTGGGAGAACAGAATCAAATGTTGAGAGGGTGAGAGAGAGAGATGCTTGGGGCTGTGACTGGAGAGCAGTGTGAAGAGTACTTATCTAGCATGTGTGAGGCCCTGGGTTTACTCAGTGGTTGAGGACAGGAAATTGCTATTTCTCAAAGATCTTTTTTATTCTTTCCTATCTTAGCCCATCATACCTTCTGCAGCTGAACATGGAACACACTGAAGTGCTTCTGCAACGGTAAGGTCATGTGGATGATCAAGTGTTGAGGTCAGGGCTGCCAACAGCCACCACAGAAAAGAATTCTCACTGATTGGTCCACAGAATTTCTCTTTAAACATGCACATGCTGAATTAATTTTGAAAGTGTTGCAGCAAGCCCTGGGTATTGCCTAATGCTCAACCTTGTTCAGCCTCCCAAGTGCTAGTGTTACAGGTGTGCGCCCTCACTCCAGCTGACGGTGTACCTTTCAGAGACTGTATATTTCAGTTTGGGTCTGCTTATCCAAAAGTACACAATCGTTCTAAATGAATTACAAAACCACAGTGATAACTTTAATGTTTTCTTTCAGAACAGAACAGTCTGTTTTTTCCAAAGGATTGGTAAGATTTGTTTGTTACCATTGTGTGTGTGTGTATGTGCGCGCGCGTGGGCGTGCACGTGCACCCTGCTCGCATGCGCTTGCTTGTGGAAGTCAGAGGACAACCTGCAGGAGCTGATTCTCTGCATTGTATGGGTTCTGGGGCTCTTAAGGCACCATACTTGGGGTAAGGCCTTTCTCTGTTGACCTGTCTTGTCAGCCTGTTTGCTAGGATTATAAGTGGTGAAAATAAGAAACAGAGCTGTCAGCTGCACCTCATGTGTTTGTGTATGTATTTTCATCTGCAGGAACTTCTGGAGACCAGCTTATTGAGATTAGAGAACAACAGCCTGCTCTATCAGTACTTAGAAATCAAGAGTTTTCTCGCTGTCCCTCAGGTAAGCTGGATATATACTCCCTTGCTGCAGCAGATCCCTGTGAGTTCTGAGCTCTGAGGTGAGGCGTACCTGTGCTTCCTCTCCTCTCCTTCCCAGCCTCTGCAAGCGCTATTGTAGCGTCCAGCTGAACTTATAACTCATCCAGTCAAGTTTTTGTACAGAAAAAAAAAAATGCTAGGAAAAAAAAATAGAAATACTCTGCTATCTGTGCTGGCATGGCAACAGCTATGTAGCTAATAAGACAGTGGAACTGAAGTCTATCTTGATAATTTATACTGTAAAAATCTTCTATTCTTTATGAGTTTCCCCCAACTCGCAGAATACACAAATACTTAAAATAGCTTTTAGCGACTATCCTAGTTGATGGTGCAGTGGAAGGCCCTTGGAAGCCCTTGGCCTTCTACCCGCACTCTCAGGCTCCATCTCACACTATAAAAGTGTCCATTTTTGTCTCCTCCTGTGGTATGCTTGCCTGATACTCTTTGCTGTGTAGGTCCTTAGTTGTGAATGTGGAAATCTTTGAATATTTAGGTAGAACGGTGTGGCTTGATTATATTTAGCTAATGCATTATATTTCTGCATATTTGATTTCTTTTTCTTGCTATTCTATACATAATTGAAAATTAGCATTCACTTTAAAGTCACACTTAGTCGCATTTCATTTGTGCTGTGTATAAACCTCATTGTAGTTTGCTATGATGCAGTCGCGAGAGCCCAGAGGGGCAGGCCTCCTTGGCCTGATGTCTCCTTTCTCTCCCTCTTCCTCTCAGCACCTCGTAATGATTTAACTTTGCAGACAGAATCTGTTTACATCTGATTTAAATGTTCTTTTCTTTATTTCTAGGGCCTAGTCAAAGTGATGACACTTTGCCCCATTGAGGCATTGGTATGTATTCTTCAGGGACCAAGTCAAGAGTCGCAGCGAGAAATCCACTAAGTACTTTTAAGTGTTTTGTGTAATAGTATTATTTGTTTCATTTCAGAGGAAAAAAGGTTTAGCTTTGCTTCAGCTCTTTATCGACAAGTTGGATTCACAAGGCAAATACACATTATTTAGGTATGTAGCACGCTGACGAGCCAGGCGCTTTTCATTGCCCTCATAAAATCACAGAGGAAACAGCATAGGGAGAAAGGTTTGGGCTTAGTGTTTGCAGATGTGCAGCCTATAGCTCACTGGCTCTGTGCTGTGGGCATCTGCTGAGTCAGAGTTCATGTGGAGACAGCATGTGGACCGCCTAACGGAGCAGGGTTGTCCACCTCCAGGAAGGGCTGAGGACAAGACACGTCCTCTCGCGGTATGCCCCCAGACACCCACTTCCTGCACTAGATTCCACCTCTCAGGGATGCCATTATATATGACTCAATCAGGGCGTGGGCCATTGATTGGTTTGACCCTCAGGATCCAATCAGTCACTTCAAGAAGTCTGTCAGCTGCACCCAGTCTTCAGCACACGAGCTTTTAGGAGACAGTCTGAAACAGCCCATGGCTAACTGTTGGGTGTGGCTGATGGAGACCTGCTGGTGCCAGGTAATCATCTAAAGGTACAGTCTGCAGTGTTTCAGTGTCTAGAACCCAAGAATCACCTTATCAAATACTTTGGAATCATATGTGAGTAGCAGTGTGTAATTTTTAGTTTGATTGACACACTGTGCTTAAGCAGTCTTCAGAGAGTAACTGCGGCTGTACTGCTCCCACTGGCCTTAGCGCACTGGTGTCCATCATTGTAGAGTCCACGTGCCTGCACCACAAAGGCCCCGCAGCCTTGACAGCTGCGTCCTGCTACGTCACTCCTAGAGCTCACTTGTAGAGTTTTTAGGCAGCAGGTCAAGGTTAGAAGACTAGGCTAGGCAGTAAACACAAGCTCTGTGAGGATGTAGCACACGTGCCCGCTGCCCTGACGTTAGGAGGCGGGCACGCTCTAGTAACACAGACCTAGACAGCAGCCCACGTCGGGCCCACATCTCACTTTGTTTTAGGAACAACTTACAATTGATTTAAGCAATGTGGAAATGCTCGAGGTCTTTGGGCATATCCAGTACTTGAATCGTTGAGCCTGTCCTACTCTTCACTTCTGACAGTCACCCTGAACTTACACACGCTCAGCCCTCAGAGTTTACACTAAGTTTCTTGTTTTGTTCTATCTGTATACTGCCTGGGCTCCCTTTTTAGTCGTTCTGGGTAGCTTTTGGCTCCCGGCTTCAGTGTGTGTAGCTGGCTCTGCTGCTGTGGAGCAGAACATCACGGTAGCTGTGTGTGTAGAGCAGAAGGAACCCAGGTTCAGCACACGAGACTTTAGGGGACACTTAAGATGTGAGCCATCAACACCACTTCAATAGATCATCCACTTCTATACAGGCAGCAAGCCACCGTTGGTCGACTCTGTGTTCTCTTTCCTTTTTTTTTTTTTTTTTTTTTTTTTTTTGCTTATTGGTTTTGTTTTTTGAGACAGGGTTTCTCTGTGTAGCCCTGGCTATCCTGGACTCACTCTGTAGACCAGGCTGGCCTCAAACTCAGAGATTTACCTGCTTCTGCCTCCCAGAGTGCTGGGATTAAAGGACTGCGCCACTGTGCCTGGTGTGTCTGCTTTCACATGGAAGAATTTTGAAAGTTTTTAGGTTATCCTGATGCCTAATCTTGCCATGTGAAATTATCATAACTATATGCATGAAAATATTTGAGTTTGACTTAACAGCAGTCTCTTCTTTGAGGGCTAAGGAGGTGGCTTAGTGGGCAGGAACAACTCTACAAGCATGGGACCTGTGCTCAAATCTCCACAATCAATGTGAAACGCTGCACATGAGCACACACTCCTGAAACCCCAGTGCTGGCTAGAGGGGCCAGGAAACAAGAGGATTGCTGAGGCCTGCTGTGCCGGCTAAGCACGGGTTCAGTGTCTCCATAAGGAAGAATGGCCTTAAGATGGCCTTACACTTGGCAGGCCCCACTGATAACTGTCTTCCCTGCAAATTTTATATTCTTAGACATTGTATAAGGCCTACTTTAATTGTATAATTTTATGTGTTATAATTATGCTTTCAAGGTGCTTATTAAATACAAGTAATCACTCGGGTGTGGAAGCCTTTGTAATTCAAAATATCAAAAATCAAATTGATACCTCATTTAAGGTAAGAGACAGACCCAGGTAAGGGGTCAGTTACCAATTTCTTTATTCATACGTGGCATATGTCAGTATGGGCTTACCCAGTGTTTTTCTACCTGTGAGGCTAAAGTATCCTTCCCTATTTAAAAATAAGCACCATCCCCACATCCCTGAGATTTGAAAACTTGTTAACTATAAACTTAAATTGAATTTAAGTTTAATTAGGTTTTGGATGATAATACAGCTTTTGTTTGCTATATATTTCAGAAAAATAAAAACTGAGTCTCATCTGTATTTTAATATGCACACCCCATGTAGAAACAAGATGACCAGTGCTCTCAAACTTGCAGGAATTTCACATGTCTGGAAAGTGAAAGTTAAAAACATGTATTAAAAGTATAATTTTGTAGTGTTGGGTCATAAGATTCATCATACTAGCATTTCTTTTGCTTTTCAGAAAACATACAACAGATGGTTTGCAGGCGCACAGCTGACCTCTCTGTTAGACTTGGTCCTGTCTCTCCCTGAGGGTGCTGAGACAGACTTACTGCAGAACTCCGACAGGTGAGGCGACTGCTCAAGTTCTAGTGTCACTGCTGCTTTGCGGTCTGTAGTAGCTCATGAAAAGATGTGAACTTTCCTATGCTACTCAGTGACCTACAGAAACGAAACCACTCTTTCACCGACAGTGGGGGGCTCAGCTTTACAGAGATTTGAAACCAAGCATTTGTGACTAAGAATCTCCCCAAGCAGTTCATAAAGGGCTTATGTATTTTTTCCCATATAGAACATATACTTTTACTTCTGATGTATTAGAATGGATGTGAGGAAACGCTTGTATCTCATTTCTTGAGATCTGGAAAGCAGGAAGTGATGGTCCTGAGGACAGTGGGGCCATCTTTGGGGAAATACTCATTTGTGAACTGACATCAAAACAGTGGTGAGAGCTGCTGCTGCTCCACAGATAGGTGGGACACTTTCTGGGTAAACATGTTAACAATGGTATTTCCAGGCTTTCAACCTGCTTGATATACTGCAGGTGTTGATTTCATAGACCTAGACTGCAAATAACAAAATTTTTTTTTTAATTAACAGGATTATGGCTTCATTAAATTTATTGCGGTATTTGGTTATCAAAGATAATGAAATCGACAATCAAGTAAGTGAATCATTTGGAAAAGAGCCTGTGAGTATATTCACGACGACAGGAGTGTTTTAGTTTTCTGAATTGGTGCTTGCATCAGGTTCTGTACTGACACTGCAGTCATGAGCCCCCCCTTCTCCCTTACCTCTTTCCTGCTTTTCCTGCTGTGCTCTTCTGTAGTAAGGCTCGCTGTGCACCGTTTGTAGGGGAGCTGCAGGGCATGTGCTAACTGGCCTCAGGGAGACACACACACACACACACACGAACACCTTGCTTGGCCTCCTCTGCTTATGTGTGGCTCAAGATTTTAATACGAGCTATACAGATAAAATTATCTGATATTACCTCATCAGTCATGACAGACTGAAACATATTTAGCCCTAAAACTGGGTTTATTAACAGCACTTTTTGAATGGTGTGTAGGAAGTTGGATATTATTAATAGTGCTTCATTAGGATTATTCAATAAACGGAAACTATTTGAGGGAGATTTGTCATACAGTAAAATCACATTTGCTTCTGAGCTCCTTTCTGCCCACTCCATTCTAATAATTGCTCTCCTGTTACCTGTAATCACATGAATCATGTTAATCTGGACTTTTTTAGAAGTAATACAATGAAGGTAGTTAAGTTTCACATAAAAGTGCCAGAGAGATGGTTTGTTCTCAGAAAAGTCACAGCGTGGGATGGGAAGTCTGGGGAGCAGCTGCACCCTTTACAGATCTAGTGGAGTCAGAATGTGACCTGCTCATGGCTCTCCACCCAGATGCTGCACCGCCAGGGTTCACTCTGGCTTAGGTTGTAGTAGATGTTGTTTTTTTTTCGTTGTTTGTTTGTTTGTTTTTCAGTATTTTATTGTTAAAAATTGAAATGTCCAGAAAAACTAAAAGAATTCTACAGCAGTCATTCATTTGCTAGTTCATCTGCTTCCTCATGTATCTGTCTCCCATCTCTATTCATTTTTCATTGCTGTATTTTTTGATGTACTTTAAAAAATTAAGTCAAAGTTAACTGTAGACATTAATTTATTTTGCCCCAAACATTTCAGCATTAATATTTGTCAGCAGTTTTTCTGTGAAGTAAAATTTACATAGATGAAGTGCACAGGTAAATACATGGTCATTGAATTTTGGTTTGGTTTTTCAAAACCGAGCTCTATAGATCTGCTTTATCCAGCTGGGCATCAAATTTACTGATGTTCTCAGATGTTCTCACTGCTGTGCCCATCCCCTGACAGAGGTGACCACTGTCCCAGCCAGGTGCTGTGTGCCATTCTTCACAACACTGACAGAAAAGTGCTCTTTCCCTTCTCATTAGGAACAGTGCTCAAGGGGAGAAGTCTAGAAAAGAATAGAAGTTGGCTATGGGTCCAGGAAGAACTTTTGAAATTAAACGAACCCCTGATTCCTAAAGGGGCGTATGGGAAAGCCAGAAAAGATAGCATGTAAGTTGAGCAGCATGGGCCCTGGGGCCCTGGCAGGTGTCCTTAGGGAAGGTAGGCCGGATGGACACAAGAGTTGATGTGATGTGCCTGCACAAAGTCGTCTCCTAATTAGGAATGATAGATGTATTTGCTGTAGAGGGAGTGCCAGAAGAGCCTGTCTGGAGAGGCAGGGCAAGGCCTACTGACATCCATAGGGAATGCTTTAATGTCCTTTGATGTGGACATTTTATGATAAGGGAAAGAATGCAGCCCACGTAGAGGGCTGCCTTATGTAATAGCTTATTTTTTCCTATAAGAACCAGATACTGGTTTTTGTTTGTTTGTTGCTGTATGCCACCATAATAGTTATCATACCAGGGAGGTAATCACCAGGAACCATACTCTAAATTACCAGGTTGATACCTGGTGGCAGCTTAACAGCCTGTGTGTAATGGGAGCATTGCTAAGAACAGTTACAACAAGGAAAGGCAGACTTGGCCACTGTGCTTCACAAGTGACTGACAGCTTCCCTGCAGGAGCGACTCCTTCCGGGCCAGCCTAGGTGTGGAACGAGACCCTGAAAACAAACAAGTGTGGCTTCTGGCTTGTTGCACAAGTCACAAAGTAGCACTGTGGTGTTTGGGCATTTTACTCCGGGAACCCTAACAGTTCTTGTTGCTCACTTTGGTATGCTAAGAGAGGAACGATAGAAAGGCACTCGGGGAGAGTAAGCTGTTCCAATGTGAAGCGATGAAGTGATTCATAGTGAGCAGTTTGAGTCAGTCTACCTGCCTCCTTCCTAAGCCCACCGTGCCTGGCTCTTCTGCCCTCCTAGCTTCCTGCACGTGTGTCAGCGCTTTCTTCCACACCTCAGTCTCCTGCCATTTAGAATCTTTCAAACTGACCCCTCATCTCTAAGTTTCATAGCCCACGGTCTCTTTAGACTCAGGTTGTTCCTTGTTTTGAATTACAAGTTTATTCTAAAATAGAGCCATAATTG
Source organism: Psammomys obesus (assembly GCF_907164565.1). Classification (NCBI taxonomy): domain Eukaryota; kingdom Metazoa; phylum Chordata; class Mammalia; order Rodentia; family Muridae; genus Psammomys; species Psammomys obesus. The sequence continues at coordinate 1,525,870 of NW_026591643.1, read as the reverse complement.
TGCTCTTGCTTACCCCCTGTCCTCTTCACTGAAATCCAGTGCCTGTGTGTTCAAAATTAAAATGTGCCAGGACTGGAGTTGTAGCTCAGAGGCAGAATGGCTGTCTTGAGGCCATGGATTCAGCCCTCAGCACCACAATGAAAGTGTGAAATGAAGCCCAGCATCTCTAAGGAGGCTGCAGAGCTACATAGCTGGTGGTGGTGGCTCTGCCACTCAAGTGGTGAAAGTTCTGGGACACCATTTAAAAACCACATCATGTTTAGAGGAAGGGCTGAGAGAGCATGGCCGTGCCCTTTTCTGTGGCTTCCTTCTATCACGGCAGACTCTGCCCGCAAGATCCCAGCCTGTCCTACAAGCTGTTTCGCTGTGGTGTCACAATGTCTACTTGGGCTGGGTAGCTGCAGTGAATTTTGGGTGCACAGTTAAGATAGAACTCAAGATTTCAGAACTGTTAGTGGATGACTTGAGTATGAAATGGAAAGCACATTTGAGCAGATTTCAGAAGGCTTAATTTTAACCCCTATAAACGGTGTAAAAGAATCGTGTTACTTTTTAAACATTAAAGCTGAAAGGAATCTTAAATTCTTTCTTTTGTGTTTTAAAAAAGCTCTGGTACCTTCCCTGTAAGACAGAATGTATCTTCACCTCCACAGCATCCTTACTCCCACATGCATCTAAAGACAGTCCCACAGGGAAGACTGGAAGTATGAGGAGCATGGAGAAGAGAACTGCTTTAGGCGGACTTTGAAGAATGCTTTTATTACTCAGTTTTTTAATGTTATGGGCTACAAATCAATTATTGCCTTTGGTGGGATGCATGGCTCATGCCTTTAATTACAGCCCCTTGCCGGCCGTGTTAGCAGAGAAAAAGAAACTGAGCTGTGTATCCAGTTACTCCTTTTTGTTGTTTGTAAGTCCGTGCTCTTTAAAAATTACATTATTATTTCTGTGTATGTGCCTGCACGTGCGTCACCAGTAGAGGTCAGAGGACAACTTTTAGGAATTGGTTCTCTCCTTCTACCACGTGGGTGGGTCCCAGGACCTAACTCAGATGGTCGGGGTTGGCAGCGACGGCCTTAACCAACGGAGCCTTCTTGCTGTCCTGCTGCTTTGTTCTTTAGACAGGGCCTCAAGTTGCCCATGCTGGCTGGAACTTGCTATGTAGCCAACAATGATCGTAATTCCGGAATTAGACAACCCTTGTGCTGGTTGCATAGGAAAACAGACCAGCTTGTGACTTCCTCTAGACTGTGTCTTTCCTGTAGGACAGCAGGACTGTAAGGACTTCCCACGTGGGCAGGTGTGTGCCCGCGGGAAGTCTTGCTCAGCTGTGGGGAGCTGCGTTCAGACACCCTCTCTTGTCCTCACCTCTCCAGGACAGGCCCAGCCAGTCACGGCTCAACAACTGTTCTGGTTTTTGTCGTCAAGAGCAGTCGCCACGTGCCTGTGGCTGGCCTGGAACATGCCCACATCTCATAGGATGTATGTCAAGTGACACAGCCGTAAAAAATGTGAAACACGGATGTTAGGTTTATGCCACCTCTTGAGTAATGGGGACTTCAACCATAACTTCCTTTTGTGCAAATACGGGAAGGTATTTTCTTTTGATAAAGCCATGTGTAGGTTAAAAAGTATCCCCATGGGAACTTGAGAGAGAGGGCTCAGTGGTGAAGAGCACTGGCGATGACAGGCTGGGCAGTGATGGCGCATACCTTTGACCCCAGATCTTGGGAGGCAGAGGCGGGTGGATGTCTGTGAGTTCCACCCCGCCCCCCAGCACACATACACACAGAGGCTACTCTTGTGGAGGACCTGGGTTTGATTCTCACCTAGTCCAGTCCCAGGAGATCCAGTGCTCTCTTCTGGCCACTCTGGGTACCAGGCACATGTGGCACTTTATGCAGGCACAATGCTCACACACATCCAAAAAAGAAGTGTTCTTCATGAACCACATGTCATTAGTAACCTTGTCAGCCATGAAGGCAGCCGTTGCGGGTTGTGCTTACAGGTAGAGGAAGGGGGAAGCTTTAGAAAGGGGACAGATCTGGAGACAGGCGTTGGCAAGAATGGAACAGGTGGACAGGTGTGAAGAGCCACGAGGACAGTGGTGGCACACGTGCCCTGCGGGACTCAGGCTTGTACAGTAAAAGGGAAAGTTCCTGAAAGCACGTCAAGTTCACGTGTTTAAAACAAGAGAACTACACCAAGAGAAATTAGCAGTAGAGCTGGAGGTGGCTCTGAGGATGCCAAGCCTGAAAGCCGGAGTTTAACCTCATGTGGAAGAAAATCCACATGGCAGAGTTGTCCTCTGACTCTCTGTCTCTCTCTCTCTCTGTCTCTCTCTCTCACACACACACACACAAAATACATGAGTAGGAGGAACAGCTCAGCAGGTCGAGGCCTGTACACAGGCCTGACGACCTGAGTTCAGTCTCTGGGTCCCACACAGTGTCCATGTTGTCCTTTTAACCTCCACATTCACACCACAGCACAACACTGTCCTCATGCACGTGCACAATAAAGTAAACTTACAAAATGCCTAAAAATAAAAGCACGAGTCACACACCCATCAGCCCTTGTGGATATACTCTCCTAGGCCCTTTCTCTTTTAAATAAAAATGAAGTCATGCTATGTAAAATAGTTTCTGCCGGTCAACAGTAATTACTCAAGAAAACACTGACCGGCTGCGCAGTTTCCTCGACGTGAGCGAGCGTGTGGCAACCTAACGCCCCGTTAAACATGTTCTTGCCTCCTTTCATTCAATGTTGTGGTAAAGGCATCAGAAAATCACCCTTGTTTTCCAGGCTAAATCCAGATGTGTGGAATGCACTTGGTCTATTTCTGAAGTCTGAATTTGTATTTAGTTTCTCCTTAGACCTCTATATTTCCCAGCAGTGAACCCCCTTCCTCATATATACACTTCCATCGTGGTGAACCCCTTCCTCAT
>NW_026591643.1:1501087-1522912 GCF_907164565.1 Psammomys obesus | reverse complement strand
CCCCTTCCTCATATATACACTTCCATCGTGGTGAACCCCTTCCTCATAGACACACTTCTATCATAGTGAACCCCTTCCTCATATATACACTTCCATCGCAGTGAACCCCCTTCCTCATAGACACACTTCCATCATAGTGAGCCTCCTTCCTCATAGACACTTCCATCGTGGTGAACCCCCTTCCTCATATATACACTTTCATCATGGTGAACCCCTTCCTCATAGACACTTCCATCATGGTGAACCCCTTCCTCATAGACACCTCCATCGCGGTGATCCTCTGCTGTTGCCTCCTCCCTCCCACTAGCTCTTTGCTCCTCTCAGACCCTCTTGTATTTCATGTCTTTGTGTCCTGCTTGTGAGAGGTGATGACGTGCGGCCTGAGTCCCGTACTTTACCTCAGATTAACTCCCGTGTCACCTGTCTTTCTGAAGTGCCGAGTACTCCGCTGTTAGTTTCACAGTCCGTGTTTTCCTGTCACCTATCTGTGGCCCTTGGCTGGGCCTGTGAATGGTGGTTTGCTGAGGAGATGGTCCGTACTATAGAAAGCTGTAGGAGATCCCAGTTGAGCACAGATTTCAGTATCAGTGTCACTCAGGTGGACACTGAGGAGCAGTGTGCTGCACACCCTGTCCTAGTGTGCACTTCCGGCTGACACACCCTAGGTGACACACGGTGTAATTGTGGCTCCTCCCCGTGGGAGTCTGCTAACAGGGATCCTGTGTGTGCCTGTGTGTGCTGACCCCCGTGACTGACTTGCTCATTACGTCTTCTGAACAGACTGGACTATGGACAGAGCTCGGGAAGATTGAAAACAACTTCCTGAAGCCGCTTCATCTAGGACTTAATATGTCAAAAGCACATTACGAAGCAGAGATTAAGAACAACCAACAAAACAGCCAAGGTTGGGACTATGCACTTTTATTTTCTGTTCAAGTGTTCACTTGCTGTGTGTGCCTGAGTGTATTATGTGTGTGCGTGAACCATGGCAGTCAGGTTGCTGAGTCACCGGAACTGCAGCTACTGGTGCTTTGGGCCCCCATTGGGTGCTGGGGACACCCAGGTTCTCTGTTGGAGCAGTTAAGTGCTCATAGCCACTGGGCGGGCTCTCCAGCCCCACGGTCACGCTTTAGTGCATGTTTGCTTATGCAGACGTGGGGGCCGTGAAAGCTGTATTTGTGGTTAAAATGATTCTTAGCCAGTCCCGAAACTGGGTCAGTGGAGACTTACACCAGGCTGAAACACCTGATGTGGGGCCTGAGCTCTGAGTGTGAGCTGGGTGCACTGCAAGCCCCTCCGGCATTCCACCCGCATCCAGTGGCCCAGCCCTCACGGCCCCGAAGTAAACCTGTACACACTGTATAAAAGACTGGATTCGGTGTGCCCTCTGCACAGGTGCAGTTCTGCTGCAGTCTGTTACAGTCCCTGTGCAGGCTTCGGCAGAAACCGTCCTGTAGGTACGGGCAAAAACCAGCGTACCGAAGAAAGCTGCACGTGGCCTGCGCTGTCGAGTCGAACCGTTTCTCTACAGAATCAGTTCACATGTTGCTGAATTCTAGTGTTCAACCTTGTTTCTAACACATATTCCCTACAGCGTCACCTCTCGGCACATCTCAAACTAGTCATGATTCAAACAGCTCGGAAATGTATTGTTGGGATCTGAGCGATAACAGGGTGCTTCAGCGAGAGAAGGCGCTGCCATCTGACATTCCCAACCTGACTTCAGGCCTGGGTGGAGCCAAGGGGTAGAAGAGCAGCGCCAACTCCTCCAAATTGTCCTCGGCCACCCCTCCCCCAACACACACACACACACTAAAGAGGCGCATGTAGTAAGTCTGAGAGTTGGGGCTGGGAGTGGCGCAGCAGTCGACTCCCAACACTACAAACGCGCAGTGCGGAAACTACAGACTGTTACTAGCTAAATGTGAACCGTCTTTCTCTTCCCTGCAGTAGCCTCCACGTGTAAAGGGGTTTGTTCTGTGACTGTAGGTGGAGAAGAAATCCCTACCATGCCTCCTGAAATGCAGCTTAAGGTAACCCCGGCATCTGAAGCCGCACCTCTGGGTCTGCGGTAGCTTTTAGAAGCAGCGTTAATAACCCAGATTTCTGCAGGTGTGGGGCGCTGAAACAGGGCTGCGGGTGGGAGATCTGTCCCTGGAAAGATACTACGGGAACCGTGATGCTCTTTCCTTGGCTTTTCAGGTCTTACATTCAGCTCTTTTCACATTTGATTTGATGGAAAGTGTCCTGGCTCGAGTGGAAGAACTCATTGAAATCAAAACCAAGTCTCCCTCTGAAGAAGGTGCTGGACAGCTCAGTTCTGTTTCATAAATAAAAGTCAATAAAATGCTGTTTTCCAGTACACTTTCTACTGCCGTATCTGCAGAAACTTACTGCTAGGAAATGCAACTCTTTATTTTTCTTGGCTTGTCAGCATCTAGTGCCCCCCAGTGGTACACGGTGTTAGACCACTCCGTGGTTAGGGGCACACCCTGCTCTCCAGAGGACCTGGATCCAGGTCTCAGCACCCATGGGGAGGTTAAATCGTCTACAGCTCCAGATGCAGAGGCCGTGCACCCTCTTCTGGCCTCTGTGAGCACCAGGCACCCGAGTGGAACACATATATTCAGGCAAAACCTTTGTACACATAAAATAATTCTTTAAAGAGCTGAAGTACTACTTTAGAAGCTACAACACAGACTAATTTGTTTTATAACTTCAAAAATGTAGTCAACTGCTTTATTCATCCACATGCTTGAGTTTAGAAAAAGCCAGGTACCCTTTCTACTTGTTGGATGCTTTTAGCACTCTAGAGCACCTACTGTCTAGCTGGATTCCACACCACTGTGGAGATGCAGCCATGTGCTTCAGAACAGCTGATTGGGTTCCTAACCTCCTCCCTCTTCATGTCTGGAAGCGCTCTTGCGGTCACCAGTGCTGTGGCTGGTGGGAGTACTAGTTAAAGACTACCCTCCAGCACATGAACCTGGAGCTTAGAAAGTGTCTTTAGCAGTTATGTGTGAAAATGCCTGCAGAGATTAATTTTAGAAAACCCCAAAAATGGACATGGCTTTTCCTTTAATCCAGCCAATAAATTCCATGCTTTCATTTCCTACTAGATTTGTACATCACTTGGTACCATTAAGAAGCTATGTATGTATCAGTTACTTTCTCTTTTTCTTCCTGTAGGGTTGACTAAATAAGGGCTAGGGTAGCACTGTGCCACACAGCTACACTCCTAAATATTAAACTCCTAAATACCAAACTCCCAAAGTAAAATCACGTTTAATTGTGTACACATAAATGCCCTTAAGTATATATTTGAACATTATAATTTAATGAGTTAAATTATTTTGATATTCTTCCAACAGAACACTTATGCTAGTATTCTGACTCTGGACTGATTGCATCAGTGCTCAGCTTTATCTTTTGGAGTGTTCTCCACACAGGGCTTTGCTCTATGATGTAAGCTTTAGTTGTTATCATTCTGTAGCAGATGCTGTCTATGTTTGGTTTGGAGGAAGTCTGAAAGAAGATGTTAACATATAGCATTATTTACAGAAACAGTATTTTTGTAGGATTATATATTACAAAATTCATTCTGTTGGAGTGGTGGCACATGCTTGGGAGGTAGAGGCAGGTCGATATCTGTAAGTTTGAAGCCAGCCTTGTCTACATGGGGAGTTTCAGGCTACCTAGAGGTAGAGTGAAATCCTGCCTCAAATGATAATAATTCAGTAAATGTCTCCTGATATCTACGCTAAAAATTTTTGTGTGAATTGGAGTGATGGAGAAGTACCTGACCTGCCAGAATAGTAAAGATTAAAATTCCCAGTTTCAACGGATACAATTACCACACAACTGCACCCAAGGCTCGGGGATCATTGCAAAAGGAGTCAGAAAGATTTTAAGAGCCAGAAGAACAGGGTGTTTGCTGCAAGATTGTGTCTCCTAGGAATATCAGAAGCTGCAGCCATGAAGTCCCATCAACATGATGGTTAACGACCTAGAAAGGGTGACACCATCAGAAATGATGACATGATGGGGAAAGCTCAGGAGGCCCCAAGCCCAGACAAAGAACTGCAGGCAACTCAAAGATGCCGAGATCAAGAAAAAGTCTTTCCGGGGGGAAACCCCAAATTGGTTCTGTAATAGTAAGCTGCCAGCCTGGAAATCAGGTACAAGTAACATCACAGGGCTGAACAGGTTATGTGGATGGTTTTAGGAACACATATGCATGCAACAAAGAACAAGAGGCCATAAATTTGAAAGAGTGGAGTGTATGGGGCCGTTACAGGAGCAAATGGAGGAAAAAAATGAAATCTCAAAAAATGTATTTAAAAACAAAACCTTAAAATCTCTGGCTAAGACATGTATTTGTGGGTGAGTATTTTTTCCCCAGGTGGCTTACCTTGGCTATAGTGCACATAAGGTCAATGGCATTTACTGTGTTATGCACGGGAAGTACTCGTAAGTTACTGCCCAAGAATCTGAAAAGAGAGTGGTTAAGTAACTGACTTGACACTTACTGTCACAGGCAGGACAAGGAGGGGACAGAGCTCTGTTTTCGTCACGTGTTCAGTCACACCCTGCACTGTGTCTCAGAAGACTGAAGTAGAATTCTGTATAACCAGAATTCAGTGCTCAATGTCCACTCCAGTCACCCTGACATAAGGAATAGCTGCCTGCCCTGTTTGAGTACATAGGACTCAAACATAGTTTTCTTTGAGCAAAAGAAAACTCAAGTGGCTAAAAACATTAGGAACTGAAGCAAACAAAACAGCATAAGAAGAAGTGGCTGTGCCGTGCTTCCTACCTCTGCTGAATCCTGAACATGAGATTCCATTCCTCAGGCCCATGGAGTGGGGCAAACAGAACCAAAAAACTGTTTTGGTGAATGTTAATAAACTTCTCAATTTTGGTTAGAAATATTTCCTCAGCTGATATCATACATTCTTTAGCATCCATCAATAAAAATGCAACTCCTAGAAAAAGTGAATATAATGACATTACATAGAACAAATTTCATAAGCTCAAAGAGATCAGGACCTCAAACTCACAAGGAACAGAACCTGTTATTACAATTCTTATACAGCAAAATGGTTTGAATAATTCTTTGACATGCTCTCTATAGCAGAATTACTTGTTCTAAATATTTAAAGGAAAAACACTGGGCACATAAAGGTGATGCCTAGTTTTAATTAAAAGATTAAGTCTATTTTAAAAGTTCACCCTTCAAGCCAGGTGTGGCCGTGCACGCCTAGAATCTTAGCATATGGAAGACTGAGACAGGAGAATTGCGGTCCAACACCATCCTGAGCTATCAAACCAGCCATCCAGAACTATGTAATGAGAACTTGCCTCGAAAAAAAAAAATCTTTCATAGTTAACTTTTTTGAAAACATTGACTGGCTTGTCAGAAAGGCTGTCCCAAAGGATACAAGCAAACAGTCAAAGGAGGACACACCGGGGCAGTGTGTAGGAGCTGAGTGTCCGCCCACAGCCACTACCTGACAAGCAGGGCACACACTCAGTGACTCGGAAGACCCTGTAGTGACTGTCAGAGGCTAGAGTCAGTGAGAAAAAAGAAGTTCACAGTAAATCTCCAATTATAGCTTGTTGAAGAAACCTTCCTCCCAGAAGCTCGGGAACCATGTAAATTAATACAATCAAATGAGCAGATACCTGGAGCCCGAGACGGGCCCAGCTTGTCAGATGGTGTTGAGGGAACTGGGGTTAGTTATAGCTGTTCAGGAGTTGTAGGTAAGATAAATCCTTAGAAAGCAGCGTGAGAGTCCATTCTGACTAAATGCACGTGCACACTTATGTAACCTCAGAATGTCACTGTCCTCTAGAACACGGACAGAGTACTGTTATAAACATACCGATGACAACCAACACATACAAGCCGCCAAAAATACTTTACTTTTTTCTCTCCAGAGAGTTTTCTAGTCAACCAGGAGGACTGATTTTGGATCTGGATAATTTCAGCATGAATGTCTTTCTAGGAGATTTGGAAATTCCACAATCTCTGCTGGAGTGGCAGATCTCCTAACAGAAGAATTTCTCTTTCTGATTTTGTGATGGTTTCGCTGTGTGGCCAGGCTGGCCTGGGACACCCTGCCCTGGGACACCCTGCCCTGGGACGCTGGCTGGGTGTGATGGTGCACTGATGAGCTTCCCTCCTCCGTCCCTCTGTCCCCTCCCACGCAGACATAGCTGTCCCTCCACACCCCCAAACCATCTTAGCTTAATTTAACTCCTGTGCTCTGCCATGACTCACACACAATTTTATAATTTCAGGAGCATTTGTGTCCGCATAAAGTTCTTCAATGTTTACTTTTTTAGAAAGTCAAAACAATGAGAAAAGAGCACATATTTGCTTGGGCCTGTAAATTCTGTCCAGGGATATATGCTGCCTCTACTAACAATTTGTATTTACTGTTGGGCAAGTGCACTTTTCTATTTTTACCTCAGTTCCAAAGCAAGTCCTTTCCCACCCTCTACCAGACTGCACTTAACTAAAGAGGCATGTCCCACCGAGGCCCATGCGAACGGCTTCTGCGGCCAGAGCAAAGCACAGCCCTGTGCTCCTCCAGAAGATAACATACCTAGCACTCATACTGCTACCAGACTGCACAAATCAGCATGAACGTCCACATATTTTACAAAAATCTTAAGTTGGCAAATATAAAATAGTAAAAAAAAAAAAAAAAAAAAAAAGGCAATTAACAAATATACTGTACCAGAAAGAGAAAATACAATGGATCCACTTTCCAATGTATCTGAATAGCGAACCTTGTGGCTTCGATTTTCTAGGGCAGTTGCAATCTCATAATTCTTAAAAGAATTTTCAGAAACACAAATGTAAGACATGCTTGAAATAATTTTTATTACAGCTAGCAAAAAATTAAAAGTATTTAATGGCTTGTTTTATCACAGTTTCACTTAAAGACTGGTCACCAAAGAAACGAATCTACTCTCTGAGGCAAAATAAACGAAAAAAAAAAAAAAAAAGGAGTGAAACTATTTCTATTGAAATTTTGGTTATGTATCTGGAAAGAGTTAATGTTATTTAGGGACAAAAACTACGGGCACTGTTAAAGAGCTAAGAATTATGAGAACGAGAGACAATTCTTTCCAAGGAATGAGCTGGCAAGCTTCTTCCATCATGAGTGGACAAATGCAGAAGCCGGGGGTTGTTTCTGAGGTCGTTGGGAGCTCCTACAGAAATGCAGAACACCATGCAGGCGACAACCAATTTCCTAATCCATGTGCTTACACTTGCTGGGTGGGCCAGAAAACAAAGGTGACATACCTGTGTTCTGATTTAAATGTTACCATTAAAAATAATTACCTTACTTCTATTCCACCCAAACAACTGGATGGTATCAGTCAAAAGGTGGAAACCTAAGTGGTTGATAGATTTCCTAGCTGGTTGGAACTCCAGCTTGTTCACCGAGGTCTTGGGGAGACAGCTCAGTGGGAGAAACGCTTCCTGGGCAAGCACTAGGGACTGAGTTCAAACCCCCAGACGGCATGTGAAAAGCCAGGCACGGCCACACGTGTCCAAACACCAGGACTGGGCTTGCTGCCACCACCCAGCTCCAGATGCAGCGACCGACTCAAGAACACCAGGAAGCAGGAGGCAAGCCGAGCACAGCAGCCTCTGCTGGCCTACGCCAGTGTGTGGGCAGGCATCTGCACCCGCACACGCACAAATACACTACACACACGGACACACACACACAAACTCCATACCTAAGTTGACCTTATATTCTTCCTTCAGAACAATGTAATTTAAGCACTAGTCTAAAATACATGCTTCCTTTCCTTCCTAAAGAGAGTATTTTATGTTACCGAGCCCTTCTCCTGGAGCTCAACCATGGCCCTTTCTGTGTGGTTTTTAAATTGTATACTGCTTCCAGCAATGGCAAATTCAATAATTTAGGCCAACTCTCCTGCTGAAAGAACCTGAAAAATGACAGTTTGAAAAAAAACAAAAAGGAACTCTGTATCAATGCATCAAAAAGCTAGTAGGATAGAGAGAAATCATAAGGGCAAGATCTACACAGAAATTCAAAGATATGACCCCAACATTTAGGCCATTTCTGCCCCCAGGGTACCTGCCAACTCAAGAGGAACAGAGGGAAAGCCGAGCAGAGCTTCTGACAAAAGGAGAGCAGCTCTCACAGGAGCACTGTCTGCCTCAAACCACTTCAATCCCGGGAAGTGGATTAAAGTGATACCCAATTGCTAGTACTTCCAGCACCCTGGAGAAGCATTTCTCAATCAGGGCCTCTCAAAGCAGGTCTGCTGGTCACAGGAGAAAACAGCCTGCTTTCCCTGTTCTCCATAATTAGGACCATTCTAGATGCTCAGAAGGTTAGTTAACTAATACACAGCCTGGCTGGTCAAATTTAGCAAATAAAAAGAAACAACACTCAGTTAAATTACAAATGTAAAATTTGTTTATAGTGCTTGGAATCAAATCAGGAGCTTTGCACATATGCTCTACCATTGGCCAGCTTTGTTATATTATTTAAAATATATCTTAAGTAATATTGAGGAATTATATGCATTATTCACCTGAAATTAAAGTTTCAGTTTTGCCTGGCAAACAGAGTATCGATTTAATTATGTTACAGAATTAGGGCCTTTATGGAAGAAGAGCATATTCTAAATATAGTATAGATCTCAAATTACTTATACAATTTAAAAATATAAATTACAACATATGCACACACACACACCAAGACATGAAAGAGAACCACCACAGTCACTAGGAAAAATGGTCTACAGGGGATCCATTTAATTGGGCTGACAGATATATACCCTAAAATAGGACATGAAAGATGTTGAAAATGTTAGCAAAGAACTAAAATATAGGAAGGATACGACAGATTCACAAGAGCCAGCAAAGCTGGCCAAAATGTTTATCAGATCTTTAAAATTAAAAAGGAGTATATCAAGCAGAAAAAGAAATGAAACCAACAGAGAAGACGAATGGGAGAGGGACAAGGCAGAAGAGCAGAGAGGCACTCAGATGTATGCTCTGGCTTGGTGAGTGGCAGGTACACATGGTAGCAACTTCAGAGCAAGGCTGGGAAAAACTAGCTGCAAATCATGAGGATTCATATATCTTATGCTAATGACGTATAACCCTAAAATAATAAAGCAACAATGAGAAAGTGCTGGATTGAGGAAAATAGGAAGCTTGAAAGTTTTCTAGAAATAATCCAGAATTTAAGACTTGGTTTTCCAAACTCTGTTTCATATCCATGAGACATGAAAACATGCCACTTGTTCGGTTTAGACCAGAGGCCGAGCAAGCACACCAGCGGGGGCACTTACCAGCAGAGCCTGGCTCAACCCTCAGCACCAGCAAAACTGCAGTGAGGGCTAGAAAACACTGGGCACTTGTTTGCGGCCTTTGTGGTTTTCCAGTGCTCTGGAGCCCATCAAAGGTTCTGAAGAGCAGTGCTTGCTGCTTACTAAAAACCTGCTTCATTTGTTTATACACCACAAGTAAAAAAACCTGCAACCTTGCTGAATATACAGCACCTAGTAATATTCTTCAAAACTAGTATCTAGAAAATCTCACATGAAAGGAAATAGATTTAAACAGAAATAGAAAACAGCACTTAACTGAGCAAAAGTTCACTAGAAAATAAAAAAATTCCAATAAGAAAATCTTCCCCTTGGAAACGGCAAATTTCCGAGTTCACCTTAACACATTTAACCTCTATAATATGGATGAGTATTTGCAAATGTATAACTTATAAAAGTATAAAACTTAACAAACCATTCTTTTCTACATTTCTTAAGAGAAAAGGAACACAAACAACTTTATTTTGTACACACTCCCGCCCCAACCTCCTGGTTTGGGGCTTGGACCCAGGGCTTCACAAACCTAGCCAAGTGCTCTACAACTAAGAGACTTTCCCAGTCCAGGAAAGTATCTTTAAACTCTGTCTCCAAGCTACCTATGCACATGGCTACAGGATGGAGGGAGGCTACGCAGGGAAGGCGTCACCTCTGTGCAAAGGTATAGAAGAGAAAGCCACAGTCCAGTCTTTAATAATGATTCAAAAATGTCAGCAAGTGACACTGTAAGAGAACAACAAGAAAAATCTACAGTAACCAACTCATTCAACAAAGAATCACAAAGATTTGTTACTTAGGAACTTTTTGGCAAATAACACAAAAATAACAAAAACACTGAGCACCTCTGAATGTGCTGAATGCTCAGACCATGCAGGTTCTGACCCAGTGAATATTTAGTGCACTGATGGATTAGACATCAGAACACACTAGCAAGACAGGGCAGCACATGCCTGTGTCCCCAGCACTTGGGACATAGGGACAGGAGGACTGGAAGATCAAGAGAGAAGGTCACCCGCAGCTATAGCAAGTTTGAGGCTAGCCTTGGCTACATGAGACCCTGTCTCAGAAAAGTAAATAAGATAAGCACCAATAACAAAAACCCAGTTGTTTTCAGAAGAGGCAGTACAGAAAATACAGAGCACAGGGGCAGGAGCAGCAGCAAGTGCCGGCAAGCACCTTACCTGGGGTGCAGGCCTGGGCCTTCAGCATCACAGCAACTGTGAAGCCTGAGCCAGTAAGACCAAGGACAACACTGGCCAGCTACAGCTTGCAAAGACTTAGTGAATCAGGCTTTGAGTGTGAATGCAGAACATTTATAACTAATTGGGAAATCTATTTAGCACATTTACTTCCTGTTCCTATAACTGGGGGTACTTGGAGCCAAGGATGTTTCAAACACTCTGATCTGGAGTTCAGGTTTTGTAAGTGAAGACTGCTTACCTTAAGCGATGAGCTGATGATGACGGTGGTTGTCCACCTTCTTCCTTCTTTCCCATCGCTCTCATCCATTGGGAGCCGTCCAATAAGCCCAGCTTCTAATCACAATCAGAGAAGAAGAAGAAAGAAAACACAGTAAATAAATATAAGACAGCAAAGTCGGGCAATGGAAAAATGTCCTGTGCACATCTGGCTACTCTGATCCTATGGTTGGTGTTAAGACAGTGTCTCATGCAGCCTGTGTTGCCTCAAACTCACCTGTCTGTCTTCCTCCCAAGTGCTTAGTGTGAACCACCGAGAAAGTGGTTATCATTTGTAAGCCAAAGTTACCCTACCAATATCAGGATACAAATAGAAGATGAAAACTCAGTTCTTACCCACAGTTATTACCCACAGTAGGAACACAGAACAGCTCAATATTAGCATTTCTGGAAGTTCTTATACCCATCCCCATGGGCCCATGGGACAAAGGCCAAGTGACATACGAGCATAGAGTAGGTTGTAATGCAGGAAGAGAACCATTAACCTTTTACAGGCAATTTTGAATTCTATTCTGCAGGCAGATCCCACCCGCTAGGAGACATGTACTCTAGCAACCAAACTGGGTTTTGTAGACTTCTCCAATAAAGAATAGAGGGTGCTTGGAGAAAAAGCTGACTGTAGGTCACAAGTGAGAAATATGTAAGAGAAGCCAGGAGACTGTGCTGCCCAGAAGTAAGGGCATACTCAAAAACAAACACAAAAAACAAACCACACTGACAGGGAAATAAGGGCAGGGGAGGCTAAAGAAATGGCCAAAGGTGAGTGCAACAGTTTGAATGGAAAAAACAAACAGAAAACAGTACTGTGTTACAGTCTAACGCACAAAACAACTCTTTAGGAGTCCACATTATACCATTTTAAACTAACTCCTGGGTGGGGACTGTGCTGGGCTTCCTGTACAAGAGCTCTTGGCTCTGCAACATGAAGGCCGCGCTGAGTCTGGACCCCCAGCACCCGTGGACAAAGCCAGGTACGGCAATGCGTGTGACTCTAGCACTCAACGGCAGAGACGGACAGATCCTGAGAACTCACTGGCCAATTATCCTAGCTGAGTTTCCGGGTCACTAACTCTTATCTCAGGCCAAGAAATGGAGAACAGAGCAACGAGGAAGACACCCAGTGGCTCGCTCTGGTCTCTGTGTGCCACCCCACCCCCAGCAGACAGGGATTCTGTACAACGGACACAGACCCAACTTTAGGAACCTTTAGGTAGCCAGGTGTGACGCATCCAGCACTCAGGGAGGTAGAGGAAGTCCCATTTCTGTGAGTTCGAGGCCAGCCTGGTCTAAAAAGGGAGTCCAGGACAGCCAGGGCTACACAGGGAAACCCTGTCTGGAAAAACAAAACCCTTTTAAGTGAGGCTGCCCAGGGTGACCTTCAGCCAAAGAGAGCAGTATGGAACGGGGTGGTAGCAGCTTCGCACTGGGGAACCCTGCCAATCCTACCTATTCACTGCTACAGTCTGCACTGATGACCAGGAAGCATGTCGCCAGAGTCTGTCTTTGACGCGATAAAGCCTTCCTTTCAGTAAACCATCTGATCCAAAGGAAAACACCTTTCAACAGAAAGTCATCTTACAAATGATCTGAATAGCACTCCATAAAGAAGTCACAGCCATTAAAGTCAATCTGAAACATTCCAGCCTAAGTACCTATGGAAGTATTTCAATTAAACTCAATGTATTATCCAGATTTTGATCCTGGAACAGAAAAAAAAAAAACCCAAAAACATTGGGTAGAAAGTAAAAACCTTTGAACAAACTTAGACTTCAGTTAGTAATGATGTAGCAAAGTCAGTTCATTAACTGCAGCAGGCCCGCCATGCTAACATGTTAATGGGAAAACTGAGCAAATGCGTTATTATTAATAACAACAGGAACTGGGTATCGGGCTATACGGTGGCTCCAGAGGGTGAGTCCTCCACCATCATGGAGGGGAGCACGGCAGCAGGCAGTGGAAAGCAACTGAGCGCTCACATCTTACCCACAGCATGAGGCAGAGGCGGCCTAACTGGGAGTGGTGTGGGCTGTTGAAACCTCAAAGCCCACTCCCAGCGCCACACCTCCTAATCCTTCCCAAGCAGTTCCACCAACTGGGGACCAAGTATGCAAACACACTGCCTACAGGGCCCTTCTCATTCAAACCACAAGGACATACTCTGCATTACTATCTCAATTTTGTGTAAATTGGAGTGTTCTAAAGATAGCTTACTCAGGACGGAAGAAATGCCTCCAAAGTTGAAAGTGTGTATTAGTCTTGTAGAGGACCAAAGTCTGAGTCCCTGAATTCACAGCAGGGGCTAGAAACCACTTATGACTCAGAGGATCTGATGTCTCTGGCACCCTTGGGCACCAGCACTCACATGCACAAACCCACACAGACTCACACCATATGCAAAACTGAAAATAGTAAAACCTTTAACAGAGAATTGTTTTCCTGCATGCATGTTTATGCACCACGTGTGTACCTAGTGGCCACAGAGGCCAGAACTGGAGTTACAGACAGTTGTGAGGGACCATGTGGGTGCTGGGAATTGAACTCTGGTCCTCTGGAAGAGCAGACAGTGCTCTTAACTGCTGAGCTGTCTCTCCAACTCCCAAGTAATAAATCTTTAAAATAATAAAAGTTCACCTACAAAATAATTTTCCTTAAAAGCTTATTAGAAGTTCTGTCTACTCCAAGAAACTGAGCCTTCAAACGAAATGAGACTTATTCAGAATTTGCCTTACTCTATACAGCACTTAGCATATTTTCTCCATAAGATTTACAGATGTATTTTATTTCACCAACTAAGGCATAAAATTTTTAATGCAAACTAAATTTATATTCTGCATATTACCTAACACAGAAGTAGTTCATAGCAAAATTTAGAAACCAACCAATGCAAACCTGAGTCACTGTGGGTGCCGGAGTTAGTATCCAAGGCAGTTTCACTCCACTTTTGAACAGCTCTAATAATCAGCAAGTTCTTCCTGCTGAGTTGAAACCAGCTGCTCCCTAATTTCCTCATTTACTGCATGAATGAAGAGATGACAATAGGTCTCTGAGAGGAACGACATTTTGCTTGCGGTGTTATGTAACCCAGCACTTGATCCGTGTTGAATGAAGTGGCTTCACCTCCCACCCTAATGGCAGCTACGTGATGATACAGCCATGCAATGCAGACATGGCAATGTTTATAGCTAGAACCTGAGCTGCTTGGTGTGTGTGGATCAGCAAGAGATAACATTTGTTTAACTTACATAACTTATAACGTACATTGTTTATACTTAGGTTTGAAAACAAACCATACGGGAAGGGATTTTGAGCATGGAAAAGTGGGAAAAGTATTGGGGTCAGTAAGTTCCCAAAGGTGCAGTGTTGAAGATTAGAAATCAGAAAACTAGGGCTAGGAAGGCAACGTTCCAAAGTAGGCTAGCAGTCACGACAGGAACGCATCCCCTCCCGAGCGCCCTAACTTCAGCGCCATCACCACGCCTCCAACTGGTGGCCTACTGCTGAAAGGAACCTGGACCACAGCGCAGGAGTGTGAGGGCCCGCGCTTAGAGTGCGGCTGCTCTCCCGGAGGACGGGCTTCAACCCCCGCACCCTGTCCCCTGAACCGCCAGCCCTGGGGTCCCTGACCCTCTTCTGCTCTCCTTGGACACTGAATGCGTGTGGCGCACAGACAACCACACACAAAAATTCAAAAACAAAGAAAAGCTTAAGACTACCGAGCTGCCCTCGAGTCGTGGGCTTTTACTGTTCAAGACTGAGGATGTTCTCACATTTAGCTATGCTCAGCAAGTGCTGCAGAGTAATCCCGGCAAGCCACCTTCCCTGCTTGTGGGACCCGGGCGCTCGAGGCCTGCCTTGGCCTTCCTCTTCAACTCAAGGCCGGCCGAGAGGCATCCACACCCACCGAGGCAACCCTCTTCCGCCAGGGCCTCAGGGAAGGAGGGCAGGCTCCTCCCTCAGGCCCTGGCGCCCCAGGGCTGCAGACGCACCTGACTGCAGCTCGTGCTCCGCTCCTCCTGCACGCCCAGCGGCCTCAGCCCCTCGACACCCCGCCGCAGCAGCAGAGCATGCTGGGCGTGGGCGCATGCGCAGCCGCGGTGCATGCTGGGCGTGGGCGCATGCGCAGCCGCAGACCCGAGCGGAGGCGGGTGCGGGAGCGTCATCCGCCAAGGGGAGCAGGCTTCCGTCAGCAGAGGCAGGCAGGTGTCATGCAAATTGAGAAAGATTAATATTCTAACCGCAGAATATCCTGTGCATGTGTGTTATATTCCTGAACACAAAGAAAGGCTCTAGGAAAAAAATCTTTTGACACACACTTAAAGATTAATTTTTTCCAAAAGGTAATCATTTTGGAAGTTTAACATTTCGTATAACTAATATCAAAATTTGTGCTCCTTTTGAACAATTGTTAAAGGAGGACAGGATGGATGAGAAGAGTGAAGAAGCTGTCCCGGCCACGCTGCTCCGGCAGGGCAGGGCTGGTGTTGCCGAAAGAACCTGGAAGCTTTACAATGCACAAAAGGCTAACAGCAGAGGAGCAGGAGAGGCGTCAGTGCTGAGCAGCAGAGTCTGGACTGAGACTTTGAGACTTGCTTCCTCTCCAAAATGATAGGACGCTCGATGCAGACACTTAGCGGGACCGAGAGCAGGGTCTCCAGTTCTGAGGGTGCAAAGTAGGGTATTTTGTAAGAGGGTGCTTACGAGAATAAGGAAGAAAAAAAGAGATATTTACTGTGAACTTCGTGCCAAGCACACTACCAGAGACCCTTATACACACAACTTCATAGCTGTTCTCCATAAATTCTAAGGTGTATGGTTTTCTAATTTTAAAATAAGAAAAAGTTGAGATTTAGGCTAAGACAGAAGACCTTGTGAACAAAGAGCTGAGCGTCTGAGAGGTGGAGGACACATTCCTGCTTGTCCATGCTCCTTCTCCACACATGGATCCTTTATGACATCTGGAACACACACACCACTGAGATCGAGTGCAGCAAACGTGACAACAGAAGGCAGTGATCGGAGTTACCTGCACCTGTTTTCTTCACACTTGATGTGACCTGGAAACTACAGGTTCTGTCAGGTCCTCTCTCTGCCATGTCCTAGTCGGCTGTTCCACGTGACCTGAATCTCTGTGTCCACCCCCTCCCAGAGCACATATTGAAACCAAGTGGAATAGCGCTGAGAGGACGGGTCTCCCGCAGGTCTTGAGGCATCTTGAGGCGTCCGCTCTCACCAGCTGGAAGTAATGTTCTGGATTCTGCCTCGTGAAGTCAGAGCTAAAAGGTGTGATCGGGGCCGGAGAGATGGCTCAGTGGTTAAGAGCACCTGCTGCTCTTGCAGAGCACCTGGGCTTGGCTCCCAGCACACGTGTGGCAGCTCACAATGTGTTGTAACTCCAGTTCCAGAAGCTCTGACACACTCTTCTGAATCCCAAGAGCACTGGGTGTACGCTTGGTGCACGTCCACACACGCAGGCGAAGGCACATTCCTACACATAAACATAAGTCAATTTAAAGAACCTTAAAAGATGGGTAACGGAGCCATCTATGAGCGGTGGAGCCGCACCGAAGGGCGACTTTCTGGTTTCCTGGTCTTGGACTTCTCTGCCTTCAAAGTTGCAAGCGATGAATTGCACCTGTAAGCCATTTCTTTGTCTAAGGCGTTTTGATACGGCAGCCTCGCAGACCAATTCTCTCTTCACGTGACCAGCACTGGGCCCCAGTGCTGACACAGCATATCTGAAATTACAGTTTCGTTCCCCAGAACTGATTTTTAAAAGAAACCCTCCAGCATTTCTTCCTTTGCTCTCATCAGAGGTGATATACCTACAATTAGTAAGTTACAGTTCATAACTCTAAGCTAATTATACTAGAATTTAAATACAAAACCCCCCACGAGTGATCTTCCATGGACGCCTCTAACACAGCCACCTCCTCCCATTGTCTGCACGCAGTGATCTTTATCTCCCTGCACTTAGAGCGGGCATACTTCATGTTCCCTTTGTACGGCTTGTCCTTCAGGTGGGCATCAGGGCCGAGGTCTTCTTGCTTATCAAAGAAAATTGTTCCAGCAGCTTTTGTTGGAAGGCTGGTCTAAGGCTAATTACTGACCCTCAGGATCCGGTTCCTGCCCGCTGGATACACCCACCCATCCTTGCTCGTGTAAACCTGCCTGAAACATTATATCTGATGGGTGCGTTAAATGGCCTACACCTGGGCAGGGCAGAATGGGGTACACGTGGCTAAGCTTCCCGGGCTTCTGAGGAGGGAAGAACTGTGAGAATCCAGGAGACAAATGACAGGAAGAGAGGAGGAAGGAGGACCCGTGATGGAGTAAATGGAGAAGAAAGCACGTGGGGCTGGGAGGAGGGGCTCCAGCAATGGCATGAAAAGGCCCAGATGAAGAATAAAAGCAAATATTTATAAGATTATGGATGGAAGACAGGAGGACTAAGGAGGATGGCATTGGATGGGAGCTGGGAGATGGATGGTGAGGTGGTTCAGACAGCGTAGGTAGGAGTATCTGCCCGGCCCAAGGTAAATAAGGCGATTATAAATCTAACAGTGTCTGTGTCTTGTTATTTGTGATAGCGGGTTAGATAATACCACCATGATAATCTTAGGGCTAATACTAAACGTTATACAGCCCAGCACTCATTTTTAATTTACGACTAACTACACCAATTGCCTCATCTCCACCAAGTGTTCTGAATAGAAAACAATCTGTTATTTCTCTCATCTTAAAATCTCTTCTGGACCCCACTTCCTGCTCTGTTTTCCTTTTTATCAAAGCTCAGACATTTATAAGTTGTTTCTAATGTCACTTCTCTCATTAATTATTACACTTAATCAGGGCTTTCGTGTTCACCACAGAAACTGCTTGAGTAGGCCATTCCTAAACCTGGCAGACAATTGCTAGTACTGAGTTAACGTGGGCAATCAGCAGCATTTGTCTATTTCATACTCCAGAAATGTTTCCTATCTCCCTGGGACCTCACTGGTTACCTCTTAATCTTAGAAAATGTTTGCAGTATTGGAGATTGCACCTTGGGTGTCATGTACTCTGGACAGGGGCTCTGCCACAGAGCTATCTTCCCAGCCTATGCTCCGGTTTTTGTTGTGAGACATGCCTCACTATGCTTCCTGACAGGCCTTGAGCTTGGGCTTCAAGCCTCAGCCTCTGAAGTAGCTGGGATTGGTGCCACCAGGCATGGCGTAGCCTTTATTTTTCAAAAATTTTTTGAGACGGTCTTGTTTAGATAGGCCAAGGTTGGCCCCAAACTTTAGGGCTTGAGTGATTCTCCTGCCTCGGCTTCCTGGGGCTGCAGACACAGCTGTGTGCCACCGCTCCTGACCCAAGCCCTTACTCTTCAAGTATTCCAAGGTCAGTCCTCAGCCCTCTTTTCTTCTCTGGCTTGTTTATCTGCCGTGATTGCATAATGTAGACATCTAGACCGTCCATCCACTCACAAATTCTGGATTTCCATCTTGTCCCTCCCTGAAGGGCGTCTGCGTTAGCTTCTCTGTCGAAAGCACTCTCCAGATGGCATCAGAGCTCACAATCTGATTCCTTCTTCGAATCCTAGTTCAAGTACCACATTTTCTGGAGACCTGCCCCGGCCTCTCCTGTAGAGTGGAGACCAGCTTCTAACCCCTCCTGTAGAATGGAGACCGGCTTCTAACCGCTCTGAGCACAGCCTGCTTTGTCTTAGCCCTTGTCTCTCTCTGACGTTCGGCGCAAGGTGCTCGTGTGTTGCTGGCTAGAGCTTTGCTTCTCGCCGGAAGGTAAAAACCCACCCAGGAGCTAGGCTTTTCACCAGCTTGGGTTGCCGATGCCTCCCCGGAATGGTGTCTGTTTTGACGTGGGAG
Source organism: Psammomys obesus (assembly GCF_907164565.1). NCBI lineage: Eukaryota > Metazoa > Chordata > Mammalia > Rodentia > Muridae > Psammomys > Psammomys obesus. The sequence goes on along the minus strand of NW_026591643.1, from coordinate 1,504,182 downwards.
AGAGGACAAGGGGCCTCGGGAAGCCAGCAGTGCTAAACACGGGGGTTGTCTCCTCAAGGAGGAGAGGCATACCCGGTTTCCACCCAGAAGCTGGGCGTGGATGCAGCTGATGGCCCTGTGACCCGAGCTGTCTCTAGCGCCAAGCCACACTTAGGCCCCAGACTACTGTTCACCCAGACTCCTCCTCCCAGACTTTTATCCTGAGCATTGTTTCTCAGGCAACAGAGCCGTCCTTGTGAAAGAGGTCACACGTACTTTGCAAAAGCGTTTTGATGTAGTCACACCTTAAACTTAACTGTGAACACGGGATTGGGGTAACTGCTACCAGGAAGCCCTCCCCTGCCCCGATTACATTGCACGGGAATGCCTAGAAAAATAAACCACCCTGGGTCAGACTCTAGAGGTTTGAGCAGCACCAGCTACTGAGTCGTGAATCAGATTTCCTTCTGTGTCCCGGGGTCTGCCAGCCCTAGTGTTTGCAGAGATAATAATAAAATGATAAAAGCAATGTGGCTGTATCAGCCATCCTCCTGTTTACAGCACGTATCAGACTTCAAATGTTAGTAGCTGGAAGATGCATAGTGATTGGCTGGAAGCGCTGCTTGCCCCTGCACATGCTGGGAAACCCCGTCTGCCCTCCTCCCCAATCCTGCCTGCTACCCCAATCCCTGCCCGAGTGCTCAGCTCTTAGCCATGTACAAACCTAGCACTTGGCTGACGCGGCATCACCCGTGGCCTACAATCTATAAAATGTCCCTGTGCTAGCCGGGTATATGACTACCTCAGGTTCACTGCGGCTGATGAACGGAGCAGAGCCTAAAAAATCTGCCTTTATCTGCTTTTCATCCGGTCTAATCCAGCCTGTAACTGCCGGACAGAGCAGACAGAGAGAGAGAGAGACAGAGCAAGAGAGCCTATTACATAGCGCCAGTGGGAGTTCATCTTACCACAATTCTTAGCCCTATCACTCTCAGGCTTTGGTTTTTATTTCCAGCTTTGGTCTTCTGGCTTAGTCTGCTGGGGAGGCGTTTTCTAGAAACACATGTTTCATAGCTAATTCCACCCAAACAGGTTTTATCTAGGGTGCTTGTGTGTGACTTCAATTCATCTATTGCTAGAACATGGTTGTTGAGTTGTGCTTTTAAAGGCGCCTATGTAATCCAGTCTCAAATAGAGCGCAGTGGAAAACTGGAATATATTTGGTGACTCTATAACGGCCTGACTCTTCTACTCACTGTTTCCTGGAATTTCTAGATAGAAATATGTTTGGTTTGCATTTCTTCTTAGAGTCCAGACATTCTTAATTTAGAAGCTATAAAAAAGTCACAATGAGAAATTCCATAAATTAGATTCTCAGATTGAGAAGTTATACTTCAACTTGAAAACACAGAATCAATACAACTATTGAATGTTTGACAAACCTTTCACATTATTTCCAGAGTGACAAGCTGCTGTGAGATTCGGAGATTAAATTGATGCTCTGGGGAGGCCTCTGTTCTACGAACAGCAGCAGACTCCCTGACCTACTTGAGGCCTGGATGCTTGGATAGCTGTGACAGTGAATGTATTCCTAATCCTGTCACTCAGCTGCAGGCCCTAGCAGGCGTCTTTTGAAGGTCCACTGCACATTCTCTTTGTTTGCTGCTTCTCTTTGATGTTTTTTGTTTTTGTTTTTTGGGGCAGGGTCTCACTATGCAAGCCTGGTGACCTTGACCTCACAAAGTTGGCCTGCTTCTGCCTCTGCCTCCCTTGTTCTGGGATTAAAGGTTGTGCCACCGCGCCTGCCAGCTCCATCCCTGATGATTCTTACTTTCGTGTTATGATTCAAAGGAAAAGGTAAAGCACACACGCAGGCATGCTTGCTCACTCACATATAAAGACCGAAACCTGAGGAAAGCTTTTGTAGCTGTTTCAAGTGTCTCCCACCCAGTTTTAAATATGTAGAAAGCTGACACAATTGCTGTGTTCTCTAGAATGACTGTGTGTTAGTCAGCTTTCTGTCCTATAGCTAAATGCCTATGATAACCAGCTTACATGAAGGAAGCTGATCTGGGCTCAGTTTCCGTCCATTCGCATACATCCTGTTGCTTTGGGCCCAAGGCCACGCATTATGTCATGTTGGTTGGTTGTGTGGAGAACAGCGGGCCTTTTCATCCATGTGCGCTGGAAAAGGCTGGGGTCCAGCTAAATCGCCCTGTCAAGGGCGCACTCCTGACGGCATGACTTGCTCCCATCAGGCCCACCTCTTCCCAAAGTTACACCGCCTCACAGTAGTGCCATGGCCTAGGGAGCAAGTCTTCACCACATGAGACCTGAGCTACACCAGTGGACAAAGTCTCATCTTAAATTGAAATAAAATGACTTACTATGCTGCAACAGCAGCTTAGTTTAGTCAAGCCGGTGCTGTTGTGATGACAGCTGCCTGTTTAGCCCTGGCAGTATTTCTATGTTCCTATCAGTTTGGATACGTGAGAGTATGGCTTAGGCAATGAAAGCAGAACACTTGGTTTCCACACAAAACACTATCTGCACCTTCCTGCTTTGCCCGTCTGTCCCCTTTGACTGCATCTCTCCTTGTTCTAGCTGATTCTTCAGAGATTCCAGGCTTGTCAGCTGACAGACTGTGAGGCCAGCTATAATCCAGCCCTGAGCTCCTGAAAGTTAAGGCCTGCTTCTAGATTCTTTGCTTTGTCAAAGGGAAATGCCTTCCGCCCTCGGTCATGCGCCAAGAACAACCACAATGAAAACATCACATTCACGCAACAAACATTCTGTCAACAAACACTTTGAAATGTGCATGGAAGTAGGCCAGTGATGGCTGAGGCTTCAAGGCTGCTCAGGCCTCCCTCAGGCACCACAAGCTGTTGGAAAGGAACAAAGGTGAGGCTTGTCTCTCCGCCCCTGCTGGGCCGAGGGTCTGGGTGAGAGGGAAGCCCGTGCTCTCACTCTTCCGGCAGTCTGTTCCTTCGGAAGCAGCCAGGGTCCTGTCGGCGCCGCTGGCTCCTCCGGGTCTCCGGTTTCGTGGAGAGATGATGTGTTCCAGGAAGGCAGGAGCGCCGAGGCGAGCCGTGTGTGTGTGTGTGTGTGTGTGTGTG
>NW_026591643.1:1483636-1501077 GCF_907164565.1 Psammomys obesus | reverse complement strand
GGCGAGCCGTGTGTGTGTGTGTGTGTGTGTGTGTGTGTGTGTGTGTGCGCTGAGAACAGCAGCCGCACAGGGTGTCGGTGGGAGTGGGCACAGGCTCAGTCTCTGGCCAGGAATTATCCTGCCAGCTCCATTAATTCACAGTAACATGTTGGCAAAGCTGGCCAAGCAAAACTGCCAGGGATGGCTCCCGATGCACATGGGTGCTGACGTCAGCACTGGGACACACGCAGCGGGGCACGCAGGTGGGCGGGGCGGGGGATGCACCCCCTCTGTGGATAAGCACCAGGTCTGCGGACTGTTCCTTGTGGAAAGCTGACGGAAGCCCAGAGCACGGCCGAGGAGACCCCCAGAGAGGAAACCCCGGCTGTGCGGTGCGCAGCGCGGCCTCTCCCGAGTCAGAACAGGGCCACCTCTGATCTTCCTGTGACACCATCTCGGGCAGGCCGTGACCTTAGGGCTTAAGCAATCTTGTCTTGGTTTTCTGAGAGTCTGGGACAAACTAAGCTACACAAAGACCCGACCTGACCAGATCAAAACTCTGTAAGAGTACACGAGACACCTTTCAACAGGCGGGTTCTATAGGCTAAGACAAGCGCTGTGAAGGTCCGGTGGGTGGGGACCAGCATGGCCTCCAGTCACGTGACAGCAGGAAAGTCCAGGCGCTGAGCAGGCCCCCCCCAGCCTTCCGGTGGACAGCAGGCTACGGCTCCATCCGAGGAACAACCCTGTGTGCTAATGTTCCAGGCCCTCCCCGTGCTGATCTGTGAATCCATCGGCCTCTGAACCTCCTGCCCCTTCATGTGTGTCCCAGCCAGTGAACTCCAGTCAGCAGGCTTGCTCAGGATGCGCCTTTTCCTTTGCACCATCTCGCCGGCCCCACACAGGAGTTTCCAAGTAGGACTCCAGTTACCTGAGGAATTCTCAAAAAATTAATTCCAAAATGTTCTATTTAAGGATAACAATAAAAACAAATCAGCACAAAAGGTTAATGGAACCGGTAGTTCACAAGGAATAAGTAAAAACAGTCGGTAAACATGAACTCTAAGCGCTTTTACCACCAGCTGATGAGAGGTCAGAGTCAAACAAGGATGAGCTTCTCTCTCACTTGGTCGGCGGGTCGGTCATTAAGCTAACAGCGGCCATGATGTGAGGGCTCAGGAGCCAGACGCTGGGGTAAAATTACCTGCTAGCTCAGAGGCAGAGAGAACACCTGGCTGATCTTCCTCCTCAGCTCACGTGCCAGAAGGAAAAGCCCCAAAGCCCAAAGCTAAAAGCTTGCTAGCCCAGGAGAAAGCTCAAGGCCAAGGAGCCAGAGAGCTACCACTGAGGAGCTGCCAGCCGAGGAGCTGACCTTGGCTTTACTAAATCCTGTGTACAGAAAGCTCTCGGATTAAAGGGGCGCTTTGGTGTGGTGCGCCACACCAAAGAAAAGATAGGTTTTTACCGTTCACAATCTCGGGGTTCACAATGAGAGGGAATATCCTGCTTGACGGATCTACCCGTTCGACCCCGCCATTCCATTCCTGGATGTTTACCCAAAGCACTGCAAGGCAGCCTGTCACATTTCTGCATAGCTGTTTGTTATTACATTATAGATCGACCTGGGTGTGTGACCCAGAAGAGCAGGTACTGAGGATATGGTGAATATACCTGTCTTAGGATTTCATCACCGCGAAGAGACACCCCAACCATGGCAGCTCTTATAAAGGAAAGTGTTTAATTGGTGCTGGCTTGCAGGTCATGGCGGGAAGCATGGCAGCCTGCAGGCAGACATGGTGCTGGAGGAGCTGAGTTCTACGCCTTGATCCACAGGCAGCAGCAGGAGACTGAGAGCCACACTAGGTGGAGCTTGAGCACAGGAGAGCTCTCAGCCGGCCCCCACAGTGACACACTTCCCCCACAAGGCTACACCTCCTAACAGTGCCACTCCTCTGGCAATGTCTGATGTCCAAACGCCCTTCATGTCTGCAAGTCCTTTCAGCTTTGTTGATTGCAGCTCTCTTCTTTCTCTCGGGGAGGATCTGCTCCCTGTTAGCAGCTTCCCTAGGCAGGTGTCCCATAGCTCGGGCATCTCTAACATCTAGGGGTCTCCAAGGCAACCCAGGCTTCACCTTCACAACTTCATGCATTGGCCTGTCTGGGTGTCCATGCAGACACACCCCTGCCACACACCTGGCCTCAGCAACTTTCCTCTTCTAAAGCTGCTTTCTTCCATTCTTGACTCTTAACCACGTGGCTGAAGCTGCCAAGTTCTGCTGCTGCTGGTGCTGGAACGTGGCCCCTTCGTAATTACATCTTCACCAGCTTTCTGGTTTTGATGGTTCCTTCACTGCCTAAACTTGGCTGTCCTGGAACTTGCTCTGTAGATCAGGATGGCTTGAACTCCGAGATTCTTCTGCCTCTGCCTCTGCCTCTGGAGTGCTGAGATTAAAGGTGCATGCCACCACCACACTGGAGACTCAGGCAGAAATTTTTGGACAAGGGCAAAAAGCAGCCACATTACATACTAAAATACCACAAGATGGATCTCTAGGCAACATGCTAACATTCTTTCCCTGGGAAGCCAAGGCCCGGTGGTTCCAGGCACCATCAGCAACACTGTATTCCATGCTCTTGCTAGTGTAGCCCATCAGGCATCTCTTAAATCATTCCACTGCTTTCCTAAACAAAATCCCCAAATCCTCGTTCCTCCAAACAAAAGTATGGTCAAGCCTATGGTGGCGATACCCCACTCCTGGTACCATCTTCTGTCTTAGGTTTTACTGTGTGAAGAGACACCAGGGCCATAGCAACTCTTATAAAGAAAAACATTTAATTGGGGTTGGCTTACAGTTTCAAAGATTTAGTCCATTATCGTCATGGCAGGGAGCACAGCAGTGCACAGGCAGACACGGTGCTGGAGGAGCCCAGACTTCTACATCTTGATCCACAGGCAGCAGAAGGGGACTGTGTCACACTGAAGGTAGCTTGATCACGGGAGACCTCAAAGCCAGTCCCCAGAGTGACACACCTCCTAATGGTGCCATTCCGTATGGACCAAGCATTCAAACATGTGAGTCTATGGGGGCCATGCCTATTCAAACCACCACATAAGCAAAATGAAAATATTTTCAGCCACATAGAAGAACTAAGTTATTTCATTTTCAGAAAGAGGCAACTGAAGATGGCCGTGTGCAGTTGAGTCAGTCAGCTCTGAAAGACAAACACTGAGTGTTTTCTCTCATTTATGGTACCTAGATTTTATAAAATCATAAATGTAGATGCAAAAGTAGAAGCAAAACCGTTTATCAGAACAAGAAAACTAACAGAAGGGGGAAGTGGAGGAAGAGCGTTTACAGAAGGGAGATATGCTCATAGTACATGGACACTTCTGTAAGGTCTGTGTATAACAGTGCCATGTGCAGTGAATGCACCTTAATCAGGGTTGAGCATGGCAAGATGGCTTACCAGGGAAAAGCAAGGTGCCTCCAAGCCTGACGGTCTGAGCTACATCTCTGGGAAGGAACAAACCGCCTCTCCTAAGATGTTCTCTGACATCTGCTTATGCACCATGGCAAACACATGTGTACACACACACACACACACACACACACACACACACACACACACCTGTACTTACATAATAAATGAAAATGTAAAGAAATGTTACAAATAAAGAAGTACTTTAACGATACAAAAATGCAACCAGAGAATTCAGTCCCATTGACAATGAAAAAGACTTGATTGTATAATGAAACTGTTACTGGGGATTTGCAGGAGAGACTCCACTGTGTCTTACCAAGGCCAGCTCAATTACATCTCAAACATATTGTCATGTTCGAATTGAAAAAAGAAAAATGTTTCAACCAGCAATGCTCAGTCTCCTTTTTCCTGCTAGAAGCGGATATATCTTAGTAAACAACCTTACATGTGATGTGTTCGTCTGTTTAAAAACTCTTTAAATGTTTGCAGAGATGGCTGCCCAACCTTTCCAGCTTCATTTGCCATTCCATCTTCCATTGGCGTTTAACTTATGTAAGAATGAAGTTTCCTGGAGGCTGAGGAGGTGGCTCAGTGTTAGGGGCCATGCAGCCCTCAGTGCTGCTAGTTTGGATCCTCAACCCCAGTAAATTCTGGGTGGGTGTGGTCCACCTCAGAAGGTGGAGAGGGAATCCAAAGACAAGCTGGCCAGCCAGCAGCCATATCTAAAGCTCTGGGTTTGGCTGAGAAACCCTGGAGCAGATGATTCCCAGCTGCCAAGAGCCATAGTGCACTGGTGTATCTCTAAAATTCCATCATGGTTTGAACCTTCATTCTTACTGAGCAAACCTACAGCATCTTACTGAAGATGCACTCCTGTTTGGATGAATTAATACCTGATTATGGAATTCCTGATTTGATTCAAACAATTTTAGGAAGTTTATGGCTGCAATAAATACCTTTATGGACCTCTAGGTGCCTCACTGGGAGACAGGCTTGAGACAGATTTGTGGCTTCAGATAATCCTTCTATACAGGACACCACAAATCCTGGTATACATCATATAGGCCAGTTGGTTTAAACTTCCCATGAACCCCCAAAATAATGACACTACTAAGAAATGTCAAAATTAACTAGAAACCTTGATGCCAATAAATACAAACTGTTTCATTGTGATTTATTATACCCTATCAGTTTATGGCATAAAACACTGTCATTCTAAATTTACTTTGTATCTTGGAGTGAAAGAGACAAAATTATTGAGGTAGCTGGAAAATGTGTAGCCAGGTCAGTCTTAATTGAAAATACATATTCTTGTAGCTTTTGGACCCTGTTAACCTTTAGGCCTTTTCAATCTTTGTCATTCTGAACTATGAACTTGTGCAGTGGATACATAGATAAGAAATGTTTATTTTTAATGAAAAAACATGTAACCTGTTGCATTTTTGAATTTATGTTTTTGTGCTATATTGACGTTTTGACCATGAGCATTAGGCTGATACTATGGAACCTGAAGCCTGAACCTGCAGCAGCTTCTGCAGAGGAGATGCTGAAATCAACATCGTCATCACCATATGTAAACTTGGGGGAGTTTGGTGAAATTTTTAACTTCATCCACTCTTTTCTCTTGAGCGTGTGTGCATGAGCGGTCACTGGTTACTTTTTCTCCTTCTTCCTTTTTCTTACTGATTCACAGATGAGTTAGTAGAGTCAGGGCCTAAACCATCAGTCTAAGATAAGCAGGATGAAGTTTACTTGAGCCTTTGGAGCCCTCCAGGGAGGCTCAGATTGAAGAGCCTCCTCTTAAGCCCCCTGCAGTTCTTGCCAGAAGCCACAGCAGCCCTGGCTGTGGGAAAAGGTGGTCAGCTCCTTGGCAGCAGCGCAGCCAGCCCCTAGTCCTAGAGAAGGAATCCTAGGCTCCCTCCCCTCTTTATTCTTTCATGGTTCATTCCATGGTGAGTGGTCATCTTGGCAACTCAAGAGATAAAACAAAGGAGGATTCTGCATCCATGCATCTTGCCAAAGCTGAGAGACAACCTGGGGCTTCCACATGCTCACACACATATCATGCATCCTCACACATGATGTGGAGGAAGCACCCCTGCCTGCTCTCACTTTCTCCTGCCTCTTTTTTTACTCCACTCTCCTCCTCCTGTTTGAGCCACGATTTCACCATATTGTCCAGGATGGCCTTGCCTCAGCCATCGCCTTTTTCCTTCTCCACTTTCCTCCTCACCACTCCTTGCTAGTACCCTAGACTTTTTCTCCCTCTCTCCCTATCCTTCTCTCCCTCTCTTTTCTTTCTTGGTGCTGGGAATTGAACATAGGCCCTATAGAAGAGCAGCCACCGCTCTTAACTGTGGAGCCATCTCTTCAGCCTGATTTTTACATAATTCTTTCAAGTGAGCTTCAGACTTAGTGAAATTTCTATCAAATTTCCTAAAAATAGAAAAGCTAATGCTACTATCAGCATACAACCATAAAATATCACAAATGATCAAAGTAATCTTGAGCAAAAGCAATACAGCTGGAGGCATCACAAATTACACCACAAAGCTATAATAATCAAAGCAGCATGGTACCAGCACAAGAACAGACCTTACAACCAGAGAGATCAGAAATATATCCATACATGTGCCATTTGGGCTCTGCTTCTCTGCCCTTCCCAGCAGGGCTGGCCTTTGACCACAGTTGGCAGAACCTGAAGGGAGGAGGAAAGGCAGGCAGAAACAGCAGGGCTGATGGAGACTCTTGGGAGGCAGGCTTCATTGAGAAGCTCTTTTACTTGGGGGAAAACAAAGGCTATTTAAATCCCTGGGTAGTGAGGAGAGGCTTTGCGGTGTGGGTGCGTGTGCATCAATGGCTGGGCCTAAGGTGCTGGGAATGAATTATTTGCAAGAAGAGGAATTCCAGGTGCTTGCTGGACATGGCCTCATAAGGAGAGGGAAGTCTAACCTGGCTGTGACTTCGTGACTGCCTCTGGAGTGGCAAATGTGGGCATGCAGGGCCGGGGCAGGGGAGGGAGTGGTCCCCGCTCCAGCTCCAGACAAGCTCCTGCTGGCTCCACAGCGCCCTGACTTCATGTACACCTACAGTCAGCCAATCTTCACCAAAGGCATCAAGAACACACAAGGCAGACAGGGGAAGTCTCTTCTGTAGTCCTGAGGAATTGACTGTCATACATGCAAGAAGAATAATAATCAACCCAAAGTCTGCTGAAGTCTTACACGTGAGACTACATGAAACTACTTGATGAGAACAGGGGGCAGAAAAGCAATACTTTAAAAGAATTACTTGTTTTTAATTGTGTGTGCACACACATGCATGCGTGTGTACAAGGTGGTGGGCGGTCCAGGGTGAACACTGGGAACTGATCCCACGCTCTTTTTACCACTGAGCTATCTCTCTTGCTCATAACACAATAACTTCATAAAACATGCAATCCCCCAGACTTCAAAACAGAAATGAGACATGGAATGGCCTCTGGTTTCTGCAAACAAAGCAAACAACAGAGCCAACTGACAAGGAGCACTGAAGCGGTGACCTGTGAGCTGGAAAGACAAACTTGCAAACCACATCTGCAAGAAGAAGTAAAAAATCCACAACACACAAGGAACTCAGCTAAACAGCAAGAAAACAAATAACCTGATTCTAACGAGTGCAAAGGACCTGAATATATATGCATATATATATATATATCAAAAGTGAATAAAAAAGTATGGGGATGTGTCTCAATGATGTCCTCTTAGCCTAGAATGCACAAAAAAAGGCCTCAGGTCCAACTCTGAGCAATTCAGAAGAAATGGGGGGAGGTTGTACATGAAAAATATGCTCAAGATCACTATGATCCGTGAAATGCAAATTAAAACAACAATGAGAGTGTAACTGATAGAATGTTATCACCAGACAAAAGGCAAGTATTTGAACTCACCAAGATGGGACAGATAGTACTTTCTCCAGGTTGCCAAATACAAACGGTCTGGACTTTGCAAATGTAATTCTTACCTGATAGCTTTCATGGTGGTTCTTATATAGTTTATTACTGTAAGAGAGAGAACCTTTCCTTGGACTAAAGGGAAGATGTTGGAGGATGTTTTTGTGTACCGTGTATTCAAATGCTGATTTCTGTACGCAGAGATCTGGTTGCAGTCTGGACTTTGGCATTGTCATTTTTTTACAAAGCATCTCCTGTCTCGATGTTGTGTAAAAATTGTTCTTCATCTTCTGATTGGTTACTAAAGAGATGAACAGTCAATAGCTAGACCGGAGAGTTAAGGTAGGGCTTAGAATCCCAGGAAGAGGGTCTCAGGCGGGGACCAGAGAGAAAGGAGTTGCCATGACATGACAAACAGGAAGATGCCAGAGTAAGTTGAAGCTGGCAGGTAACAGGCCATGTGGCTGGGAAGTAGGCCAGGCTTGGAATAGCTCAGCCTCTGCCCAGCTACAGTGCCTAAAGCTTTTAACAAATACCAGAGGTTTCCGTGCCATCACTTGGGAGCTAGGGTGGGCATAGAAAAAGCCTTGCATTTTACAGCTCATGGGTTAGCAAATACACTGTAGTTGCCCTGCGTTTCACATGGGGAGCAGGGTTCTAGGAGGGCTGTGATGGCTGCTGTGTGGCCTTTGCTGTGGCCAACAGGACACGCAGCTGAAGTGGAACTATCTGCCAGAAAGGAGGTGCACATGGAAGGGAGGAATCACGACAGGAGAAGTGGGGGGGGGGGGTGGTTCTCCTTTGTGCACAGATTGGGCAGGGAAAGTAGAGAAGGAGGCTGTGAGAAGGAAGTGCTGGCTTGCTGGTTCCCACAGCTAGCAGGATGCAAGAAAACCAGTATGAACTAGATCTAAAGAGCGCTCTTCCTGACCCAGAAACTTGGAGCCCGGGAAGAATCAGATAGTGAAGTGAGACAGTGAGGCAGGAGGTGCCCTCAAAGCCAACCTTTATTACAGGGGGCAGCCATGAGCCAGGCATGCAGCCTGGGGTCCAGGATCACCAGGAAAGCCCCTGCTTTTAAGCTCCCCTAACTGGGGAAGAGTTCCGAGCAGTGGGAAGCCTTGCACAGATGGCATATGGGGACAGGTGGGGTCCCGCCTGAAAAAGAGGACCCTATAGCCTGAAGCAATGAGAGAAAAGGCTCAACCCAGACACTAGGGACACTTTGTCACTGGCTGAGGTCACCGTCATGATCGGGGGTGGAAGACAGTACAGAAAGGTGGGCAGCAGAGGGCAACCAGACATGAGAGCAATGTTTGGATGCCACAGATGCTCCCAGGAGAGCTAAGAAAGGTTGAGTCGGCAGAGGCCCCGGGACTCGGAGCCCTGTGGTGGGACGGTCTTTCTGAGGGAGAAGAGGCCTTAAATGATTCATGCTGCCACAGGAGTTGGTGTGTACGGCACTAGCTCTCAGGATATGACAGAAGTTAAAGAAGATAAAGAGCTCTGCCAGGTCACTTGAAGGCAAGTGTGACCCGCTGAGTGCCGAGCTGGAGTTGCTATGAAAAAATGAACAGAGCGCCGAGGGCAGCGACAGTGAGATTCTGAGGGCTTTGCCGCCTAAGCCATTTACACCAGCATAGGTGATCAGATAGGGAAGGTGAAAGATGTTAAGCTCACGGTTGTCACGGCAGTCATGCCCCAGAGAACACAGCACACATTTTTCCTGCGCAAAGACGAACAAGGAGAGTGAAGACTGTTCGCCCGTCTTGGGCTCCTGCAGCAGCTGGGTGTGGCTGGTGGGAAGGCAAAGGTCTCGGTGTTGCCCCAATCAGAACCAGGGAGCTGGCTCCAGTGGCAGCCATGCCAGGCTGAGCCCAGCTTTGCTTTCCCTTGGCCCTCGGCTGGGTCAACCACAGAGCAGAGACCAGCAGGGGCGGGGAAACGAGCGGTGGCCCCATGGGGACAGCAGTGCCTCAGGATGAAGAAGCTAGTTGGCTCTCGGCAAATGATACGGAGGGAGGGGCTGGATAGTTGAATCCCCGTCCACGTGCCCAACAATGTTCTTTTGACAAAAGAGCTGGTACCGCTAATGGATAGCTTTATGCGCTACTAGCCTCGCTAAGATTAAAACTTAAATAACCCCAGCCATCTAAGACCAACCTACAATCTCCCTTGAGTGGATGGTGGTGGCCTTCAGACGGAGATCCTGCCATCTTCTGCAAAAAAGCTTCATTATCTAATGTTAGCCTTGGAGTCGTTAGAAGGCTTAATAAGAACAGCAGTAAGGGAAGTAGCTATCAGGTGAGGCTGACAAAGGCCCTCGGCAAGTGAAGGGCACTCTAGGAGCCACAAGGTCCTTGAGCACAAGGCCCCAGGGTCAGCGCTGCTTTGGCTGGTGACACACAAAGCTCCTGCCACCGTGGATGGTACGCTGAAGACGGAGCATCCTTTGGTGGCTAGGGTGTCCCGCAGGGCGCGGGTGACTAACCCCACATACTGTGATGGCGGTGCGCTTACCTCCATCTGGAAAGTAATCCACCGTCTACAGCATCCGCACCCCAGGCCCAGGCGACTTTGGGAAAAAGGGTGACAATTCAGGACGGAGCTGTGGGCACCTCCTCCCATTGACCTCCCTGCAGCGAGGAGAGAAGCCCAGCCTCCCAGGCTCACGAAGCTGTTAGGGGATTTGCAAGGCTGCTCCCCACATAAGCACAGTTTCTGGGGAGCGGACAGTCTCCAGCCTGGTCACTGCCTACCTTGTGCAGGGACCCCCAGGGGGCAGCGTCCGTGAGTCCTCACACGCAGAGATGGGCCTTTCTCTGATGTGGTCCTATCCATTGCCACAACCCCAGCAGCCACCGATCCAGGAAAGCAGCCTTGGGTAAAACTGTGTCTTTGCTATGTGTCCTAGCTGGGGGAACATGCGTTAGTTATGTCTACCCCCAAAAGGCCATGCAACATCTGCAAATGGAGAAGGACAACGAAGCATTAAAGTCTTTGAAAAGAGTCAGCTGGGCGGTGGGTGGTGGTGCATGTCTTTAATCTCAGCACTTGGGAGGCAGAGGCGGGTGGATCTCTGAGTTCGAGGCCAGCCTGGTCTACAGAGTGAGTTCCAGGGCCGCCAGGGCTAAAATAGAAAAACCCTGCCTCAATTAAAAAAGAAAGAAAAGAAAAGGAAGTCCCGTGATCTGTGGTATTAACGTGTTATCTCTAAGTGGAACAAATCGGGTAGAGGGAGACGACCATTTCATGGTCCCATTTAACACAGTCTGAAAGTGTGGGACTTAGGAGGCAGAGTGGGATGGTGGGTGCCAGGGGCGGCAGAAAATGGAGAATGCTGGTAAGAGGGCACAGACTTTGCTTATTCAGTGTAAGCACGGCACAGTTACCATAGTCCGGACTGTGCGGCACAGCTAACATTTCATAATCGCTCTTAAATATTTTTCACGTGTGGGCACACAAAGACAGCGGGACATTCTATGCACAAACGTGTTCCTCTATGGCCAGCTTTTCTTGCCATTAAAGACACTTTTGTAAGCAACTTTGATCATTGCATTAGATACAGACATACGCATGTACACACACAATACATGTAGGACTTTTCTTAAAAACAGTGATCTGTGTTTACCGTATGCCTGTCAGGCTGTGACTCGCCGGATTTCCTTCCACCACGCAGGTACTGGGAACTGAACCAGGTCCCCTGGCTCGGCAGCAAGTTCCTTTCTCCGCTGAGCTGTCTCTTCAGACCTATGCAGCTAGTCACTCACTCCCTGACTAGCTCTATGGTAAGCCTTTGTTTGAGATGATCTCACTTTGCTTAGAGACGGGGCCTTGCTATGTAGCTCAGGCTGGCTCTGCACTGTGGCCCCCTGCCTCTTTTAAGTTTTGCATTAAAGGCACACTACCACAAAGGCTTTCAAAGTCTTTGCTCTCAATGTCAGATCCCAACAGGGGGGAGCAGGTTGGATGTGAACTCATGAACACTTTCAGAGTAGATTCCCCTGCTCATTACCTGGGAAAGTAAGCCACACTCCTAAAATGATGTGAGGACCTGAACATTGTCTTGCCAACGTGGCCTTTACAAGAGAAAATAGCCAAACCCTGCGGGCTGTGGACTGCAGGAGCTGACAGGGCCGTGCTGGGACAGAGGCCCTCTAGTTACATTGTCCTTTAGGATGGCTTTCCGCCATTTCCCAGCCTCCCCTGGCAGGCTCCCCGGGGCTTCCTTTTCCTGACCGCTCAACGCTCATCTCATGGGTACTTTTGTCCCCAGCTCTCTGAATGTCCCTTCGGCATCTCAACACGATATGCCCTCGGTGAAACTCACCTTCTCTCCTAGTCTCATTTCAAAGTTTGGTTGAAGACATTAACTCAGTCGGAGACATAAATCTTCGAGGCTGACTTCTCACTTCATATCTAGTTACTAGTTCGCTCAGGTCCATGTCCTAGATAACTCAAATCTACCGTCCCGTCGCTCCTGAGCGCCACCATTGTAAACACTCAGCAGTGTCTCTCCTTCGTCACCCAACTCACAATGTCACATACCACTGCCAAGGCACAGGCTGGTCATGAACACACGTGTCCGTGCGTGCAGACATGTAAACACGGGAGAACTGAGGGGAAGGCTGGTGAGGAGGGGGTCGGCAGCAATGTCGTGGAAAGGGTAACAGGACCCCAGTGCATTACACACGTGCATGAAGGTGTCAGACTGTGCTAACCCTCACGGTGCTCACGCCTCAGCGTGGGCTGCACCACAGCCAGAGTCGTGGGTGAAATTGCACGTTACGTACAGGGTTTACCAATAAAGATTTTGGATGAGCTACCCACTGTGAGTCTCAGGGAGCTAACTGCCCCAGGGGCAGCCCAAACAGATGTATGTGGAAGGGGAGCTTAGAAATTGTAGGTCACAGTGTCCAGGAGACATCAGCGTGCAGCCCCGCTCTCCCTTCCTGTCTACCAGTCTCTCCCCGGACACGCAGCCTCAAAGCACCGCTGTGCCAGGATCGCCTCATCACCGAGGATCCCAGCCCATCCTTCAAAGCAGCATCGAGGGTCAGCCGGCTGCTAAGACGGGCCAAGGAACGGTCAGTCTTCAGACACGTCCTCGTTCTGCACAACCCAAGTCACAATAAAAATCAAGAAAATACAGAACGTTCTTCATTAGATGTTTACAATGTTTTGTAAACTATGAGTAAAAACATCTTTAGCAAGTTTATATTCCTAATGGTTTGTAAGAACTTAGGTGCCAATGGCACGCCTGTTATGTGCAGCTTAAGTCCCCAGCCTGGGGCACAGACTCAGCTCAGCGGCTCCAACACTGAGATCTGGCTTCCTGCCGAGCTCTTTGTGGTCTCTTGCTCTGCACACAGGCAACTGTGACTTCACCATATGATCCTAGCTTATTTTTCTTTGGTTTCTTCCAGTACCAGATAATCCAGAAAAAGGAAAACCAGATACACTCGTACATGTATAAAATTGTATGTATGTGTGTGTGCATGCATGCATTCAGCATAGGTATGAACAATTTAACAGCATCTGGGGCCAGCAAGATGACTCTGCAGATGAAGGAGCTTGTCACCGTGCCTGACAACTGGGTCAATCCCCAGACCTCGCATGGTGGGAGAGATCTGACTCCTGCCAGCTTTCCTCTGCCCTCTGCACTGCCATGAGGACACTCTCTCTCACAACAGATGCATGTAAAAGCAAACAAAGAAAGTACGTGTTCTATGTTTAAATTAAAGAAGGCACACTTCACAGCCCCGGCGCCGTGTCGCTGTGCTGATGCATGTTTACAGCATTTGACACCGTCTCTAACACACGGACGGACGGCAGACAGTGCCAGTAGTTACAGGCGTGTCTCCATCTGGGTGGGGCTTCACTCTGCGATGAAGGTCTGCAGCAAGCTCTGGTAAATGCACTTTCTCAACAGAGCTATGAAAACGCAGTAAGTGCTCGACTTCCCCAAGGTCCCCATGAAGGTGAACCGCCTTCCCAGGTCCTGTCTGCACAAGGGATGTGTAATGGCGTCTGTGTTAGCGTTAGTAATTTAAGGTGAAAGTTTTAAGATCTGAGCACGGTAAAGAAACCTTAATTTCAGTTAGAAACTTCTAAGCTTTGGGGCAAGTTTATTAAAAGGAACATGTAAAACAACTTCACATTCAGGAAAAAGAAAAAGCCCACAAATGTCTTGGGAATGAAGGTGTGCTTTAATTGTTACCACATAAGACATTTTCATACCACAACCTACTTGTAAAGGTTTGTTCATAGCTTCATGAGAAAACGAATGTTTTGTGTGGTAGAAACAAGAGAAGTTGTAATTAGGAAATAGCGGCTGCTGCCCCACAGTTAGCTGTAGGGCCTTTTGCCTCTTCTGCTCATAAAATCTCCCTTTGCCACTTAAAGAGATCATCTACTCTTTAAACACCTACCCGGCTTTAAAATATTAAAGAGAGTGTGTGTGTTCATAGTTCAGTGTTTTTACATTCTCCTTCCCTACACTGCCAACTGTGTCTTACATAGATGAGTACGCCTGCAAGGACATCTAGCTTTGCAAAGGCACAGAACCAGGACTGGAGGGGCGGCTCAGCCACCAAGCCTGAGAGTCTCACATGGTAGAAGGAAAGACCTGACTCTCACAAGCTGACCTCTGACCTCTGAGTGTGTGTGATACACACCCACATAAACACACGATATCCACATAAACACACAAAAAATAAATCAATGTGAAAAATTTAAAACTTTTTTTAAAGGCATGAAAAAGTTTTATGGCGTAACAGATTAGTATTTAAACGTAATTGTTTTACAACAAATAATTCTGCATTAACCTAGTTGTTATGTTCAATATATTTATACATTCTATTGTTGATGATATTTTTTTTGATAATTCTGCTAATATTTGGAAAAGACTTCCTCCTAAAAGATTCCCTTACTTCTGACATATTCTAGAGAAACATAAGTTAGGGATAAGACAAGGAGAGAAGTCAGTGTTTGAAATCCGTTACCTTAAAGGGCCACGCTCAACTCAGCAGCATCTAAGATCTGAGTGTCTACTCCCTGCGAGCGCTCTGTGTCTGTCTACAAAACCACAGGCTGAAGAAGTGTGACAGACAGAGGACGTGAACGGATTCAGGGCGCCCACACCCACGTCAGGACTGGCCTGTCTCAGGCTCTCACTAGGGTTCTCACTTCCTATTGGCTCGGAGCAGCAGCGCATGACATAAGGACTGCCCCCCCCCCCCCCCCCGCAGGTCCTGCTTCCCCCAGCTCGTCAGCAGCTGGGCCCGTGCAGGCCCTCCGCAGTGCCCTGGCCCTGAAACACGGGGAAAGCTAGGTCCCTCTGTCTCCCCAGATGCAGCGCTGATTGTGTGTAATGCACGCTCACACGGGGGAGTCAGTGACATGGGAATTCTCGAGTGGATGAACAAATTATTGGCTAGGAAAGAAAACCGCAGCAAAGATTTCCTACAGGTCTTCTAACGTCTCTAATGGTTAAGAAAACATGCTGAAAAATGGAGAAAACCGCTGTTACGAGACACCATGTTAATAAACGAGCTATATCCGCCTCACTGAACGGAAGAGCAGCCAACCGTGTTCAGGACAGCCTGCCTGGCTGACCAAGCGGTGGCTTCGACCTCAGCAGGCTGCTCAGCCTCTCCAGGGCCGTCAGTGCTGAGTTTCCAGCTCCAGGATGGTCCACTCCCCTTGAGGTGAACAGTCCGCAGAGGATGCGCTGGCCGTGGTGGCGGCCGAGGAGTCAAGCGGTGACGACAGCTCGCTCCACCTGTTCCACGCGTCGGCCGGGCCCTGAGGTTTGGAGCTGTCTCGAGCCAAGAGCAGCGTCTGGTGGATTAAGTACTGCGCTAAGCTCAGGTCCTCCGGGAGAGAACTGGTGACGTTCAAGTTCGAGTCCTGCTCAGACAGCAGCTGCTTCAGCAGCATCCAGTCCTGCCGTGCAAAGCGCTGCCCGTCTTCGGAGTCCTTGGAGTCCTCGGAGTCCTCGGAGCCGCTGTCTGAGACACGCCCTTCCGCGCGCACGCTCCGCGCTAAGGCAGCTGCTACATCCATCTCATAGATTGGAGAGAGGGTTTTTGAAGGCCGGCGGTCACACATGCAGGCTTGTGCCCGAGTACCACAATCATCTATGTCTCCTGAAATAGTTCACAACACTACACAATGTAAAATCTGCACGTCGAGACCCCTCGGAGTTTTGTAGAATATTAACACAAGGTAACAAAAAAAAAAAAAAAAAAAAAAAAAAAAAAAAAAAAAAATTTTTAAAAACTTGAAAAAAATTTTGAGGCATTTATTTTTTTGCGTTAAAAATTTAAGGGTAATGGTTAGCAAAACCAACATAGGGAACTAACAATAATTTTCCATATTTTAATTTGAAAACTTAGAATACAGAAAATAACAAATTATTTAAACAAACATAAAAGTACACACAAATCAATTCACTACAATAGAAACTCAAGAAAGAAAATGACAGTTATTTGAAAGTGTCCTAAAAACAAGCCGGTTTCACGGGTGGAGAAGGAATGCACTGTATCTAAAGACTTAGCTCTACATTGCACATGCAAAGGAGGTGCCAGCCAGGACAAACCAACAAAAACACAACCTTGGGGGGTCTCCCGTTCTTATAATTTTACTGAATAGGAATTTGTGGTCAAGTTTTCTCTTAGTTATGATTTACAATAGTTACTCAAGCAGCTACGATTGCATATTTTAAGTCATTAGTCTGAATTATTGAAATAAGAAAGACATAAACACCAAGCAATCAAGACAAGAAATTGTCTTCGCATGTGAAACAAGCCTGGGCTTTTTCATATATTATCATTGCTTCTAAATATAATCTCTTAGGAAACTCATCTCTTCACTTGAAAATTTTAGAATAGAATTATATTGATCCTAAGAAAGTCTCTGTAAAGTGCATATAAATTGGAATAATTAATCTAGTTAAAATAGTTTAGTGCTTTTCAGTGCGTATGACTATAGTTACTGCACAGCCCTTAGTCCATAACCATATCCGGTGTAGAAGAAAACTTCCCAGAGTCAAGAGCGCTTCTGTTCAGTCAGACATAATAACTGAAATGACACCAAGCTGAGTCCCTTTTTCAGGTAGGATCCAGCTTGTCATCTGTGTCTAATAAACCAGGCTTTCTACTGCACACTAATTATATGCTAAGTTTATAAGCGAACAAAAGAATGACTAGCTAGCTCAATTTCATATTATTAATAAATTTGAAATCTTATTTGGAAGTTGAAACTGTAGCTCAAATAGTGTAGTTGAAATGGAACATCCAGGGCCACGGACGGCTTTAAAGGTCTACGAACTTATTTCCTACGGGTCTAGCGCGTCTATCTCTGTACATTACCTGCAAGCACGGCATTATTAGCGGTCTCGGGGGCTGTGGCATGGCTCCCTTGCGCTGGGCCGTCCTGGCTCGGACAGGAGTCCAGAGGTTTGGTTGAGGTGATCTTTGGTGGGTGGGAGCTGGGTTCTCGCTGGTGAAGCTCCAAATGACACGGTCTTTCTTGAGACTTTGCGTCACCGTCCAGGGGCGTGCTGTGCCGACAGGTGGCCGGCTCACGCCGACCGGCGTCTGCCCCGGCTGGGAACGGCTGCCGGCCTCCCGGGCACGGGCCCTGTGGCCCGCTCTCCCGGCCCGTTGCTCCGCACTGTTTCTCTCTGCTGGCAGGGTCTGCGCGGCCCGGCCCCGGGGTCACGCTGCCACTCCCACGCACGCTGCCGCCGTGACTGCCGCGCGCGGCCTGTGCGGCTGCGCCCCCCGGCTCCTCCGGGGCTCGGGGGCCGCCCGTCCGGGCGTGGTGCCCGGAGGCGCGGGCCCAGCCGTCAGGGGGCGAGGGCGAGGCCGCGGCGGGGCCGTCGCCGTCGTCGGAGCCCACCTCCTCACACTCGTCCACCGAGAGCAGCACCGACCTCCGGAAGGGCGCCGCGAACTCCCGGCTCTCGGGCTCGGCGCCGTCCTCGAAGGCCGGGTTAACGATGCCCTGCACGCGCGGCGCGCCCGACGCGGGCGGGCGGCCC
>NW_026591643.1:1470075-1483236 GCF_907164565.1 Psammomys obesus | reverse complement strand
CCAGTTGCTTCTCTCTGCCGGACGGCGAGTGGACCGGGCCTGCGCTCGCCGACGCGGAATCGCGGGCTGGGTTAGGGTCGGCGACGCCCTCACTTGGGTTTGGAATCGAGGGTTTCTGAGCACCGACGCCGCGGCAACTGGAACTCTCGCCGCCGGGATTTGGGTCCCGGTGAGCGCGCGTGCTGCTGGGGTCGGCACCGGCGTGCTTTGGCTTCGCTTCGCGCTTTCGGGGCCCGTCCGGCTGCGAGCTGTGGGGCATCTCTGGCTCCAGCTCCTCTTGATGGCCTGGCGGCCTCTGGGGCTGAGGCCTGAGTGGTGACTGGGGCGCCTCTGCCCCGCTGCTTTCAGAAGCAAGGCTGAGCGGGGACGCGGGAGGCCTCTGTTTAAGAATCTGGTTTCTGCTTGCACTGTGAAGCGCGCCCTTCGGTGTGGACGCCGCTTCAGGTCTGGGCGGCCTCTGAGAAGCCTGCGTTTGCAGCCTGACTTGTCCGAGAAGCAGTTTTTGCTTTGCGTCCTTAGTCAAAGTTCCACCTTTCTTGGACTGACTCAGGCTTTTAGGCATTGGGGCCAGCTTTGCATTGACCTTCTGCAGAGATGTGTGTCCTTGCTTGACGCTCTTTCTCTTAGGCATCTGCTTTTCTGCGCCGTGCCTCAACCTCATCACGTTCTCCTCAGAATGCCTTGAAGACACTGAACACTTTCCAGGGTACAGCGACTCTCCTTGGGCTCCTAAGACGGGTCAGAAATGCAAAGGCCTCTCAAATTCTGAGCGAAATTTAATGTTTTAAAGTCACATTAGAGAAAATAAAATCAATAAAACAATCAAAGGGAAAATCTGTTATGGACAGACAAGGAATAATGAGCGATAAAGTAAATTTATATATATAGAGAGAGAGAAGGAGAGAGAGAGACTGTTTCAAGAGCTTAGCAAAAGCCCTGCAAGAGAATCTCTTCACCCCGACCTTCATGGTGCCCAAACTGGATTTTCATAAATATGTAAGAGCAGAAAATCTGATTTCCTTTCATCAAGCAGCAAGAAAGGTCTTCTCTTTGAAGTGTTTTTTTTTTTTTTTTTTTTTTTTTTTGAGGGGGGCGGGGAGGAGGAGGAGTAAGGAACAACACCGTGGAAAAGAAGAACTGACCTAAAAATGGCCATTGCTGAAATGATCAGCTTCCCTTCAAACTGGAATAAGCTTATGCTGGATGAGCACAGCTACCCAGGGCTACCAGCCCAGGTCTGCAGACACCCAGACTGTGGGCTGCAGGGATGCAGAATTAATTTTATTAGTTAGTCGTTAAAAATTCCATTTATGTGCTCTGCTTAAAGTCTTAGAAATGAAATTTGGGGTCTTCAAATCTGCCAACCCCATCCCAACTTTGTGTGTGTGTGTTTGGGGCTGTGGGGCTCTAGAGACTGAGACCAGGGACTTGTGAAAGGTGAGCAAGTATTCTGCCACCGAGCTACCCCAGCCCTATGGATGATCTGTGCCTAATTTCCAGCTGCTACCCGAATATGAATATCTTATTTGCCTGAGTTTTAAATTGATATTCACTATTAATTCATTATGCAAATCAAAATTATTTTTGGATTATATAAACTGTTCCTACATATGAGTGGTTAATAACATAAAAAGTAATTATTTGTTTGTGCTTGTGGTGTGCAACTGTGTGTGCACAAGCTCACGTGTGCATGCCAGAGCAGCTGGTGCTCCTCAGGAGTTTGCTGAGACAGGGCCTCTCGCCAGGACTTGGGCCTCACTGAGGCTGGGGCGGACCGCTGAGCCTCAGGGTCCACGAATCTCCTCCCAGTGACGAGACTCTGTGCTCTGCACACCCAGCTTCCCCAACCCTCGTGCTCTCAGCCGTTCCCCCAGCCTCCTGCCTCCCTGTGTGTTCTGAGACAGCATCTCATGGAGTCCAGACTGGCGTGAACTAACTCTATTGATCAAGGATGACTTTGCCTTTCTGTCCCCAGTGGAAGGACACAGGCCCACACCCAGGTCCAGGGTAATACTTAAATTGGTTGTTACATGCAGATTATGTAATCTAACCAGTCTTTTCTTAGAACAATGAGAAACAGCAGCACAGTGGCAGGCTATGGAGGCTTTCTCCACACGGTCACCTATCTCCCCTGTTCTTTAAGAGCATTCAGTGCTGCTTCACAAATACAGGTCCTGTAGGCATCAAGGAAACTTCCAAGAAGCCTGGGCATGTTCCACAAAAGGACCAGCACAGAGAGCAGTCAGTGGCTCCTTTACATTTCTCTCCATGAGGAACAGGAAAACCAAAATCAACCTAACACCAAGTATCTACCTAAAATCCATAAAACTTTACCTCTACAGAATGAGACCCGTGCACAGGAAATAAAGCCGTGTCCTATCTATCTTGCTCACCGGTAGTGGCAGGTCTGGCTGGAGCTTTGCTTGTCCAGCTGACGCATGACCCAGAACCCTCAAGGCCACCGCTCAGGACCAACCCGGAACCCCTAGCACCACTGCAGCTTTACCTTGAGTTTGAGCCAGGGTGGGCGGGGCGCTCTTTGTCCGTGGCTGAGCTGCTGTGTGTCGGTTGCTGCTCCCTCTTTTTTTCACAGTTGTCTGTGGTGCTGAATCACTAAGTCCTTTGCCACTCACTTTTTTTATTATGCTAAGAAAAATGATTGCACTTAGTATTAGAGTGATACTCCAAAACATGAACTTACAAATACCTGCATACAACCACAACCATGTACGATCACATATTTTGTCAAGAAATGGCAATATACCCTTTCTGAAAATAGAGAAACCTGTGTTCATAACCCTTTCCATTTTGAAAGAGGAGACTGTGCATAAGCCAATTCATAACTTTACATGTCGCTGAGGATAGCGAAGAAGCTTACTACGTTGCCTCATTTTATATAAATATAAAACAAAGTTAAAAAATACAATTTCATAAATATATTTAAGCAAAGAAAAACCTTTCCAAGCATTTAGCTAGAAGTTAGTGTACAAACCAGCCTACAGAGACATCCGGGGAAATGCTGAACAGAGGCCCACCTGCTATTTATGTCAGTGTCTTGATCATGAATGCTTTTTCCATTGGACGTTCCATTGGTAACTTTTGAAACTGGTCCTGGTCCGGATTTTACAGCTATAAATTAAGAAATATCAGCCATGAAAAAGAGAACATTAAAAATAGTAACTGGATAAATACACAGGCTATACACTAAAAATCAAGTGCTGACACAGAGGAGACCATATTCTCTCAGTTCAACATGCATAAAAACACATTTTAGCATTTACAAAGAACGAAAGCATGCAAGGACCACCTAGGAGCCTTTCGTATTAGGAGCTCCTTTAGTAGGACTTCGGGGCTAGGGGCGTGTCTTATTCAGTAGACTGTGTGTCTAGCCTAACGCAGGCCCCGCATCTGCAGCACCACAGAGTGTGGGTGTGGTGGGGCACGCCTACAGCCCCTGGGAGGCAGAGACAGAATCAGAAGTTCAAGCACACTCTGAGCCACGCAGCGAGCCTGAGCCAGCGTGGCCAGCAGAGAAGCCCTGTCTCAAAACTTCCTCCAGCGTGGAGTGGACGATGCAGACGCCTGTCCGGCATGTAGAGAGCCCTGGCTTTGTTCTGTCTGTCTCTGTCTCACACACAAACACAACGTCAGCAAAATAAGAGTGCTACAGCTCACCTCCAGCTGACACGACTCCATTGTTCAGCGTCTGTCCTGGAGAACAGCTCAAGTATGGCTTCTCATCACAAGACCTGTCTTCTGCAGACCCGCTTTCTTTCGGCCCATCCACGCAGCCCGTGGAAGTCAAAAGCTCCAGACTCGAATTTGTAGACCTACTGTAGGGTCCTCCAGCACTGGGGCAGGAAGACTCTTTCCCTGCCCCTGTTCTCAATGGCTTGGCTCTGGTTTGCACATTCAGGCTTGCAGTGAGGACCTTGGGCCTGGCCCCTGCTGTCTCTCCTTCTTGGTTCCGTCTTCCTCTCCCATTACCTGAGTCCTTCTGTCCAGTGGCTGTTACTCTTGCAGGTCTTCCCACAACTTTGGATGAAAGACTTTCAAACTCTGTGTTATCATTGTTTTCTCTTTGGGGCTTTATTACAGTTTTAGACTTAAGGCCAGAAACACTTTTCTCCCCAGTTTTCAATTCTTCTGCAATTTTGCGTATGTCTGCACCATCACCAGGCTTGAAGGCTTTATTTACACCATTTCTGTTAGTGCCTGATGTATGTCCAGATGCTCCTAATCCATCAGATTTCATTTTCTAATTGGTAGGAAGATAAGTTCGACACAGTTTCTTGTTATTTTCCGTCCCGGGTTTTATTTTTATAACGTCAACATCAGAGCCTTGTCTCCTTTGCTAAAAAAGAAAGGAAGGAAAGAAGGAAACTATAGAACAACATGTATTTGACCCAGAACACTTGGTTTCAATAGTTGTGGTTTGGCTTTCTGTGGTTGTTATTTACTGAGACACTCTGCCTCCTAGTGCTACCCCAAAGGCATTCACCATGACACCTGGCTTCAGCCAAGATTTTAGAAGGAACAGTTTAGCAAAGTTCACCTCATGCTGGGCAAGTGCTTGTCCAGGGAGCAACACAGCCCTAGCTTTTATATTCTGATTTTGATTTAGGATCACTCAAAACTTGAGATATCTTGTGTCATTTTCATAAAAATTTTGGGTTACTAACTGCATTACCTTAATCAAATATGAAATACAGCACTAAATGTTTATTTAACCATGGTGTTACAGTAGAAATTAATCCCTGATGACTCAGGCCATTCTGAGGACATACTTGGGGACTCGGGCGCCCATCTCAGGGTCCACGCTAACGCTGTGTCTCACCCCTTCCCTTCACCGTTACAGAGACCTATGATAGCTCTTGTGGCCATCTTTATTTGTTAGGTAAGAAACTGGTATCACAGCAGACATGTGACTTAGCCAAGGTCACGTGATAAAGACAGAATTGAGACTTGAGCTCATGATTTATCGCCTTAAGGATGTGGTCATCTAAATGGTTTAATCTGAGGGGTAGTATAAATGTTTTCACCAAAAATTCTTCAACTCTGGGAATCCTTATTAAACCAAAAAACCCCAAAAGTGTCTATAAACACAACATGTACACTTGAAAAGTTTAGGTTTAAGAAAGTCCTGGATGATAGTCCGGCACTGGCTATCCAGAGGCCGCAGAGAAAAGGCCATCCTAAACAGCTGAAATGGGGAGAAGGAAAGCCACAGGGCACAGAGCAGAGCATGCCGTCATCCCGCCCTGACCCTGATGAGGACAGGAGCAACACGCCAAAGAATAAAGGTGGATACACACGTCAACATGCGGAAATCTTTTCTCCCTGGGACTGTAGGGCAGAACCTGTGTGGCTTTCTTTTTGATAATTCAACACTTTATGCCCCACAACACACTGGGGGCCCAGAAAACACTTGTAACCGCTGTCAAATTAAGCATGTAGTGACAAATAAAGCAAGTTCCAGGCTTTATTTATAAATATAAAAAGCTTCCAAGTATATAAAAAACTGCCTCATGTACATGTGTGTATGTGTGTATGTGAGAATAAATAAAGCTAAACAGGAAAAAGCACATACAGTGATAATGCAATCAACAGACTATTAGCCTACCTTTGGGTTAATGGGCCTGGGACATTTTGAAAAATTTAAGCATATTTTAGACTATGTATGTCTGTAGAGAATGTTTTTCTTTTGAACAGTGTTTCATAATTTTAAGTGTTTTTAAACTTCAAATAACATTGTTCCTCATTTTTTTATTTTCTTGACCATGTCTTAACTTGAAACATACCAATCCCCTTTGTTTTGTTTTTTGTTTGTTTGTTTGTTTTTGCTTTTTGAGACAGGGTCTGACTATGTAGCCCTGGCTGTTTCGTCCTAGACCTCACTCTGTAGACCAGGCTGCCCTCTAACTCACAGCTATCCTCCTGCCTCTGCCTCCAGAGTACTGGAATTAGAGGCATGCACTTCTACTCCCTGGCACATTTCTTTGTTTTTAACACTTACAAATAGCAAGCTTTGCTGTAGGGTCTCCCCCTGTGCTGAAAAATGGACTCCACTTATCTTAGTGTGCTGTGAACTATTGTGCTGTGGGTAAAATTACGTTACATGAGATAGATACAGTGCGGCATGGTATGGATTTGGTGCGCATGCATTCCTAGGCGGCCTTAGGCTTACATCTCAGAGCTTATATACATTTCCTATAAATGCACAGCCAGCTGGGGGTGCTCGCCACACTGTATGGACAAAGATGAAAAAGAACCAATCCTCTGAAAGGGAACCAGCTTTTGTTATCTTTTCTATTTTCCTGGTATTTCATACTTGTTTTGAGACAAGGTTTTGCTATGTAAGCTAGCTGACCTTGAAGTAACAATCCTCCTGCCTCAGTGTCCCTAATGTTGGATTACTGAGGTACACAACCATGCCAAACTCATAAACAGAGCCATCAGTCAGAGCAGCGTAACGCGCCACCATGTCCCTGGACCGAGCACTGAGAATTACCAGTTCAGGCCACTCCTGGTTTGTTAGTACCCAAGCCCCATTTTACTTTGAAACAAGCAACAAAAATTAAAATTGTTCTATTCTGTTGTACAGAAAAAAAGCAGCTCAGAGTGTGGCTCAGGTAGGACAAGGCCAGCACTCACGGAGTAGATTCTCAGGGAATGACACAGAAGAGTGGAAACAAACCAACCAGCAGCTTTCCAGGAATTACAGAACACACTTAGCAAGGCCCTGAAGAGCCTGGTGGGTCCAACCTTCCTGCAGTGGGAAAGGTCGGGTGAGGCTTTGTTTAAGGCAGGGCTGCATTCCCCCGCTGGTGCTGATCCCCACCCCCTTCCCACGTGCTGGAGCTGTGCTAGCACACTCAGGCTGCGCGTGGACTCTCAGGGTGGTGGACACTTTGTGGTGGGAGGGCTCAGAACGTGGCGCACACGCAGACTGTGAGGCACGGGAAAACAACCCCCGGGGGCATGCTGACAAAACCGTCCACCGTCCCAGTTTCCAATCAGAGATATTTAGGGCCCGATGCCTCCTGCTACAAGAGAGCCGTGCCAAGGCTGCAGAAGGCGCAGTTCCTACCTAGTGGGAGATAAGGGCAATGCATTTGCTCTTTTTTAATTAATTACAGTTTATTCACTTTGTATCCCAGCTGTAGCCCCCTCCCTCATTCCCTCCCAATCCTGCCCTCCCTCATCTCCTCCCATGCCCCCACTCCAAGTCCACTGATAGGGGGATCCTCCTCCCTTTCCCTTCCACCCTAGCCTATCAGTCTCATCAGGACTGGCTACATTGTCTTTCTCTGTGGCCTGGTAAGGCTGCTTCACCCTCAGGGAGTGAGCCACTGAGTTCATGTCAGAGACAGCCCCTGTTCCCATACTAGGGAACCCACTTGGAGACTGAGCTTCCATGGGCTACATCTGTGCAGGGGTTCTAGGTTATCTCCATTCATGGTCCTTGGTTGGAGTATCAGTCTCTGCAGGACCCCATGGGCCCAGGCTTTTTGGTTCTGTTGCTCTCCTTATGGAGCTCCTGTCCCCTCTAGGTCTTTCTATCTCCCCCTTCTTTCATAAGATTCCCTGCACTCTGCCCAAAGTTTGGCTATGACTCTCAGCATCTGCTTTGATACCCTACTGTGTAGAGCCTTTCAGAGCCCCTCTTGTCGTGATCCCTGTCTTCTCCCGCTTCTGATGTCCATTCTGTTTGCCTTTCTGAGTGAGGATTTAGCATCTTACCCAGGGTCCTCCTTGCTTAGCTTCTATAGGTGTACAGATTTTAGTATGTTTATCCTATATTATATGCCTAGTATCCACTTATGAGTGGGTATATCCCATGTGTGTCTTTCTGCTTCTGGGACAGCTCACTCAGGATACTCTTTCCTGGTTCCCACCATTTGCCTGCACTGTGCTTTTGACACCACTTGCTCTTTTACTCCACAGAGAGAAAACTGGAACAAGTGAGCCTGCTCCTGTAACAACGCAGATGCCAAACTGGACGGCACACATCTAAGCAATTCCTTGTTTGCTGGAACAGCTCCTATGTTATTTGCCAAAGAATTTCAAGGAAATGAAAAAGGCGTGTATTTCCTATACCAGATGAATATGAGAAATTTACATCATTTAAAATGCATATATAAAATGTGTTGACATTTTAAAATTCAAAATGTCTTCCTTTAAAAAATAGCTTTAATTAATAAAAACTTAATTCCGAAGTATGAAATGAAACATTTAAACAACTTCCTCACTGACGTGTGCACACTGTACCTGAGAGCTGCGGAACTCCGGCCAAGTCTGCAGTCATCGCCGTTGGCAACCGCAGCTGTAAAAAGCCAGGCAGTGACCAGGAACATTATTATTACCAGAGAAATTCAGGAAAAACAGAGCGCCTGGAGAAAATGCTACATTTTGATAGAAATAAAAAATAAATCAAAACTTGAAATCAAAAGCAGCACAAACAATTTCTTATTATCACATTTTTTAATAAAGAACCCATTCTTCAATCTTACTCTCTGGTTCAGAAAAGTTTATGCTCTTAAAGTTAATAAATGAAAATGTAAAACCACGCACATTCATTTAAAAAATCCAAAATTTTCATAAGCTGTACATTTTAAAATAACCGGTTTTATTTAGTTTTCAAATGTCAAAAAATAAGATTTTATACATAAATGTAATATGAAAAAAATATCCCATTACTCTAAATATACTCTGTTGGTGTACAGGCCAATTAAAGGATGGGGGAAAGAGAAGAGAAATATGTATCCTATAACTCATCTTATTCTTACTGGAGCAAAATGACAATTCACTTTATAAGTTAAGTTTATTTGGGAATTATTGGGAAATTCATGCTTATACATTTAAAACAAGAACTGGGATGATACTGGAAAATAAAGAATGTGATTTGAGGGCTAAAGTCCAGTTCAGATTTCAAGTTTTACTTTGAATAGGAATTTATCTGCACATGTAATTTCTCAAATGTTTTTTTTTTTTTTTTTTTTTTTCAGTAGAACAGCTCTCAACCATCTTCTACAATCTCCATAGGATGAATGCTCTATGGCAGAGCAAAAACCCTTGAGATGGCAAAGATGGTCTGCAGCAATCAAACACCTGCATAATAACACACTTAAATTAATAAAAATTTTCTCAAATCAGTACCTCAGGAAGAACCTAAGAATGTTAGAACAAAGCAGTAATTATGCATAAGTCAGGATTCACTTATCATTCAGCACATTTATAATTCAAGACTATGGCCCTGCTGCGTCGTCACAAAAACCAGAGGTTCGTGCAAAATTAACTGCATTACCACTGACAACTTGTCTAGCTATGTAGATAAGTGTACACTTACACATTTTAAATCAGTACTATGAAAGACTAAAGAAACCCCGAAATCCAACTTTGTTGTGAAATCCTCTAAAAAAGAAAAAAAAAAAAACAAACAAAGTTTGCTCAAAGGACAGCTACGGAAGGGAAGCTCATCTTTGCTTCTTCATATTGCAGACTACGGAAGAAAAGCTGGTGTCTAAAAGCCAGCACCCATACACGCATGGGAAAAGTGTTCAATTCCTAAAGAGCTGATGGTTTTTATTACATGTAAAAAAGGAGCATCTTCAGCAACCGCTCTTTAAATTAATGACAGTTAGCAGTGTTATTAAGCAGGCCTCATTATGAATAGGAATCTAATATAGCTGAGATAGAATTTATCATACATGGCTTCGTGTTTCATAACACTAAAATATTTGTTTCATAAAATATAGTCTTTTAGCTTAACATCAGAGAGAGAGAGAGAGAGAGAGAGAGATTGAGGGCGAGAGCTGAACATGCCTGTGTTATTTCTGAGGCACCTGCTTTAACCTAAAAATAGTCACGAAGCCATTTTAGTTCCACACCCTCAAAATTCTATTTCACTGTTTTTAAAACACTCACACTTTCTGACAGACATCCATCTTTTGTTTAATGCTGATGTTTCAAACGGCACCTAGTGAATGCCAGAGATCACTGTGCAGCTGCCGAGGACCTCCGCAGCAGCGCACACCGCATCCCTGAACCAATCAATTGTGAAATAAAGCCATCTAATCTTGCAAACCACAAGAAAAGGGTCTTGTGACACAGGCGGAAAGCTTTATGGTAAAATGCCTTTTCAAAGGGAGAAAGTATGCCTGGTGGTCTGATGACAGATCCTTTTCAAGCTCTTTACAAGGATTTTTTTTTTAAAAGCTGGCATATTGCAGCTAACATGTAGCAGAATTAAAATTGGTAATTCCGTACACTTTCTCAGAACCGAACATACAGCAGGATTTCTCCACGCTGCCTGACACAGCAGCACTAGTTTAGGGTAGCGCTCACTCCATTGCTGAATGCGAGCTTGCAAATGCTAATTACCCAGCATTCTGCCCTCAGGGTATCTGCTCTCACAGATCACAGTAGGAGAATAAACTTGGGAAAATAGCCTACCTGCCCGGATTTTCTGCTGGTCACCTCTGTGCACCGGGGTCCAGCTTCGCTGTGACGCACGGCGTAGAAAGACTAAAGCAGGAAGGTCCACAGCTTCTCACGCACGGCTCGGAGCTTGCCCGATGAGCCCTGTGTTCCAGCAACAAATCAGCAGCTGCTGAGAGCCACATTGTCATAGCAACCAGGCATTATTCCTTTCCGAATCTACTTACTCCTAAGCTAGATCAGTGATGTCATAGCTCCACTGCTCAGATCATCCGGAACATGCTACTGACGAAGGAAGGCTTACTCACCGAAATAATTTTATAGTGAACGTGAAGCTAAAGGCCACTCTTTAAATATTATTGTAGGACATGAACGGGGTTTATATAAACACCTTCACAACCAGTTCACACCAACTGGGACAGTAAAGGTCCAACACTATTAATAACAATCAGTTTAATGAAAAATTTATCATTCTTGTAGAATAACTATGCCAATAATAATTCATAATTATATTATCGTTAATTAATTATATTTTAAATATTTAAATTTTCATTTTTCTTACTTAATCTGACTTAAAAATAAGATTTATTTTGAAAAAATGAATTGCTAATACCGTAAAGTACAATGCACAAATGATTAAAAAAGAGAAAATGTACATTTTACCTGTATAACTTTACTGTGATTATCAGAGAAAAATACCAAAGTTACACTGTGCCAGATAATACTGCTAAGTCCCAAGCTGAGCTTTGAATTAAGGAGCCAAACTGCCAAATTCTAAACTTTTCTAAAAAGCTAATCTGAAGGCAAACACAGTGAACGATGAAGCCTCACGCTGCCCCAGTGTCACTGGTTGTGCAAGCCGACAGCCATTATCGTAAGGAGTGTGCTGCGCTCGGTGCCAACTCCCGAGCACTTCCGGAGCCGAGTGACGCCCGGAGCCGGAGGAGAGGGCAGCCATTCTCAGCGCGAACACTGTCTTCAGCTGCTTGAAAAATTTTGTCCAACAGGTGAGCTGGGCTGCTGACTGCCTCTGACTACAGAACACGAATCTGACATTTAATGAAACACATGCAAAACAGGTAACGGGTGTTGGTGTAACAGCCATACGCCTGCCACGGCTGGCTACATGTCCTCGCCCGAAACCGTGCCTGCTCCTTTTCTGTTTGAAAGACAGCATGTGCCCCCCCCCCCACACACACAGGCACACAGAGACACATGCCTGCACACACAGAGAGACACATACACACATACATGCACACGTGCACACAGGGTTTTCAAGAGCTAATACAGCACTGCTAATCCAACCGAGAAAGAAGGACTACAACTTCGTGACTGATTTTCGAGACGGCGGCTCCCTCTGAAAATGGGGGATTCGGGAGCCGCTGTCTTTACACCCGGAGCCGCTAAGATGTGGCCCCAGCGCCAGTGGGCAGAGCTGGCCCACGCTACACTGCCTTGCCAGGCACTCCAGGCCGTCCCTCCTGCTTCTCCTCGGTGAGGCAGAAAGCCTGTCCAGCACGGCTCCAATCTGCCGCAAACCTGCCATCTGCTGTGGAATTTACCCGAGTCACCGTAATTTCAGCAAAGGCAACCTGACGTTAAAAGTGCTCCTGTAACCAGAATCAACACACGGAGAAGCGGCAGACACAGCAGTGCGGGAGAGGAGCCAGGGCTCGGCTCGGCGAGTGCGGGGGCCTCTCCGATGAATGCGCACCCCTCTGGGAGCTGGGATGCCTCTGCCAGCTGCTTCTGTCCACCACAGCTGGGGAAGCCCACAGCGAGCCTGTCACTTCCCCCTAGGAAACACAGTATCCTAGGATTCTGGAGTGCTGAAAACATTTGGGAAAATTAGGTGGTATTAGTGTTCATAAATAACTTTGCAAGCCAAGCCAATCCTCCCGATTTCATGGGGTGCTTCCTGTGAAAGGCAAACCTGCGGGCACTAACCTCCCTGTGGCAGTGGTCACAGGACCCTGCTAACCTCCCCTCCACAGTGCAGACAGGACCGGGGAGAGGGGCCAGGGCAGCTCGCCGGCTCCCACAGCAGTGGGGGCCATCTTAGAGAAAGCCAGCGGACAGCCCGCCAGTCAGACCACACCAACTTAGAAATAACAAATTAGAGTTTTAAGCTATGCAGCTGTGGGGTGGTTTCTCAGCCACGAAATGGAAGGCTGACTACTCAGCATGTCACAGACTGGACATTCTCTGAAACACCGAGACCTCCACCAGGCCTCTGTCCTCCCCGACCCTTAGCCATACCATTCTTTCTGAACATCCATTCCTTAAAGCACTTAATTCAGATAAAATTAGTCAAATATGAACATAGTGTATATATGTTCAACATCTGATTTGCTCACTGCTGCACTGCAGAAGTGAGTCATTCAAACGCTCTGTGGTCACTAGCTTTTACTACGGCCAAAGCCGAGCTTATAGAACGATCATTACAGCGTAAGTTTAACCCTTGAACATTAAAACCTTAAAATGTTTATTCCTTTTAACAGTGATTCAATAAAATGCACAATGTTTCAATTGTCTTAACAGAGGCTGAAAGATTGTCCAGCAGTTAGGACCACCTAGTCCCCTTGCAAAGGACTTGGGTTCAGGAGCCACATGGTGGTTCACAAACATCCATAATTCCAGTTCCAAGGGCTCTGGTACCAGGTACACACGTCATACACACACACACACACACACACACACACACACACACACACACACACA
>NW_026591643.1:1410334-1470065 GCF_907164565.1 Psammomys obesus | reverse complement strand
CACACACACACACACACACACACACACACACACACACACACACACACTTACAGATGGCTGTGAGCTGCCACGTAGTTCTGAGAATTGAACCTGGGTCCTCAGGAGGAGCAGCTGGTGCCCTTACTGCTGAGCCATCCCTCTGCTCTCATTTCGTTTTTTTCTAGTGTACGATGACCCCTTCCCTCCTGCGCTCACTGAGATTGAAGCAATAAACTGATTTTCTCTACCGCAGGCATTATGGTGGAGCCAGCCAAATGTAGGTATGCAAATAAGTTTGGCAGAGAGCTACCAAGGGCTTACTATATATACATATATATATATATATATATATATATATATATATATATATATATATAATGCTATGCTTCAATGATAATAAAAGTTTGTAGCTTGGCTTGGAATACTAAAATATGGACATGCTTAACTGATGGCAGATGATACAGAATCTTTCCATACTGATTAATGTTAAATACCCTGAAGTACAAAGAAGAATGTGATACTTCTAGACTAAACACGAGATTTTAATTCAAGTTACTATGATTCAAAATTTTAAAATGAATATAAGGTGGGGAGGCCCATGTTACTTCAGGCAGCACCACTCCGGGCAGATGGCCTGGCTGTAGAAGAAAGGCGGTGAACAAAGCCAAGCCAGCATGCAGCACTCCATCATGGCTTCGGCTCCCTTCCACTCCTGCCTCCAGGTTTCTGCCTTGACTTCCCTCGGTGATGAACTGTTAACTGGAAGTGAAAACGAAACAAATCCTTTCCTCTCTGAGCTTCTTTTGGTCAATGTTTTATCCTAGCAGCACAAATCCAAACTAAGACAAAGCTTTCCTGCCTTTATCCCACACACGCATTTTCAAAGCAGCATTATTTTTTCTGTATCTTCCCCAAGTGGTTTCTGTGTGTGGAACAATATGAATGCAGCTTCCCCTTTCCTCCCTTCAAATGGAGGAATTCATGTAAACAGTACATTGTTCCCTTTATATAATGTACATATTGGAAATTTCTATCAATATATAAAGAGCTTTTTAATTGTAGCGTGTATGTGTGTATGACAATATCTTGCTATATAGCCCACGATAGCCTTGAACTCACTCGCCTTTTACACCAACCTCTTGAGTGTTGTGATTACAGGTGTGCAGCTCTACAGCTGGTCCTTTTATTATTTTAACAGCTGGGTCCATAATACAAGTACCTGTAAGTCACTTAACTATTCTGCCAGAGCACGCTCTTCTCAGCCTTCCACAGCTGCCATGTCACCCCCTCCAAGGCTTGGGGGACAGCACTGATGGGCGTTAGCTTCTGCTGCATGTCTGGGGCTCTCGGAGAGCAAAGAAACAGGTGACAGGCAAGAAGACTTGAGAAGGCACACAGCAGCTTCAAAGGTCCGACAGTCTCCAGCAGGACAGACTCCCACTCCATGAAGACTGGAGACGTGGCTGTTTCCTCACACACAGGAAGTCAAGGCTGTCTAACACGGCCCCTAACCGATGAAGAAAAAGAAAAAATGAAGTATTCCACAGAGAAGCAGGCAGGTCTCAGAAGGCGGCAGCCAAGAGCTGCTCAGAGTTCCAGACCACACCCATAGTGAGCACCGTGACCACACCTGTCACAGCGCCCGCCCCACGCGCACTGTCCTCCTACCACAGTAAAAGTGTCAGGTGAACACTGAGAAGCTATGCTACACTGCGTCAAGTAAGTGTGCCCTGGCGTCCCACCTGAAGAGGTGCACACACCGCACAGCCCTGTACTGCAGAAGCTGCTGAGCACCTGCGACCTTGCTGAGCCACCTTGCCGGGTGGAGACCTGTCTCAGTGCTGACGGCTGCTGAGTCCAGACAGTTCTGATGAGGAAGGGAGACTGGAACATTCTTAGAGTGGGGCAAAAATGAAGTCTGTGCACTAACTGGCCTTTCCTTCCATCAAGAGGTCTCTCTGAAGAACGAGAGCTGTTTCACCAACACACGCTTCACACTGAGCAGAACTTTGAGCTGATGCTCTCCAGCCCTGAGAGGAAGAGTTAGCAACTCGGAATGAGCCTCCTAATTGTTTATCCAATACAAAATGATCAGCCCTGAAATCATGTACACAAACCACACTAAATGCCCTCAACAGGCCGGGTTATAGATTTTTCCACGTATGCACCCCCCCGTGTGTGTGTGTGTGTGTGTGTGTGTGTGTGTGTGTGTGTGTGTGTGTCATGTGTAACAATAATCAGAGAGACCATCAGTCTGAGATGGAGTGAGGGAGGGAGAGTGGACTTTGGAGTGTAAGAAAAAGGAAACACGGGGGAGGGCTGGGGAGGGGACATGGAGAGTCAAGGACGACAGAGAAGGGGAAAGTGATACAATTATATCTTAAAAATGTTAACAAAAATGCCAGAGCCTGCCAGCAGAGTCGAACGGTTCTTGAGTCAGAGTGAGAATTAAAATTAATAAACTAACACACGACACGTGGGACCTTTCTGAGGGCCTCTACTGGAGACTAGACTAGACCCTGGCTTTATTTTAGACTGCTTTTAAGCCAGAGTAAAAACAGCTCAGTACAATGGGTTAAATTCACAAGTAGGTGAAACAAGAGGTGTGATCTTGACAAGCTCTCCCACCTGCTGTCACAAATAAAGGAGATGGACTTGGAAATTCTTCCCTGACTTCAGTGAAGGCCTAGTGAAACCAGTCTTTCTGCTGAGATTTAAATATCAAAGCAGCTGCTAGAACATCAGCTCCCAACAGGTTCCCCTTTTTTATTTTTTTAAAATTTGACCATAACTTAAGAGTTATGGAGCAGAAGATTGTGCCTGTCTTAGGTTGTTTCTCTCATAAGATATATTCTTACCTCTCTTTGGTACATGAATTCCATCATTCCTGCCCTGCCTTGGGTTAAATATATCCCAGAGAAGTATTACCCGTCATTGACTACCAATCTCTGCTGGGGTAGACACTGGGGTTTAATCTTATGCAGATCAGCTCAGCTTTAACATTCTATAAGGCCTTCAGGCACGTTTTAATTGTCACCAATAGGAACACATCTCCTATCACAAGCCAAGTCCAAAATAACACTCCACAAAAGTGACATAACAAATGACTCCTTGTGTAAATACCAAGTCTGAGAAACATTCATAGGAACCATAGTAAAAGGCTGTCGAACAATCAGAACCATTTGAAAGCTTACAAATACAATTTGTCAGTTTACATTGAAGGCAAGAAACATTAAAGTTTGAATCTTGTTAACATTTCCAAACAACAAAGCAAAAGGAGAATTTACATAGGCAGTTACAGGGCCTCCCAAGAGTTTCTGAAGCAAGCTTGTTTTGGTCTGCTGAAAACCAGAGTCAGACCAAAGTTTCACAGTTAGTCCTCTTTTTCATTCTTCCTGATTTTGTTGAGAATTGTCCTCATTAACAGAACAATCAAGTCCAGTCCATTGTATAAGAGGTGTCTCTTCATGATGCCTTCTTCTAGGAGCAGGATGAAACAAAAGCGGGTCAGGAGCTTAAGTCCAATGCAGCTTTTTGGTCTCAGTCAGGGCAGAATTTACGATTGTCTGCAGCGGGAACATCCTCCTTCTGGGGAACAACTCCTGCAAACCGTACCAGCCTTTCTGGGATCCATCTGGCTCCCTCTGCGGCCTGTGGAAAAACACAAACATGCCCTCTTCCCCATATTAATATGGGGTCGGGGCCCTGCCATATTCCAGTAATCGGATCTTTCCATTTTACTTGGGCATAATTATCTTTGGTATTAGGATGCCACAATCGATCCGTGGCAGAACGGCCTTGTATATCCACATTCAAAAAATTTAAAGTAAAGAGAGCATGATTAATATTTGGGGATATGACTCCCCCCTTTTTATTTTTTGCAATTGGTTTTTAAGAGATCCATGGGCTCGTTCTATAATTTTTTGGCCTTGAGGATTATATGGAATGCCCATTTTATGATTTATATTAATGGAAGGAATACCAATTGCAGCAAAACACTTTAAGCAATGACTTATAACATGTTTGGTGGCTTTTCCTGTCATGGGAGTTGCCATGATAAATCCTGAAAAAGTGTCAATTGTTACATGAACATATTTTAGTTTTCCAAATTCTGAGACATGAGTTACATCCATTTGCCACAAATGATTGGGAGTCAAGCTTCTAGGATTGACACCATAATGAGGTACATTAAAATGTTTAGGACAAGAGGAACATGATCTTACAATTTGTCTAGCGGCTTTTCTGGTAATATTATATTGTTTTTTTTTTTAAGCTCTTGCTATTTTGATGGTGTAATGCATGAGAATTTTGAGCCAATTCTTGTTGAGTTAATCCAACCAAATGATAGAAGGATAGAAGACCCCAGAGAGGACAGGAGTTCCACAGGAAGACCGACAGAACCAACTGACCAGGGCCCAGGGGAGGGGGATCGGCCTGTGGAGACTGAAGCAGCAATCAAGGACCATACACGGACTGGATGTAGGTCCCCAGATGTAACCCATAAGCAGCTCGGTCCTCATAGAAGTCTGTTGTTGTAGGTGGCTTCAAGATGGTCACCATCACATTAAGAGATGGGGCAGTGCTGGGGAAGTTGGCAGGTCATAGAAACCAGTCTAGAAAGTTCCAAGAGTTCCCAAGCTTAAAGCGATGTCTAGTTGAGATACGTGGAAAGGTTGAGAATCAAATACAACAAACATCCTCTACATTTTGGGAGAGTTTGCATTGCCAGAAGAAATTCGTGCTTTCCCTTTAACTAAGCACGTGACTCTTTAGTCCTTAAGGCAACGCTCTGAGTGAACTGGCCTTGGAGGGTCATAAATAAAGCAGAACCTGGATTCAGAGCCAGAATAGAGTGAACAGAAGACAGAGTGCCACCAACTGTCTCCTCTTATCTTGTTCCATGTGGACCAGGACATGTCTCAGGGGGCTGATATAGAGAAAGAACCAGATTCCTGAATGAATACAGGGAAAGAGAAATTAACTCCATCGTCATGTGTGCATGTATGTTTGGAGGCCAGGTGTCAACCTTGAGTGTTGATTGCCAGAGGATGTCCACTGTATTTGGAGACCAGGTCTGTTGTTTTCCTGGATCCCAGGAGGCCGAGCTAGAGGCTGGGCTGGCTAGCCAGCAGGCTGAGGCCTGGGAATCTGTGTCCATCTACCCAGTGCTGGGTTACAAGCATGTATCACTATGCTCCACCAAGCTCAGCTCTTTCATGTGGGTTCTGGGGATCAAACTCAGGTTCTCACACTTGCACAGTAAGCTCTTCACCAGCTGAGTTGTCTTCCAAGCCCTGGATCCTTTTTATAGCAGCCTGGCTAACTACTGAAAGGTATGGAACTGGGACATTTCCTTCTCCCTTAAATTTATTCTCCCAAGAGACTTGGAGAAAGGGCAATCCTCTTATTCTCATATCTGAGACTAAAATTTGAAGACTTTCTTGGTTCCGTTCCTTACCAAGTGCAGAGCCTCAAATCAAGAGTTGCATTTATGATTTAGTCTGGGGCTTCCCAGTCATGGAATAACCTCTCTTTCATCTTAAGAATTTAGTATCACCCTGCTAAAGAGCACTAGTAGCATATTTGTAAGTAAAATAAGGTTAGGTTTACCAGTCTACTACTGAAGTTGGGAAGAAACCTCTAAGGGCAGTCCGGGCATCTCAGAAAGAACTTGGGCTGTGGAGCTGGCTTAGTCAGTAAGCTACTTCTCCTGAAAGCCCAGGGACCTCCGTTCGGATCCCTAGGATCCACACAAGAAGCCAAGCATGGTGGAATGCACCTGTAATCTCAGTCCTGGGGAAGCAGAGGCAGGAGGGTCCCGGGGGTTTGCTGGTCAGCCTGGCTAGCCACATTCATCCGCTCTTGGTTTAGGGAAAGATTCTATCCTAGAAAGCAAGGTGGAGAATGTAGAGGAGGATGTTTGACACCAACTTCTACATATACACATGCACACACACACACGCTCATTGGTGCACACGCACAAACACACAAGATAATTTTTATAAAAGGAATGAAACAAGAAACCTACTATAGGATTTGGGGATGTCTCAGGAAGCTCTAGGTTGGGTGCAATTAGAAAACAACAACAGCTGAGTGATTAGATAGCCCAATAAATCTCATTTATAGTAAGTGGAGACAAACATAAAGCCAACCCTGCGACGGGTGGAGAAGCAGCTGTCAGTCATTTTAGCTAGAGGACAGACATGTTTATAGACGACAAAATGATCTTGTATTTACGACCCCAGCATGGTCTTGCCTGATGTTGATATTTTATGAGGTTATTTATGTCTGACAAGACATTCTGGGCCAACCGTGAGCATTAGGCCAGCTT
This sequence comes from Psammomys obesus, assembly GCF_907164565.1. Taxonomy (NCBI): domain Eukaryota; kingdom Metazoa; phylum Chordata; class Mammalia; order Rodentia; family Muridae; genus Psammomys; species Psammomys obesus. Next base: position 1,463,755 of record NW_026591643.1, on the reverse strand, counting down.
GCTGAAATGGGGACTCCTAGCTCTAAAATTCTACAGCCAAAGGTAGTCATCTTGCTGTATGTCCAGATAAGGGTGGGGAGCTGTTCTCAGATCATTCTGTCTCTGATGGGTGCATCTTCATCCAGCATCTCTGTCGGGTCTTTGTTACAGTTGCCCCCAACCCTGTATGTTTAGTTAGCTGCAGTCTACTCCCAGATGATGAAGGATAATGGAGACCAGCGAGTTCTACCCTGTCAGCCGTCATCACTTCCCTGTCTTCTTCCCTTAGAAAGAGATTACTCTGCCTGACTTTGCATGTTATTACTATTTCACCCATCATTTCCAGAGTGTTTGGTGTTGAAGGGGCAGGCTTCAGGGTGAACTCAAGCTGCCATCTTGACCTGAGACTAGCCAAAGTTTTCTGTGCATTTCTCTGGGTGTGGTCTCTTGACTCATGGTAGCATTTTCAGTCATCAACACAGTCCTAGAGTGGAACTGTTATTTAATTTCCTAAGTATTCTCAAGGATAGCTTAGGTTGTGCACTTTTTTTTTTTTTTTTTTGTCTTTTAAATTCCAAGATTTAGCCAGCTGTGGTGGCACCCAGAGAGGCAGAGGCAGGTGGATCTCTGTGAGTTCTAGGCCAGCCTGGTCGACAAAATGAGTCCAATACAGCAAGGGCTACACAGATAAACCCTGTCTTGAAAAAAAAAAAACCCGAAATTTCCAGATTAAAAGTTAAAAGCTGGGCATGGTGGTACATAGATGTAGCTGCAGCCACTTATAAGGCTGTGGCTAGAGACTGATTTGGACCCAGAAATTTCAGGCCAGTCCAGTAGACATGGTAAGAATCTATCAGAGGTGGGGAAGAAATGAGTAGGAGACAGTATGGGGGGTGTCTCAGCATAATTGGTTGGCTTTCTCAATAATGTTTTGTCATATTTTAGCAAACCACACCAAGAACCTGATTCAGGAGTCATGAGCCTCAACCTAATTTAATCTCTTAGTCTAGGGATCAGAGCATGCTATGGGGAACTAGGCAATCTTTCCTCTTTAGCCTTTGTGACTCTAACATCCAAACCTTTCCCCCTTCCCCCTGACCCAGCCTGGGAGGCATGTCCTGAACTGTGTTGAGCAGACATAGCTTCAGAAGCATGTGTCTCTCTGTGCTCTGTTGGAAAGAGACCCTGTGGCTGGAGGAAGCATGCAGGAGTCTCATGTTCCTAAGGTTCTTGTAAAGCCACTAAAGCAGGAGAACCAAAGGGCAGGCAGCACTCATGGGGGCTTGGGACTATGCAGAGGAGGCGGAATGCTGACCTCAGGTTAGATTCTGGGACATAAGAAGCATCCTGGGTACAGAGCCCAGAAGGTCTGCTCACTCACTGTCAGCCCTACATTTTCCTGAACACAGAGACATATGTTTAAGTGCACGGGTAATCATTTATTGAACAGGAAGAGGAAGACATTCATGAAGAGTTGTCATGGGTGTGGCAAAGAGAAATTTAAAGCAAGCTTTGATTCTTGATGAGTCACCCTAGGTAATTAGGAAAGATGCTGAAGAGGCAGGGATTACGATTTCCTGTGGGATAGGATGGGACTCAGACGTGAGAACTTGTCACAGGATGGTGTGTGGACAGGAAGGGATGATGCTGGAGTCCAGGTGAGAAGTCCCCACTCAGCACTGAAGAAGCCAGGAAGAAAGAATACAGAAACTTGGTAAGCAGTGCTTGAATTGACATCAGGACACAGACATTCTACTATATGGAACAAAGAAGGAAAAAACAGCTCTTCCCTGCAATCTACTGACATTACTTACCATAATTCAGGGATGAAAAACCTAGAATAACTGTCTTTTTCCTTATTGATGAAGTATGAAAAATAAAAGGAATGAATAAAGAGCTGAGGCTTGTTTCCCGAACTTCGGCATAAGAAGCAGTGAAGAACTTTCAGTATATTGAGGAATAATGACAAAGGCCTTGGCTACTTTTAAAGACTTTCACACATTGTCTGAACAAAGTTTTGGAATATATGAGAAAGAGGGGACAAATGAGTCTCCTCCAGACTGGAGGAGAAGTGAAGATCACGCAGTTCCACTCCCAGGCAAGAAGCCAAGTCTGCATGGAGTTCAGATGAAGACATTGCTATTAGGAATGGGGAAATAACCGCATCTCCCACTTCTCTCTATTTTAAACTTTAATTCCTTTGGGGGAGGGGCCAAACTTCCTTAATGACAGTTAACACATTGCCGAGCCCTTTTTATGCAGCCATGCAGCAACTATGTAGAGTACACATTTTGTTTTCTTGCTTAATTGCTTGGGTCACTTACTTAAAAGCTCATGGTAGGACTAGATCACAAATCCATCCAATTCGAAGCTAAATTTCAAGCTCTCTCAACAGTTCCTGATCAAATTCTTTTTATTGTAATTTTGGGACACAATACTAAAGCTTTCGGGAGGAACTCATCCGTGTCCACCCCTCTTTGCTCCCACTGGAGATTGCCCACCTGGAGGGTCAGGCGTCTCCTCCATCTCAAGCGTGGCGACAGGCATCTGCAGGGTGGGGACAAGAACACGTTCAGGTACCAGGCCCGCTTTATTTCCCCAAGAGGAACCAGATGCCTCTCCAGCTTGCAACAAACGTCCCCCAGGTTTGTTTCTTCTATGATATAAAATTCAGGATGAGGAAACCAGATGAGCCCTGACTTACCTGCCTCGGTTAGGTCAACCATATTTGTCTTTGAAATTCCGTGCTTTTCACATAGATCCTCAAACTTGTTCTTGATTTCCTGGCTCACATCTGGTTCTCGAGCTGTGAAAAGAGTAACAGCAATGGTGTGGCTGCATCTTGTATACTGACCACAGAACTGAATGACGGGACAGAGCTCCTCCACGAGGATGGGGAAATGATTGACAGTATGATTGGCAGGCATGGATAGAACCTGTCCTGAATTTGGCATCCATAGAATATGTTTCTGGCACACTGAAAATCTCAGAGTCCTCCCATCACTGAGCCTAAGAAATGACAAGAGTGGGCATGTGTCTTTAGGAGGTAAGAAGGAGGCAGGGCAGAGCCAAGCTAGGGTTTCTTCCTTCTATTCTTTCCCACCCTAAGACCAGTGTCTGCATGAAAATACTACCATAGAGCGCCACCAGATTGAATGATTTTCCGTCCTTGAAATTAGTGAGCTCAAATATTGCGTAAACATCAGGGTCTGCTTCAAATAGAGTAAATTTATTGTGTCCATCATCTGTGGAGGAAATGGAACACAGCTTAGAAATTCTTTGGTCTACAGTAAACAATGGAAACCCTTTACCTATGCTACCCCACATTAAAAAAAATTTAAGTGCATATCCTAAAGAGAAGGGTGAAAATGTCTGCTTCATTCCATTTGTAGCTTTCTGGACTTCATGAACTAACTCCTAAGAAAAGGGACAGTGCTAGGTCGTCCACTATGAACAGTTAGCTGCAGCAGCAGCTCAGCCCATCCCAGCCCGGGTGCAGTCCATCTACGCCCCTCTGTAGCTTCCAGCGATGTGTCTCTGTCTTCACAAGCTGTATCAAATGTCTGCACCTACGCCTGTCTAGTGCTGCTGCGTCCCGAGCGAGGTGAGGTGCAGACAGCTGGCAGGAAGCAGCCATCTCGCCTTCCTTGTTCCACCTGCCCGCTGCCCTGTGGGGCCCATGAACCATGTGACTGGGGGAACCAGCCTGAGCAAGAGTGAGGGTGAGATGGGTCTCAACCCTGAAAATCTCAATCTTGAGACCCGCAGGAGTAAGGCTCGCTTCCTCCCTGTGCTGTGCCTGCACGCCCTGGTGCACAGCCCTGTGACACCCCCACCGTGCCGTCCTCGGAGGTAGTCACGTAGCCTGGTGGCTAGGACATGTCTAGCAGGCACCTGGAATCCCTCTCCTTGTAAATGAAGCGTTCCCAGCACCTCAGCCCCAGCCAGTGATGTCTACTCACCTGAAAACCCCCACCCACTTCCCCAAGGTTTATATTGCTCTCACTCCCCCACTGAAGAGAGCTGTGTCACTGGAGGAGCAGAACTGGAGATGGTGCTCTCCTCCCCCCTCCCCAGCTAAGCCTGGGGCTTGGAGTCCAGCAGCTGTGCACACCAGAGCCTGATGCACAGAGGGAAGAAGTGGACCCTGGGCCACGGAAGGACACCGCCGGGTGATAGCTATTAGAGAGCCTCCATTCCATTAGCTAAATAGACAATGACCAGGAAGTGACAGATTCTGAAGAGGGCTGGGGCTGTAGCTCAGTAATGGAGAGTTTGACTAGTATGTGCAAGACCCCGAGTTCAATCCCCAGCCCCCCCCCACGAGGCAATGAGGCAAATGAGGATATTAGGGTTTACTAAACTTCCGTGAGTAAATTGCCTTGTTATATACTTACATTCAGCAGCATATTCACCCGTTTCTGTTTGTTCAGCAACCACGTAATGTTTAACGCACTCTTCATTTACACTGAAAAACAGAGCGAGCTGCTGCTGAGGTGATATGGATGTGGCTGCCGTCCTCACCCTCTGTTCTGCACCCACATCTCCAGTTTCGGATTCCATTTAGCTTTGAATCTTCTTCTAAATTAGCAAAAGGCTCTTATTGATGTTGTTGTCCTTCTGTCTGGTACTTTAGTCATCGCCCGTTTGTCTGTTATTTTAAGAAGAACAAGCGCGGCGCAGCACCGTTACAGCTGTGACGCCGCCGGCAGCAGCGCTGTGCTCCAGCCGCCTGTGCGGACGGCGGCCAGATGGCCACATCTGCCCCAGCCAGCGCTGTGCAAGGGGGGCCTGGTGAGGCCCCGGACCCACGGAGGAGAACTGTCAGGACCTCCTTTCACTACAGAAAATGTGAGTAAAAGCGGGTGGATTTTCTTGGCTAACAACTAATAAGAAAAACTTAACTCATGATCATATCTTCTTAACCTGTGCTGACTGTCTCCTTAATGCACTTTCACAAATATCTCTATGACTTATCCCACTCCCAGTGAACCTATTCCGGTACCAACTCATGTTTCTGACTTTTGAAAAAACCCTGGTTATGAAATCTTGGTTTAATGTCATATATATGTATATATATCCACACAGACACATGTGTGTACGTGTGTGCGAGTACATGCTATGGGGGCCACAGGTTTCTATGTGTATATACATATATATACACACATGTACATGTGCATCTACGTTCTATGTGTACACGTGTGTGTGTGTGTGTGTGTGTGTGTGTGTGTGGGTGGGTGGAGGCCTGAGATCGCGTCAGGCTTCCGTTTCCTCTTCCTCAGCTAACAACCCCACACTTACATAGTATGGAATTCGAAGCCTATGGATCTGTTCTTGAAGGCCTTCATGTGCTCCATAAAGACTCTCATGCTTCCTTCTTCTTCTACCTTTTCTCTTCTGCTAGAGGCCAACCTAATGGTATACCATTCCCCCTCAAGCTGTAATAGATAAGCAAGTGGTTAAGAGAGAAAGGGCAGGCCATGTTTCTGCTTGAACTCTGGCCTGTGGGCCGGGGCATGAGCACCCACAGGAACAGAGCTCAGGTCGGTTGGCACAATACTTACTATCCTGTCCCTGTCTCTCAATGAGAACGAAGGTCCCCACACATTGTTAGATCTGACTAGCTGCAAGCTTTCTTCAAGGTGTGAAGCCACTCCTGTGTCTAATGGATTGAGGGCTCCACCCCTCCCCTCAAAGCACCCACTTGGCTTCAGGGTTCCCCAAGAGCACTGAATGGATGAGAAGTCACGATTCCCCACCAGGCTACCTCTTTGGGATCAAACGGCTGTCCATGGACAGAGGCTAGGGTCAGCCCCAGACCCAGCAGCAGCAGCAGCAGCTTCATTTGGGAGGGAATAGAGTCGTCTCTTCGTCAGGACTGAGTCTTTCGGCAATGGCGGCTGCACTCCACTCGAAGATCCTTTGCCCTTATATACTTTCTGAGTCCAGTGGGTTTTTTTGTTTTGTGTTTTGTTTTTCTTTCGACATGGATCTCTTCCGCTTCCCTCAGGCTCTGTGAAATGTTTTCTCGTTTACTGATGTGAGGCCAAGGATTGTTCCTGCCCTTTTCAAACTTGGCAATCTCATCTCCTATAGATAGATTTAATAACCTTACATTTCTCAAAAACATTCTCAAGAAAAATAGTGGATGCTTTAGAGAGCTGCCATTTGGAACCAGATGTAATTTTGGCTCTGGCTTAGAATCAGAAAGCAATTGTGGGGGGGCGATGGGGGGATGGGACTGAACTAAAAGGTCAAGTGTGTAGAGAATCTTGCTTTAAGACTCAGATGGCTGTCTTTCTGCTTCTGGGTTACCTCACTCAGGAGGATCATTTCTAGTTCCATCCATTTGCCTGCAAATTTCCCGATTCCCTTGTTTTTAATAGCTGGGCAGTATTCTACTGTGTAAATGTGCCACAATTTCTGTGCCCATTCTTCCATTGAGGGACATCTAGACAGAAGGATCCAGAGGGAACAGGAGCTCCACACGGAGACCAACAAAGCCAAAAAATCTGGACTCAGAGGGGCCTGCAGAGACTGATACACCAACCAAGGACCTAGACCCTCTGCTGCCCACTGGCAGCTCAGTGTCCATGTGGGTTCCTGAGTAAGGAGAGCAGGGACTGTCTCTGACACGAACTCAGTTGCTAGCTCTTTGATCGCTTGCCACTGGCGGTTCGGCCTTACCAGGCCACAGAGGAAGAAGATCCAGGCAGTCCTGATGAAACTTGTTAAGCTAGGGTCATTTGGCAGGGGAGGAGGACTCCTCCTTTCAGGGGACTAGGGGAAGGGGCTAGGGGAGAAGAGGGACAGAGGGTGGGACCAGGAGGAGATAAGGGTAGGTGCTACAATTGGAATATAAAATGAATAAATTGTAAACAACAACAAACAAACAAAAAGTCTCAGTTGGAATCCAGGCGTGGTGGCACTCACCTTTAATCCCAGCACTCAGGGAGGCAGAGACAGGCAGATTGCTATGCTATGAGTTTAAAGCCAGCCTGGTTTACAAAGTGAGTCTGTGACAGCCAAGGCTAAACCAACCAAACAACCAAACAACAAAAAGACCCACGTGAACTGTGGAAGATGCATTAATCATTTTTATGATTAAATATATATATATATATATATATATATATATATATATATATATACGTAACAATGTATATATTATATATATATTATATAATTTTTTTGAGTCAGGGTTTCTCTGTGTAGCCCTGGCTGTACTGGAGCTCCTCTGTAGACCAGGCTGGCCTCAAAATCAGAGCTCCGCCTGCCTCTGCCTCTCAGGTGCTGGGATTAAAGGTGCGCCCCACCACCACCCGGCTAAAGATTTACTTTTCTTTTACGTGTATGAGGGCTTGTTCTGCATGTGTGTCTGCGCACCATGTGCGTGCCTGGTGCCGTGGAGCGCAGAAGAGGGAGACAGATCCTTGGAACCTTTTTCTTGCTGAGGGTCCAGGTTCAGTTCCCAGCACCCACATGGCAGCTCCCAACTGATTTTAACTTCAGTTACAGGGAACACATACCCTCTCTTGGCCCCTGTGGCCTCCTACACACATGCATTCAGGCATACCACAAAAATAATACATGTTAAAAATGTTTTTAAAGACTTTCAAGAAAGATCTTCCCGAGGCTAAAATGATACCCCCCCCCCCCAAGTCTCCCAGCTTTATACAGACGGCATTGATACCAGAATCTAAACTTCTAAGTTAACAGTTAAGGAGCGTCAGCTGTTTTTACCTTAGAGAACTTTGGACTTTAACAGACTGGACATAATCTCAGTATTAAAGAAAAACAGTATTGTTCAGAGTCAATATTTGCAGATGGAGGTCCAAGCAGAAATTTTGCCAGCGTCTGCTTACAAAGACACATTGTTAGAATGGGAACATACTTTGTATCAGCACAAATTTCATTTACCCTGGAACGTAATAGTGTTTGATATGGGGAAATAACTCAAGAAAGAGACAAGTACTTCGTACATTTTATTTTTATTTCAACTTTTCATCAGCCTTATCTGCCACGTGTTGTTTTACTCATCTTACCAATTAAGACTCAGAGAGATGAAGTAACTGTTCCAGGTCACACAGCTGGTCAACGGGAGAAGTTAGGTTTTAACCCAGCAGCCCTTTGTGCTTAACCTCACTACATGGGACAGGATTTTTTAACACACGGGGAGGATGGCTAAATAGGAGAAAGGGGGATGAGCAGCGCTCTAGAGCGCTACCTGTGTCTGCCTGGCAGGTACTGCTAAAGAAACTGCACATGGATTTCTTTAAAATATGGAAGCGTGGGTGTAGCTCACGGGTGACTGAATGAGGTGCGACAACAGCTCTCTCAGTCTACAAGTATTCGGATGAAAGGGGCAAAGGTCGACTCAGGATTATCACTTTTCTTTCCTCTTCTTTCTTGTTGTTGTTGCTTATGGTGTGTGTGAGCACGTGTGTCTGTGTACACGTGTGTGCCTGTGTGCACGTGCCTGTGCTCTTGTTAACATGTGCTGAAGTCCAAACAGGACTTCAGTCCCCCCCCCCCCCATCTCTTTTTATCTTATTGTCCCACCATGAGGCCGGGTCTCCCGAGGAATCTGGAGTTTTCGGTGTTTCAGCTACACTGGCTGGCCAGCAAGTCCCAGCAATCCCCCAGTCTCCACCCTCCAGTGCTGGGGTTAAAGGTGCATTCAGCCATGACCAGCTTTTTAGTGTGAGTCCTGGGGACCTGGCCTGACATTTCTGGAAGCTGCCCGGGTCATGCTGACCCACGACTCTTCAGAGCACCTCACAAACAGGCTGGCCTTGAACTTACTGTCTAGTTCTGAATGGTCTTGGATTTGTGGCAATCCTCCTGCTCCAGCCTCCTGAACTCTGGGATTACACCTGGCTATGGAATTTTGCTTTTCTAATAATGAACTAGAAGATGCTTCCACAGCAGAAGGCAGCAGCAATTCTCCACTTATGACTTTAATTCAGGCACCGTCCTTGTCACTAACCAGGTCTACATGGCTTCTCCCCCTGACAGCACCTGTAAACTGTTTATGTCACTGAAAAGCTGAGGCAGCTGAGGAATGACTGCATAATGTGTGAGTAAGAGGTCTACGGCATTTACATCTAAACAGCTAACAGACCACTTTTGACGGGCCAGCACTTCTAAGACTAACTGGCTAATAGGAAATGAATTCAGGGACCCTGACCTTAGGCTCACTCTCAACTCACTGAACAAACGGCTCATTCAGAAAGCCTGTGGAGACATTTGGGTCACTTATATGATGCCAAGGTCTATTCATTGCCAAGGAACACGGGGTTATTTGCTTCATGTCCCAGATGGAAATATCCTTCGGTCCCCTAGCAGCCTGAGTGGTAGTACATCCTGCTTACACTGGCTCAGCACCCGTTCTAAACCACCTGCTCCTGGCAGTGTCAGAGGATGCTTAGAGCTACCGAAGCCACCTGCTTAGCTCCAAAAGCTAGCATGGCCCACTGGAAACCAGAGGCAGAGACAGATTTAGGAGGCAAAGAGATTACTGGAAAGTAACTCTTGAAGGACCAGAGGAGCTAGGAAGCAGCAGAATCAAGGAAGGGAAGCTGTCCTGTGTTAGGCAGACATGCTATGTCACACTTCCGTTCAGTCATTGGAGAGTGCACCCCAAAGAGACCAGCATCTTAGCTCAAAGATGAGGGGGGTCCAAAACAATTAACAGCTGGGACTGCCAGCTACCCACACTCCTTTCTTCAAGGTTGGAGGTGGGCTCTAAGCTATGCCAGCTTCATGTCTGCTGTTCCATTCTGCTATCCTCAGGCAGTCTTTTCCTAGGAGGTCTTAATGGGTAGCTGTCCCAGGAACACTGCAATACAAAGATGTTTAGGTGGGCATCTGTAGGCCCACTGAGGCCAAGAGCCATGCTTACACACTGCTGCCTGCTCAGAAGGGTCAGCATTTTGCAGGCATATAATTAGCACCCAGTAACCAATAGTTGAATAAAGGGATGTAGGATGACACAGGAAGATGGAGGGGTTGAGGAGCTGACTCAGTGGTTAAGAGCCCTTGGTTTTTTAGGGAACCCAGGTTGAGTTCCCAGCACCCACATGGTAGCTCACAGGCGTCCATAACTCTAGTTCCAGGGGATCTGACACACACATAAAGGAATCTAATTTTTAAATGAAAAAAATGAACTAGACCAACAGGAAATAGGCAAAGGTCGTTCTAGGAAGCAGGGAGAATATATATGCAGAGGCCGGAAGTGGGGAGAGCATCTATGCAAAGACCATGACAAGCGTAAGTACAGACAGTTCAAAGAACCAAAGAAAAAGCTGCTTTGCTAGAGCATAGTGAGCATGGGACCCGCAAAGTGAGTCGAGGCTAGAGAAGGGGTTGTGTCAGTTTACCAGGGCTACCCTCACAGCGTCATGCAGTATTGGTGACTTCAACAGCAGAAATTAAATGTTCTCATTTTGCCGGAGCCAGCCAGCAGAGTCGAACGGTTCTTGAGTCAGGAGTGAGGATTAAAATTAATAAAAAACACACAGCACACAGGAGGCTTTTTTAAGAGGGTCCACACTCGACAGCCACAGCAGCAAGTAGCCTTAGCAGCAACCTCAAGCCTCTGCAGCAAAACTAGCAGTAACGTAGCAGCAACAGCCAGCCTTTTTTTATTGTAGAGCTTTTAAGCCAGAGTAGAAACATCTCAGAACAATGGGTTAATTTCCACCAGGAGCTGGAGCAAGAGGTGTGATCTTTACAAGCTATCCCACCTGCTGTCACAAACAAAAGGAGATGGACTTGCAAATTCTTCCCTGACTTAGTGAAGGCCTGGTAAAATCAGTCTTTCTGCTGAGATTTAAATATCAAAGCAGCTGCCAGAGGCACGGCTCCTGACAGGTCCCCCTTTTTTATATTTTTTAAAATTGGCCATAACTTAAGAGTTATGGAGCAGAAGATTGTGCCTGTCTTAGGTTGTTTCTCTCGAAAGATATATCTTTATTTGTACATGAATTTTATCATTCATGCCCTATAATATATCCCAGAGAAATCTTACCCATCATTGACTACCAACCTCTGCTAGGGTAGACACTGTGGTATGATCTTGTGCAGATCAGCTCAGCTTTGACATACTAAAAGGCCTTTAGGCAGGTTTGTTGTCACCGATAGGAGCATCTCCTATCACAAGTCAAGTCCAAAATAACACTCCACAAAAGTGACTTAGCAGGTGACTCCTTGTGTAAATTACCAAGTCTGAGGAACATTTACAGGAACCATAGTAAAAGGCTGTCGAACAATCAGAACCATTTGAAAGCTTACAAATACAGTTTGTCAGTTTACATTGAAGGCAAGAAACATTAAAGTTTGAATCTTGTTAACATTTCCAAACAACAAAGCAAAAGGAGAATTTACATAGGCAGTTACAGGGCCTCCCAAGAGTTTCTGAAGCAAGCTTGTTTTGCTCTGCTGAAAACCAGAGTCAGACCAAAGTTTCACAGTTAGTCCTCTTTTTCATTCTTCCTGATTTTGTTGAGAATTGTCCTCATTAACAGAACAATCAAGTCCAGTCCATTGTATAAGAGGTGTCTCTGTATGACGTCTTCTCCCAGGAGCAGGATGAAACAAAAGCGGGTCAGGAGCTTAAGTTCAACAATGCAGCTTTTCGGTTCTCAGTCAGGGCAGAATTCAAGACTGTCTGTAGCAGGAACATCCTCCTTCTGGGGAACAACTCCTGTAAATCGCACCAGCCTCTCTGGGATCCACCTGGCTTCTTTTGCGTCCTGTGGAAAAACACAAACATGCCCTCTTCCCCATATTAATACAGGGTCTGGGCCCTGCCATACTCCAGTAATCGGATCTTTCCATTTTACTTGGGCATAATTATTTTTGGTGTTAGGATGCCACAATCGATCCGTGGCAGAACGGCCTTGTATATCCACATTCAAAAAATTTTAAATAGAGCATGATTAAGATTTGGGGATATGACTCCCCCTTTTTTATTTTTTGCAATTGATTTTTAAGAGATCCATGGGCAGGCTCCATAATTTTTTAGCCTTAAGGATTATATGGCATACCTGTTTTATGATAAAATGTTGAAAAGGTTGACTAATATATGTAGTACCATTATTAATCTTTATAATGGAAGAAATAACAATTGTAGCAAAACATTTTAGTTTTTTAAATTTGGGGATATGAATAATGTCTATTTGTCGTTTAGAATGTTTTTATATCTTTAAAAAAGACAGACAAAATACCTTGTTATTTGTTGAATTTAATTTTTTATGACCATTGAAGCTTTGTAGCAGAATTAACCATTAGCTTTCTTACAGGGAAAACTGAGAAGCTGCCTCTTTAATAGTCTTCCCTTGTAGGGTGGCAGCCATAGCTACTCCTTGAGTATAAGACGACCCGATGTCAGAACATAACCTAATATAGTCAGAAATATCTCATTTCTTCCTAAAGGGTCTCAAAGCTGCTTGGCAAACACTGTCAGCATTCTCATAAGCCAATTGTTTTACTAATAATAATCCAGACTTTTCATCACTTATAAGTCTGTTTGCTTCTTGCATTAATCTTGCCACAAAATCTTGAAACTCATCAGGTCCCTGACAGATTTTAGACAAATCCTCCACTGTCTACCTTCTTGTGGAAGTTTATTCCAGGCCCTTCAGGCAGCAGCATTTACCTGAGCATAAACAGCCATATCAAAATCCAATTGTTCTCCTATTTCCCTGTAGATTCCTTCTCCAGCAAGCATGTCATAAGTTATAGGAATTCCCTGAGCTCGATTAAGTTCAGCTGTAACTTGACAGTGCTCTGAAAATTCTGACTTCCATAATAAATGATCTCCTCCTGATAAACACATTCTGTTAATTGTTTCCAGTCCCCTGGGAAGAGGGCCTCAGTAGACAAGGACTCCAACAGAGCATGAGTAAAAGGTGCTGTAGGACCATATTTCGAGTATGCAGCTTTTAATTCTTTTAATTGTTTAAAAAGTATAGGAGCATGGACTCTCGCCATATTACCCTGTCCATCAGGTTGGTCTAGAGCTGGAACACCATAAAACTCAGTTATATCTTCTCCATTCTGCCTAGCTTCTTGTAAAGAAGCTTGTAAGGGAGATACAGATGCCCATACAGTGGACAAAGGAAAAGGTCCCTGAGAGGATCAGACTAAACTTGTAACCTCTATTTTCGAGTGTCAGGCCTGGCCCTGGTCATTTGCTTGGGCAGAGATAAGGAAGTGAGCAAGCAAAGACCTCCACTCAGCAAAGAAGATCTGCACTTGAGAGATAACATCGCCTAGCAATAAACCCAGATGGACTCAATTCTTATCCTAAACAGCCCCCGACCATCTCTCAGGCTTGCTCCTCAGAGAAGACACAGGATGAAGCTAATGGACTGCAGCCACACCTGAACTAGCTGGAAATTCCAAACACAAATTAAAGATCAGATATTCCCCAGGTGTCTGGCCAGGACTGACCAGACCTGAAAGTCAACTACCCTAGCCTCTCATCCAATTATGAGTAGCCAGGACTTCAACCCCTGAACTTCCCCGCACCCCGTCCCTTAAAAACCCGAGGCTTTTGTCTCTGGGTGCCACTCTTTGCTGACTAGCAGAGTGACCCCAATGTGCATTAGCCCGAATAAACCTCTTGCTTTTGCACCAATAAAGCCTCCGAGAGTTTGCTTTGGTCGCCTCTCTAGAAATTAAGCTCGTGCCAGGCTTAACATTGTGGTGCATTGGCAGGGAAACGAGGCATTGGAGGGAATCCGGACAGCTATTGGAGGACCTAGCTGGAGCTCTTAGAAAGTGCCACGGCTGTTGTTTGTCTTTGTCCTCTGTCTCTTTTGCTACTGTAAGTTGTTGTTGCCATTTGCCTACTGCAAGTTTGTTTGCCCCGACAGTGGCAGTGTTGTGTTCCTATTTCTCCTGAAGCTTTGGTTCTGATCTGGCTCGAGAGTATCTGAAGGAGGGGTTTGAGGCCCCCAACTGGATCGGCCCATTGTGGTGGGGCAGATGTGCTGTTAATGCTGAGGCCACAGGATGGTTTTGAGGGACGCCCTAACCTTCCCTTCTCTGAAGCAGGAGGGAGCAGAGAAATTCTGCTCCCCCAGAAATTTGTGTCTGTGCTTGAGTGCCTTAGCCGAAAAAGGCAACAACCTTTAGTCTTGAGGTCACAAACGAGGCAGCCTGTATTCTGGTTTCCTTACTTTTTAACGTTTTGTCTTGCTGTTTGCCTCTTTTTGACTTGGACAGACGACATTTTTGGACGTATATTTTAACATGGGACAGAATATATCAACTCCTCTAAACCTGGTGCTAGGCCATTGGAATGAGGTTAGAACTAGAGCCCATAATCTATCTGTTGTAATCAAGAAAGGAAAAATGGAAACTGTCTGCTCAGTCGACTGGCCAGCCCTGAAGGTCGGCTGGCTAATCACTGGGACCTTTGACTTGGATATAACCAGGGTTATATATGAAAAAGTCTTTATGCTAGGACCTCATGGTCACCCTGACTAGGTTCCTTATATCATTGTATGGCAAGATCTGATTACTGACTCACCTTCTTGGATTAGTCCTTTTCTTCCCCACAAGCCTACCCAGGTCCTGGCCATGAAGGAGGAGGGCAAGAAAGTTCTAAAAGTTCACCAAGATTCCGGAACCATGGTTCTTCTCCTTATCTTGGATTCCCCATTGCCTTACCCTCCTGCTCTACCTTTACCAGTCCAAGTTGCCTGGCTCCGCATCTTCCCCGGAGAGGCTGAGGCCCTTCATCCCTCAGCCCCTCTAACCTCCTTATACCCCTCACTCCCTGAGGCACCTAGGGAGGGCCCTGCCATGGCTACTCATAGCCAACAAGGTGCTTCCCTGGACACAACTCAGGCACTTCCACTGTGAGCCGTGGGCCAGCCCATAGAACATCAGGGAAATCAGGAGATACAGTACTGGCCTTTTGCCACTGCTGATCTATACAACTGGAAGGCTCAACACCCTCCCTTTTCTGTCAACCCCCTAGTATTAACTAATCTCTTGTAGTCAGTTCTTTTTACTCATCAGCCCACCTGGGACGATTGTCAGCAGTTGCTACAGGTGCTGTTCACCACCGAGGAACGGGAGCAAATCCTGCTGAGGCTTGAAAAAAATGTACCTGGAGACACTGGGAACCCAACCCAAAATCCTGCCAACATTGATGACACCTTCCCCCTCAAAAGACCCTAGTGGGACTTCAATAAGGCTGAAGGTAGGGAGTGCCTCAAAGTTTATCATCAGGCTCTGTTGGCGGGTCTCAAAGGGGCTGCCAGAAAGCCCACTAATTTGGCCAAGGTAAGGGAAGTTAGGCAAGGCCCTGAAGAGTCCCCTTCCGAGTTCCTGGAGCGACTCATGGAGGCTTTTAGACAATTCACTCCATATGATCCTGAAAATGATGATTATCGGCCAAATGTAGCTATGACCTTTGTAGAGCAGTCCAGTAAGGATATTCGTAGAAAGTCACAAAGGGTAGATGGATTGTAGGATAAGACATTGAGGGAATTAGTGCAAGCAGGAGAATGGGTGTTCAAGCAGAGAGAAACAGAAGAAGAAAAAGAGGAAAGAAAAGAGAGGGAACAAGAAAAAAGGGACATGGAGAGAGAAAAAAGACAGGATAGAAACCTCCAGCGAATCCTAGCCATAGTAATAAGAGAAACCTCAGGTGGAACTGAAATCAAAGGAAGAGCCCCACTGAAAAAGAACCAGTATGCATACTGTAAGGAGATGGGTCACTGGGCTTGTGACTGCCCCAACAGAAAGCATGAGGGCTAGGGGCTCACAAAAATAATCGCCAATGGAATGATCAGGGGGCCCGCCCCAAGGTATTAGCCCTGGAGGAAGATAAAGACTAGGGAGGTCAGGGCTCGGAGCCCCTCCCTGAGCCAGGGTAACTCTGAAAGTGGAGGGGCAACCTACTCAATTCCTAGTAGACACAGGGGTTCAACACTAAGTGCTACTCCATACGACGGGCCTCTTTCAAATAAAAGGTCCTGGGTGCAGGGGGCTACTGACATTAAACTATCCTCATGGACTACCTGAAAATCTGTGGATCTAGGGACGGGACAGGTATCCCACTATTTTATGATCATTCCAGATTGCCCCTACCCCCTGCTGGGCCAAGATTTATTATCCAAGATGGGGGCCCAAATTCACTTTCTCCCTGAGGGACCACTAGTTAAGGACCTGATGGAAAGCCCATCCACTTGTTGACCCTAAAATTGGATGATGAGTGCTGCTTGTATGAATCCAGGAGCCAAATGCAACCGGGATGGACAAATGGCTACAAGCCTTTCCTTTGGCATGGGCAGAAACAGCAGGAATAGGAAAGGTCATTCATCAGCCTCCAATAGTCAACGAGCTGAGAGCCCAAGGCACCCCAGTAGCAATAAAGCAGTATCCTATGTCCAAAGAGGCCCATGCAGGCATCAAACCTCATATTAAATGGCTCCTCCAACTAGGAACTCTCAGACCCTGCCAGTCTGCCTGGAACACTCCCTTATTACCAGTTAAGAAGCTTGGAACACAGGATGATCGACCCATTTAGGACCTAAGGGAAGTGAACAGGCGAGTGATGGACTCACACACCCAACGGTGCCTAAACTTTACACTCTGCCCCTGGCCAGGACTCGGTACACTGTCTTCGACTTGAAGATGCCTTCTTCTGCCTACCCCTGGCGCCTTCTAGCCAGGACATTTTTGCCTTTGAATGGAAAGACCCTGACGAGGGCATAACGGGGCAACTGACCTGGACACAGCTACCTCAAGGATTCAAAAACTCCCCAACCATCTTCGACAAAGCCCTGCACCGTGACCTGGCAGGATTTCGTACCCAAAATCCCCAGGTAACTCTCTTACAGTATGTAGATGACCTCCTCATCACTGCGGAAACTGAACAATTATGTTCCCAAGGGACTGAGCGACTGTTGCAGGAACTGGAGTAACTAGGCTATCGGGCCTTTGCTAAGAAAGCTCAAATCTGCCAAGAGGAGGTAAGCTACCTGGGGTACTGATTAAAAGAGGCCAATGGTGGCTGTCGGAGGCTAGGAAATGGACCATCCTGGCCCTCCCGACGCCCAAGAGCCCCAAGCAAATGAAAATTCCTAGGCAGTGCCGGGTTTTGCAGGCTTTGGATTCCAAGCTTTGCTGAGATGGCGGCCCCGCTCTATCCCCTCACAGGAAGGACATCCTTTCTATTGGGGTGAGCGAGACAGTGGCACTTTGATGATATCAAAACGGCCCTTCTGTCAGCATCAGCCTTAGGACGCCCAGATGTTAGCAAACCCTTCCAGCTATTTGTGGATGAACGATTGGGAATTGCTAAGGGAGTACTGACCCAGAAGCTGGGCCCATGGAAACAACCCATTGCTTATTTGTCAAAAAAACTGGACCCAGTGGCTGCTGGATGGCCTGCATGTCTGAAAATAGTGGCTGCCACTGTCCTATTCATAAAAGATGCTGACAAACTGGCTCTGGGACAGAATTTAACTATTACAGCTTCACATGCCTTAGAGAGGATCACCAAACAGCCCCCAAACCGCTGGCTCACTAACGCCAGAATGACCCACTATCAGACTCTGCTCCTGAATACAGATTGCATCAACTTTAGCCCACCCACAGGACTTAATCCAGCCTCCTTGCTTCCTGATCCGGAAATGGATGCTCCCCTTCACGACTGCCAGCAGTCTGGCGACTAACCATGCAAGAAGAAAGGACTTAACTGACCAGCCCCTGCCAGATGGGGCTGGTCAGTTAAGACCAGATAGGAGCAGCTTCTTGATGGACGGGCAAAGGAGGGCAGGAGCAGCGGTAGTGGATGAAGAACAAATAAAATGGGTTGAAGCCTTGCCTCCTGGCACCTCTGCTCAGAAAGCAGAATTAATTGCTTTAACTCAAGCCCTCAACCTAGGAAAGAACAGAAAAATTAATATCTACACTGATAGCAGATATGCCTTTGCCACGGCCCACATACATGGGACCATATACCAACAAAGAGGACCTTTAACCTCAGAAGGAAAATAAATCAAGAATAAGGAAGAAATAACTAAGCTGCTAGATGCACTCTTTCTGCCCAAGAAGGTAGGCGTCATCCACTGCCCAGGGCACCACAAAGGAAACTCCCCAAAAGCCCGGGGGAAAAATATGGCAGATCGAGCTGCAAGGACAGTTGCCATGCAATGTTTGACCCCCACCCTACTGACTGGGTCACAGAGAAACTGGACAAACTGAAAAATGACTGGACCAGAGGATGGCCTGACCTGCAATACTCAACGGAGGAAGAAAACCTCATCTCTCATTACCCCACCAACTACAAGACCAAGCAAGGACATTGGAAGACACAGAAGGGAGAGACCATCCTTCCCAAAGATGCTGCCTTGGACCTGATTCAAAAGATGTACAGGTGGATGCACTTGGGACAGAGAAAATTAGTTGACGCTGTTAAAGGATCTCAGGTATTTGTTCCAGGACTGAGGACTTTGGTAGACCGAGCAGTAAATAAATGCCAGGTTTGTGCTCAGGTAAATGCCTGCAGACCTCAGAATGGGCCTGGGAAGAGACCTAGAGGAAACCATCCAGGTGGATTGTGGGAGGTAGACTTCACAGAAATAAAACCTGGTAAATATGGCTACAAATTCCTGTTAGTTTTTGTAGATACCTTTTCAGGATGGGTAGAAGCCTTCTCCACCAAGCACGAGACTGTGTGCTATCCTTCCTTCAGGTCCCGGATAAATAAAATATATACCTGCTTCCCCCCAGTAATAGTTGGTGGGCTTGCAATTCAGGGTTGACCCCTTGTGTGCACTCTTAGATCCTCCAACAAACAGGTGAACTCTGTGTACTGGTCCAGCTGGTACCCAAGATCCTTTACCACCCTTTCGAGGACCTTCTGGATTGCTGAGACCACAAAGGTAAAGTAGCCAGGCCTAAGAGGGAAATAGCCACAGCTCGGACTCTTCCTTTTCTCTTGGGCTTGGGCATTGCTAGAACAGCTACAGGTGCTTCCTCCCTAGTTCTCCAGGACAAAAATTACCAAAGCCTTAGAACAGCAATCGACGAAGATATTCAAAGAATAGAACAGTCAGTGACCAGGCTAAAGGAATCACTAACCTTCCTGTCTGAAGTAGTCCTACAAAACAGAAGAGGGCTAGATTTACTCTTTCTAAAAAAAAAAAAAAGGGGGGGGGCTTTGTGCAGCCTTAAAAGAAGAATGCTGTGTTTATGTAGATCATTCTGGGGTAATTGAGGATGCCATGGCTGTCACCAGTGCCTGATTATGCCAGAGGACTTTAACTGAGACACCACAAAGAGCGGCAAGGTATTGATAAAAGCCAACGCCACAATAATTTTTGAAAGCTGCTTTAATCACACTAATCACACAGATATCTAAGAATTGCATGGCACATTACACATCTTATGGGGAATACAACCTGGCCACAGGTACGGGCTCGGACACTTTTGTCTGCAGTGTCGGTATCTTCTAGGTCCCGGAACTTCTCAGTTCCAGCCGGACCTCAGACGTGACTTCTGATGACTTGATAGGCCTCTGAGTTTCTCTGCTCCAGCCAGGCCTCAGATGCAAAGGAAGCTGTGGTTGCTCTGGAGATGCCTTCCAGGGCCGGTCTGATAAGGTGGTCCTTATAGGGCCAGTTTGTTAAGGTGGTCTGGGATTTTCAAACAGCTGTTTGGGAACTGGCTGGTTATCGGTGGTCTCGAGGCTTACTCACCAAAGAGTTTAGCCTGCTGCATCTGCGTGGGCTCAGGCTCCAGTTTTTATACATTTTTCAGGGCATAGCTTTGACTTACCACTCATTCACATGCACCAGCTGCTAATCGGCTGGCATTACCTAATTTCATTACTTAGTGCCTTAAGGGCGTTACTTTAATTTCTATACTTTATTCTAAAACATCACTTAGCCTACTACTCTTTCACACACACACCAGCTGCTAATCAGCTGATATTATTTAATTTCACTACTTAATGCCTTAAGGGTGCTACTTAGTTACTGTTACTAAGAATATCTTCTAATCTAACCCTGACAGCTGTGCTGTTTTACAAGCTCTCAATGCCTTAAGCGCGTTGCCCAGTCACTATCCCCAAAAGTGTCTCTTAATTTTGCTCCTGACAGCTCTGCTGTCTTTCAGGTTCATTACAATGGCAAAGGTACAGGAAGGCCTTGCCAAAAGAAAAAGAGAACGGGAGGCCAACCAAAGTTGGTTTGAGTCCTGGTTTAATAGCACTTCCTGGCTTACTCCTCTGCTGTCAACCCTAATGGGACCCCTAGCTACTATGTTTTTTTAATGTTTGGACCCTGCATCATAAATTGCCTGGTCGCATTTATTAGGGAAAGGATTAGTACAGTGCAAGTTGCTTATGCTGAAGCAACATTGCCAAAGAGTAAACATGGTGAAACTGAAGCAAAGGACTAAAATAAAATCTCAAATTACAGGCTAAGGTAACTGCCCTCTCCCCAACCTTCGACTAGCATTTCAGCCTTCCTAGCCCACGATCCAACGGTCAGCGTTGAAGAAGCTCCAGAAGACGGATCTCCGACCCTGTTAGTATTTTAGAACACAACCTGCTCCTGGGTTACCCAGCAACCTATGATGTCATCATGTGTCGCCAGCCCAGTGGCCACACCTGGAAGGCGTGGTTACCTTGCCCCTTAATGGGCCAACCCCAAAAGGTGGTCTCTCTCTTACTCTCTCTCTTACTTTCCCTCTTACACTCTTACTTTCTCTCTTATACTCTTTCTCTCTCTTGGGGCACCCCCTTTTCCCCTTCCCTTTTCTCTCTATCTCATGTTCTGCTTCCCCCTTCCTCCATACCCTCCTAATAAACGTCTTGCAGAGAATATCGGTTAACCAGCCTCATTGATTTTTAATAAATAATAACAAGTGCTTCTCCAGAGAACAGAGGAATGTAAAAGTTCCTGACATTGGCCATCTGTGAGGGCAGAGATAAGGAAGAGAACAAGCAGAGATCTCTACTAGGTGGAGAGAAAATCACCAGCTGGCGCCTGTAAGATAAACTTTGTTTGGAAATTGGGCCAAATGGCCCCAATCCTTCTCGTGAATAGCTCCTGACCTTTGACCCAAAGCCTGTAGCCCCCACTCCTCAGAACAGACACAGGATGACTTAATCACTCTCCTACCTTTAATTGCAGCTATATCTCATATGGCAGGAAATTCCAAACTGACTTGAAGACCAGATAGTCCCCAGATATTTATGACAGGGCTGACTGGACCTAAGGGTGCCCAGAACCAACCAATTATTTTAAAAGTTAAATACCTCATCCAATCCTGAATTGCCAAGACTTCAACCCCTGAAAATTACTGCACTTTGTCTTTTAAAAACCTAAGGCCTTTGTCTCCCGGTGCCACTCCTTGCTGACCAGCAGGGGTGACCCCATTGTACAATGGTTAAAATAAACCTCTTGTGATTTCGCATCGATGATTGGTCTCCTGGGTTCTCTTCATCCTCCTCAGGAAGTTAGTGTCCTCTAGGGTCCCCCCTCTTGGGCCTAACAATGTCAGAAAGCTCACAACAAGCTTGTAACTCCAGTTCTAAGGATTTGACCCTATTCTGGCTTCCATGGGCACCTGCACACCTATCTCTCTCTCTTCTCTCTCTCTCTCACACACACACTCACACACACACACACACACACACACAGTACGTAGTCAATGAGTAGTATTAGAAAAGGAATCTTTTCCTTATTTTTTGAGGAAGATGTCTCTACAGTGAACTTAAAACACTCAGAAACCATGTTCTCAACATGCTACCTTGGACGCCGTTGCACAGGCAGCCCAGGTTTGGTTAATTCTTCAGGCCCAAACATTTTCAGAACGGTGCACGCAGGCATCGGTTTCCACTAGTGACAGCAGAGCTCCCTACCACGAGAATCAGCCAGTCACTTGATGCCTGTGAAGCCAGTTTTCTTTTGGCTGTGACATCTAGGCAATGCTTCCCCCAGTACAAAGCTGCCTATTTTGTACTGAAAACTCTTTGTTCATGTGGTCACCAGTCAAGCATCTTGGCTAGGGCTTCTGGGTAACTTCCTGATGAGGCGTTGGCCCAACCTGCTCTGCATCAGTAACAAAGCTGCTTTGCCTTCTTACCTCCTCTGAGCTTGCTGTAGCAGCATTTTAAATCCCCTTCATCAACTTTCCCTTTGCACCCACAACTTGGCCAACTGGCCCAACAGGCCCCAGTTTTGGTTAAGCTCGTTTCTGCTGTCTGCTTTAGAAACAGGGTTACACTGGTCTCCAATGCACCAAGGGCTGAAGACTCGCAGGCATACAGCACCCCTCAAGGAGACCTTGGCTGCTTCCTTCCCTAGTCCTTTCTAGCATTTTGGCTTGAACTGAGGAGCCTGTGATACCTTCACTTTGATACTTAGAGCCACTGTAAGCTTATGAACGGGCTTTAGAATGAGAATAACACTGGAAAGGAGGAGAGGCAGACTCTCCCGGCCTTATTTTCAGTTAAACTACCCCTATGAGAAAGCCAAGATCGACCTGTGGGCAAGGCATTGGACTCAGTTAGCATTCTCCATGCAGCCGTCAGCAGGGCCCCAACGGCTTCTCTAGTTTGAAGCCACCTCCCTCTTTACTGCAGTCGCTTCTTTTACAATCTGTGCTTTATGTAGGCATGCATCTGTCCATCCACTTGACAACACATACCTAGCATCTAATGAATGCTGGGTGCTACTCTAAGGCTGGGTCTAAACTGTAAATAAAGCTGATGTGACCCTAAGCACTAATCTTTAGAATGGCAGCAATGTATTTTAAATCTGCTTTGTCACTTACATCTAGCCCATCCTTCTTTTCTCATCTAGGAGATAACGGTACCTGCGTTATGCTAAATTTCACAAAGATAACAAGTAATCTATGAACTGTAAATGTCTGATGAAAACACTCCATTGCTTACGGGCACGACTAGTCGCAGTAAGTAATGCTGCTGCTGAACTGGAGTGCAGCCGGAGGGTTCCACTCATCAACAGGAGTAGCCATTCAAAAACGCAGAGAACTGACACACAACAGTACGTGACAAAGCCCTTCATTAGCTCAAACAGAGTGTTTAGCTCACAGGCACAGCGCCTCATGAGCTCCACTTATTTCCCCGGTGGACTTGGAGTCACCTTCTGTGTAAGCCAGTCTCCTATTACCTAAGCCACAGTTAAATCAGAGAAACAGGGTGATTAGGAGGAGACAGAGACAAAGACAGCCAGAGTGGGGCCACGCAGCCTCTGTGAGAGATGACGTCATCTGAAGGTCACAGAAGAACGCAGAAGGAACCGTCAACACCAAGAGCATCTGCTGGAGTCTACAAAGAGACTCATGCTGGTCCAATGGCTTTAGCATGGAGGAAGCGTCTACCCTGCAGGAGACGTCTGTATCTTGCAGTACAGATGTAAACACAGCCCATCTAAGACACTGATTTACATACTTAAACCATAAAGTACATACAATCAAATTTTGATAAATTTGAAACTTTTTGGAGATTATATGAAATGAAACAATCCGGACCCAGAATGATAAGTATTACATGCTTTCTCTCATGTGTAGACATGTGTGTGTGTGTTCATGTGTGCTTCTGTAGGACACAAAAAATAGCAGGGAGACTATGAAAGGATGGAGAAGTCTACAGGGCTGAGGGAGCAAAAAAAACAAACAAGGATAATGGGGTGTGATTAGCATCAAAGCAGGGGGTAATTTGGAAGAAAGAAGAGGTCCACAAGAGGGGAGAAAAGACGGGGAGTAGTGGGTAGAATGAAGTTTTTGTTTGTTTGTTTTTTAAATAAAAATAGACACCACTGCTAATTTACAAAACACATTTTGAGAATATAATTACTTCCTATACTTAATTCTCTCTCTGGAATTAACTACTGCCAGAAATACACTCGAAGTTAGAGTCTAGTTAGTGTTTAATTTTTTTCTTAAAAACACAACACCTTCCATTCCTAACCTTGTACGGAGATGTTTGGAGAGGCTTTAGTTACACTTGGTAAACCCTGAGAGCAGCCACGATGCTCTCCCCAAGCCTGGGTGAGCGAGTGCTGTGCAGTGGCATGGCTAACCCTGGCAGCCTAGCGGATCACTAGGTGAGCTAAAAAGCCAGTCTCAAAGGCCTGATCCCAAGCTCCTAATATTAGGGCCCAAACTTCAACTAACAGGCACGCCCCTAACTGTGTCCCAGGACAGTCTGGGCTCAGCCCAGGCTAGCTTCTAACAGGGTAGACAGAAGGATCCCTGGGCATTTACCAGAGTTTCCATCAGCATCCTCAGAAAGCCATGAAACTGCCTCGCCACTCTGCCCTGGCGTCCAGGCTCCTTGCGTTTACAACTCCAGTTTACAACTTCCTCCTGGCACAGCTCCCGGCCCTTGGTAACTGGCAACTCTTTCCCAGCCTTGGGTTGCTGCTCTGTCTGTCCCAGGGCAGTAGCCACGGCTGTTGTGGAAATAGCCACATGACACTCTCTTTGCATTAAGCCTTTCTGGGACAGGGCTAGTCAGGTGCTTTCCCATGCCTTAGCTCACACCCAACAACTGACGCTCATTCATTAGTTGCAGTTAATAGTTTATAAAATACTAAAGATGATCAATAATCTATCATGAAAGTATACTTCATGATATACTTCAAATACTCTCTGCTTCAAGAAAAGAACAAGGCTTCTTTAAAAACATTTCCTTCTAATCGGGTCAGTAATTTCAAACTTTAAAATTATGAACTGCTATTAACTTGGTTTTTCAACTGTTAGAAAGGTATAACATTAGTATTTAAGAACCAAATATCGGGCTTGGGGTATAGTGCAGCTGGTGGAGAGGGCCTGTCTAAAACGCATAAAGCCTTGGGTTCAAAACCTAGCACTGCATAAACCATGAGTTAACTTACTTTCACAAAGTATATTATAGAAACGGTGAGTCTAGAAAGAATGTACAACATGGGTTTAAAATGCAGAGTATGGGATCTTTCTTTGACTATAAATATGAGCAAACTAAAACGTGTTCAAACTCCCTCAGAAGAGGGCTGCCCTCTACCCCGGGGTGGAGGGGAAGGTGAGAACCGAAGGCTTTGAGGGGCTCTTGGCGAGGTGGAGACGGCGACAGCTTTCCTTTCTACTGTCAAATTCAACATGAGCCTGAGCTGTACATGCTGTCTCTGATTTACACGGGAGTCCTTACATACTTGCAATAAATTCCCATATCAACTTGACTTTCTTAAAATGAATAGAGAATTTCTGACTTTTATAAGCATATTTTGTGTTATCTCTCAACAAGAGAGCTTAGTAGTTAAACTGACATTTTTAAGCATGATTGCATTCAAAGTTCAAAATCTAATACATAATAACTGGTGATTTGTTTGAATGATTACCTTCTGAAAGAAATTACAGTAATCTTTTCTTAAAATGTAGATCGCTACTTCTCTTAATCCTTCCAGTTTGTACATATTGGCCAAGTTCAGTATCCGACTAAGACAGACAGATATTAACTGGAAATTCTCAAATGCAAAATCAAAGTATAATATATAATAATTTCTTAATAATATAGTATGTCCAGAAAAAAAAGAGTCTGAATATAAGTCTAATGCTTTACATACACGGGCCAAAGTTGTCAGCACTGACAGAATCTGCTTTGCGGCAAGGAGGAGGAAGACTTTGGAGAAGTCTCAATTTCCCCACATCTCAGCGACATATAGAGCAAAGGAAGGCGCTCTAAAGGCTGCAATCTTTTTAGATGTTTATTTTATGTATGAGTGTTTTGCCTGTATTTGTCTGTATGCCACATGCATGCCTGATACCCGAGGAGGCCAGCTGAGCCCAGGATCTTCGAGCAGGGGCTGCAGATGGGATAAGCCTCCATGCAGTGCTGGGAACTGAACCTGCCTCCTCCACAAGAGCAACACGTGCTCTTAACCACTAAGACATCTTTCTAGCCTCCCACTTGTTGTTTTATATATTCCAAACATAATCAAAATACAAAAAAGTACACAACACAAGTGAAGCTTCTACTTCACTGACCCTTTGTAAAATAGTTCAACAAAACAGAACCTACAGAACTTTCATGCTTACACTTACTGAAAAGTAAAACACACCCAACATTAGCTTTGTCTGGAAAGTCCAAAGTCCCTCTGTACAGAAAATACATCCTAATGCTCACGTCTGCACGGGTTATACTGTAAGAAAAAAATGACTCTCAAATCCAGACACAACTGAGGTTTAACCAATACCAACAGCATAGTCTAATTTCCCACAAACTTCAGGTTCTCATCTTTATTCTTCAAATAACACCATGTAAGCATGTCATTTTTCAAAATCAGCAGCCAGACCGGGTGCGGCAGTGTGCACCTCTAAAGATGCCCGTGGGGAAAAGAGGCAGGGATCCCTGAGTTCAACAGCTTTGTCTACAGCACATTCTTCATCAGCCAGAGCTACATAGTGAAAAAATAAACCAAAACATTAGCCAAAAATAAATTCAATTAAAAAAAAAACTGAATCAAAAAATAACACAAGGTTGGCGAGCTGGCTCGGTGGTTGGGTGGTTGAGTTCCTGCTGCTCTTACAGAGGCCCTGGTTCAGTTTCTAGTATTCGTATGGTAGCTCACAACCATCCTCACCTCCAGTCCTATGGCATCCAACACCCTGTTCCCACCTCTGCAGGAACCAGGCACACACATGGTGTTTCCCTGTTCTAATTTTGAGCATGTGTGTATGCAAAACACTCACATGTATAAAATAAAAATAAATGTAAGAAATTTAAAAAAACAACAAAACTATCCTCAGCAGCTATGGATAGACATTAAAATGTTATGTTTTAAAGTCTTTTCCTTACTCTTTGGGAATTCCATATGGTATAATTTTGTTTTTATCATATTCTGTCCCATCCCTGAAGTCCTCCCAGATCCCCCCAATTTCATGTTCTTTTTTTCTTAAAACAACAAAAGCCACAAAAGAAAAAAGCCACTAAATCGTGCTGTGATGTGTGTCAGCCTGAGCGTGGGGCCTGCCCTGGAGTGTGCTAACATACTCAGTGTCCCTCTGCTGAGGAAAAGTGATGCTCCTTCTAGCAGCTATCACTTGTGAACAGCTGCTTGGGTGGCGGGGGGGGGGGGCTTGTGCTCTCCCCTCCTTCACTCGGGGGCTTGTGTGGCTTGAGCTGATGGGCGGCTTGTGCTGTCATAGTCTCTGCGTTCGTGTGTGGATCTGCTTGGTTGTGTCTGGGAAATGTCGTTTCCTTAACATCTGGCTCCCCCAATCTCTCTGCAGAACTCTCTGAGGCTGGAGGGCCGAGGTGTGGTAAGGACACCCATTCAAGATGAGCACTCCGAAGCTCCTCACTCTCTGCATGCTGCCGGTTGTGGGTCTCCACCTACCTCGAGAATAACACACAAGCATAGCTGTATGCCACAGGAGTCATTTTATTGCTGTGTTAATTTGGCGCAATAACAGTACAAGTCTTCCTGTTAGGCCCTCTTCCCTATCCAGCCTCAAGTTCATTAACAGCGTCAGGTATGGGCTTCCCCCTCAGATGGGAGTGTGCCTTAATTTAAAACTTAACAGTGGCTGGTTTCTCCCCTAACACCCAGGCCGCTATTGTACTGTTGGGCGAGCTTTCAGGCAGGACAGTATCACAGCTTCCCCGGTTCCCAGCTGGCTGACAGCGAGGATTAATGTTCTCTAGTCGCAGGTGTAGCACCTTCTAGCACTATGAAAGCCAGCCAGTGGACATTCGCCAGCCACATTTTTCCATGTTCTAGCAGTAAGTGTGCAGTGTCTTTAGCAGCAGGGTCTTAAGGTCAAGTTGTGGAACCAACAACACTGGCAATACCCTTTAAGCCCGGGGAAGGCCTAAGGACTCAATATGGAACCCATTCACAGTACTTGGGCTTTTCTTTGCTGTCTTACAGTATGTCGCTGCAATACTGTTCTCCTCATGATATGGTAAGTCTCTTAAAATCCATATATGTATGGATTCCTAATACGTATATCTATTAGGAAGCTTCTAAACCAGTAGATTCTCGCTGTTAAAGGGCCTTTAGTGTTAGGTACACCTCCTGAGGCTCTGCATCCGCCCTGCCTTGTGCACCACTCATTTAATTCCCCTATTCTACTTTCCCTGTCATCGTTTCCTAAAGCAATAGTCTATGTCCCTTAGATCCCTCCTTTCCCCTGGTCCCCCACTAACCCCTGTGGGTGCTCTAAATGATGACACAGACGGAAAGCATAAATGCTAAGTCCACACAGAAGAGACAGCATATCCTTGTCTTTCTGGGTCTGCGTCACCTCACTCAGGATGGCTGTTTCTAGCTCCACCCACTTAACTGCAAGTCTCATTTTAACAGCTTAACAGTACCCCACTGTGGACCTTGTTTTCATACCCAATCATTAGCTGACAGACATCTAGCTATTTCAATTCCTAGCAATTATGAGTGAAATAGCAACGAACATGGATGAGCTCTGTAGTGCAGTCTCTTGGGCATATGCCCAAGAACTGTACAGCAGGATCTTTTGGTAGATTTATTTTCAGCTTTTTGAGGAAATACCACACTGATTTCCAAACACGTTTTCACTCCCAGCAGCAATGGAAAAGTGTTCCTTTTACCCCAAATCCTTGCCAGCACGAACTGTCATTTGTTTTGTTGATCTTGGCCATTCTGAGCGGGGTAAAATGAAATCTCAGTGTAGTTTTAGCTTGTGTTTCCCTGGTGGGTAAGATGTTGAACATTTTAGAAGAGTTTCTCAGCCACTTATGGTTTATCTTTAGCTCTATACCCCATTTTTACATAGGGTTAGTTGTTTTCTCGTGTTCAGTCTTTCTTGAGTTGTCTGTATGGTTTAAAGACTCACCTTATGTCAGATGTGCAACTGGTAGAGCTCTCTCCCCATTCTGTAGGTTGCCTGTTTCCTGTAGACGGCGTCCTTCGTTTTGCAGTCTCACAAGGCCCTGTTTGTTGTTGGTCTGAGTGCTTATGCTGCAGAGCCCTGTTCAGACAGCTCTTTCCTCTGCCAACGAGCTGAAGCCTAGTCCTACTTTCTTTCTACCAGATTCAGGACATCTGGTCTGAGGTGGAGGGCTCTGGTTCTGAGTAGGATGATAAATGTGGGTCTGTTTGCTTTCTCTTCATGCTGCTGTCCCGGCTGACCAGAGCGTTTGCTGAGGGTGCTGTCTGCTCTCCAGTATGTAGCTCTGGGCTGTCTAAAATCAGATGTCTGCAGCTATGTGGAGTTCTGTCCAGGCTTTTTATTCTAATTACAGTGATCACTATGGTTTTTTTCAATTCCAATACTATGTTATTTTTATTACTGTAGCTATGTGTGTGTTTCCACATGAAGTTAAAGATTATTTTCTCAGTTTCTGTGAAGAATTGTGTTGGAGTTTTTATGGGGATTGCAATGAATCTATATATTGCTCTTGGCAGCATGGCTTTCTCTTGGTAGCACGGCTTTCTGTTGGTAGCATAGCTTTCTTCGGGCAGCATGGCTTTTTTTTTTTTTAAATACTGTATTAATCGTACTGCTCCATTAGTGCCCATCTTCTAGTTCCTTCTTTAATTTCTTTCTCCAATGCCTTTAAGTTTTCATTATACAAGTCTTTTACTTGCTTGGTTAGAGTTAGTGTAAGTTTTTTTGTTTGGGTTTTTTTAATTTTTATTTTTTGAGGCTATTGTGAAAGTTATTGTTCTCCTGGATTCTTTTTCAGCCTGTTTGCCATGTGTATACAAGAACACTACTGTTTTGGGGAGCTGGTTTTGTATGCTAGGACATTGCTGAAAGTATTTACCAGCTGTGGATGTTTCCTGGTGGCGCCTTTAGGGTCACTGATGTGTTCATTTAAGACTTCAAGCACCACACAGAGTATGTAAACTGAGTGTGCATCCTTGTCTTGCTCCGCATTTTCATGGAAATTCTTTGAGGTTTCTCTTTTCTGTTTAGAAAGACTGCCTTTATTATGTCTCTTCTATCATGAATCTCTACAGGCCTTATCATGAAAGGATGTTTGATTTTTGTCAAAAGCTTTTTCTGCATCCAAATCTGCAATTTATTCAATCCTGCCCACTGCTGGAATGTAGCTCAATGATAAGAGAAAATGCAAAGCCCCTGGATTTCATTTCCAGCACTACACACAGATGGTCTATGTGTGCATGTGTGTGCACACACCATCTCTTCTCAGTGTCTTTGAGAAATAGCCTCTGGCTTTACTTAAAACGAACACTTTTGTTCACTAGAAGGATCCTTGCTATAAAAAAAAAAAATCTTAATTAAAACTTATCAGAGGCTCTAGCGTGGCTGTAATCCTGAATTAGGTGAAAGAATAAAAAAAGACTTAAGAATTTGAGCTGGGGGTGGTGGCCCACACCTGTAATCTCAGCGCTCACAGCACTCAGGGAGGCAGAGGCAGAGGCAGGTGGAGCTCTGTAAATTTGAGACCAGCCAAGGCTACACAGAGAAACCCTGTCTTGAAAAACCAAAAACAAAACAAAACACCCAAACCAAACCAAACCAAAACAAAACAAAAAGTTGCATTTGTAGTAACTATATGATTTACTGACTCTGAAGTGGCCACCTCTGCTATGGTGTGAACATGGTTCATTCTCTAAAATTCATGTTGAGACTTAATCCCCATTACAGGACAGTCAAGGTACAGCCCCGTGCTGAGGGCTGTGCACGCACATGGATTAACAGACTGTCTTCAGAGTGGACCACTTGGGGATCTGCCAGCATAAAGAAACCATCAGATGCACAGCATCAGCCCTGCACCGGAACAACAGTTTGGGGTTTTAAGCTTGAGGGAGGCCGGCCATGTAAAAATCTCACTGGCTGAGCAGACAGAAGGTCAGAGGTTCTGATACAGGAATAAACGCACAGGATGAAAGACCAACAAATAAGGACAGAAATGATGGAAAACATGGAAGAAGCCTGGTTAAGCTCAGACTCAGCCTTGCAGGTCACAATACAGAGTCTCCGTTTAGCTCTTAGTCTGAGGAAAGGTCATGGGAGGATTGTAGGCAGGAGAGAAAGATAATTTATATAATCCCCTAAAGCTAAGGGAGACGAAGGATTCCAAATTCACACTTCCCAGCCACCACGGCCACCTATGCATAACTTTGATTCATAAAAAAGGAAATGCTTGGAGTTCCTTCATAGAAATGCTGGTCTACGGTTCAAGTCTATGTTTCTCTTCCTCTCATTCAGATTCCCTTCCAGCTTTAAGGCATGAGTGAAACCATGATTATAGGACTCTACTCTCAAAAATTATCAGGTGTATAACCACGCAAGTGAGAGACTCGTACAGTAAAACGTTTAGACATTGAAGAAAGAAACTGAAGAAGAAAAGAGAGGATAGAAATATCACCCATGCTTATGGATTGGTAGTACAAATAGAGAGAAAATAGCCACCCTACCAAAATCAATCTACAGAGTCTATGAATTCCCCCATGAAAATTCCAAAGCCACTCTTCACAGAAATTGAAAAAATAATCCTAAACTCATACACAAACACAAACAGCCCAAGACAGTGAAAACACACCTAATAATAAAGGGACTGCGGGAAGGATGTTACCACCCCAATCTCAAACCGTACCCCAGAGCTAGAGTAAGGAAAACAGCACAGTGCTGGACAACAACAGTAAGCAAAACCGCACAGTGCTGGGCAAAAGCAGTCACTGATCAACAGAATCAAACTGGAAACCCACATCTAAGTCCACACACGGATACCTTGCTTCTTTAAAAAAAGAAAGAAACTACACACTGGAGGAAAGGCAGCAGACGATGCTGGTCACAATGGATGGCTGTGTGCAGAGGAGTGCAGATAAACCCCAGTTTATCAATCTTAACAAAACTCAACTCCAGTAAATCAAGGACCTTAAGCTCAGGCCAGACACACTGAATCCTAACTCTGACAGAAGAGAAAGTAGGGAACAGGCTTCATCTTACTGGCACAGGAAAAAGACTTCCTGAACAGAGTGCTAATAGCACAGCCATGAATAACAACAATTAATAAACAGACCTCGTGAAACTGAAAGCTTCTGCATGGCAAAGGACACCATTATTCAAACAATGTGGCAGGTTACAGAATGGGAAAGATCTTTACCAATTAATCGTCCTCAAATATCTGTAATATACAAACAAACAGAAAAACCCACCACTGGACATCAAGAAGACAAATGACCTTATTGAAGGACAAACACAAAGCAGAAGAAAGCAGACAGAGATGAGCCTACGCACAGCCCCCAAACCACGAGTGACTGAGGAACAAGTGAAAAAAGTTCAGCCTCCTTAGTTATCAGGGAAGTGCAAATCAAAAGTACCCTGAGATTGTGACACCATTCTGACCTCAGTCAGAATGGCCAAGATCAAGAAAAGAAATGGCAGCTCCTGCTGGAAGGGACGAAGGGGGCAGGGTGGGGGGCACGGGGACAGACACCCTTGTCCACTGCTATGGAAACCAGGGTGACAGTTCCTCCAGAAACGGAAGAGATGTGTGTCGGGACCCAGCTCTAACACCTACGGTGGCAATTCTTGGTGTCCTGTGCTCACAGGACTTTTAAATCCATCTCAAGGATGCCATCTCAACAGCCAGGTAGATCTTTCAGGTTGGTTTAAGATTTTCAAATTTTTATTTATGTGTCTATGTGTGGTGCCTGTGACGTCCAGAGGAGGACATCAGAGCTGCAGCCGCACACACCTGTGGGTGCTGGGAGCCATCATGGGAGCTCTGGAGAGCAAGAAGGTGTGTAACGACTGAGCAATCTCTCCAGCCTCCTTAAGCTGTATTTCAACTGCGATAACAAACTGTCACCACAGAGCTACCTTTTTACTCCCGTTACCAACAGGATAATAAAGTTTCTGCCATTTAAAATACCCCATAATCTAGCCAGGCTCAGTGCTACACACCTGTGATCCCAGCACTCAGGAGGCAGAGACAAAGGCAGAGGATCTCTGTGAGTTCGAGGCCAGCCTGGGCTACAGAGCAAGTCCAGGACAGCGAGGGCTAAAACAGAAACCCTGACTTGAAAAACTAAAGCAATGAAACAAACAATCCTCCCCCAACATGTACCCCATAATCTGAATGTGCCCGTCATGAATGGCCTGCCCTTTCCCATCCAGTGGGATGTGCCAACCTTCACAGGTGGAGATGAGGCCACTAGGATGAGCGAGCCTGCGTCCCGCACTGTGAGAACCCAGGCTTGTGCTAGTTCAGCTACTCAGCGGCTATTCCGTCCTGAGCACACTCATGGACAATGTCTGTGCTACGTGACCTCCACTGCCTTTTGTCCCACAAAACCTCACTGTGGCGTCCCAGCACTTTACACAGGAAGAACACCTGTGTCACATGCAATCACGCACAGTCACGCCGCCTTACTCAGCAACCTTACGCTTACTTAGCCCTGGAGAGAAACACACTCTAGGGAGGGGCCAGCCACTCAGGACTGCAGCAAAGTACCTAGACCTGGCACTCATCATGGCCCTGAAGAAAGAGGGTGAGAGCGGTGGGGGCACTCACACTGTGCAAACAGAGTTAAGAAATTCTTCACTTTGACCTCTTGGAGCACAATCCAATTTGTCTTGCGCAAGCCCTCTGTTTACGAGCCCAAGAAAACAAGCCACCCAGTGAGGTCCCCAACCCACAAGGCAGCTCACAGCCACCCGAGGCCAGTCCCTGGGCACCTGACACCCTCTCACGGCCTGTGGGCACCAGGCACACTGACTGTGCACACACAGACACTAATACACAGAAGAAATCAACTTTACAAAAAGGGAAAGAGGCGAAAATCGCTGTCAATAAGTGTGAGGACACGCTTTCCGGCAGAGATTGCGCGCTCGGGCTGTGTGCAGCAAAGGCCGCGTTCTCGGCGAGGAGACAGCAAATGAGGCTTCCTTTCAAACTTGCACAATGTCTCCTCAAACAGAGCGTTGGTCAGTTATTCAACCCCACGTGCTCACTCCCTGCTCTGCACTGGCCTTCACTAAAGGTGTGAATGCAGTGCTGAGTCACAACAGCACCCGGAGGAGGATGGCTGGACCAGTGGACACAGGGGAAGGGAGGGTCTTCAGCGATGGCTTGCTGGCACATCTCCATGCACACGCATGCTCTCTCACACACACTCACACATGCACACACTCATACACATGTGTATATGTACCAGGAAATAAGCAGCGTTAAAGGCATCAGAACACGACCACTGGTGTTGGGCACACTAAGAGAAAAGGCAGAAGGGGAAATGGAGCCTCGAGTTTGAACTTCCCGCCAGGGAGGCTGTCCGAGTAGGAGGAACTCGGAGAGGGGAGAAGGGCAGCGTCCCAGCACTGTGCTGGCCTGACAGGGCACTGCTGTTACAACTTGCGCATACTAAAAAGGAGTTGTGGTGGGCAGCCCAGGATTCGAGTGTGAATCCTGACAGTGAAGCTGAACACAGGCACATGTTGTGCGGACAGCTTTGAACCAGGCAGCATGAAAACACAGTGGCCATGCCTACCTGCCGCCCGAAACAAGAGACATGCTGTCTATAGTAAAGCAACATCACCCAGGAGTCACAGGTCGGCGCTGCCTGGGGTTACAGCAGTGTGACACAAGCCTGGTCACTGGACAGGAGGAAGCTCAGCTGAGAAGATGTCTCTGTATGACTGGGCTGCAGGCAAGGCTGAGGGCACTGTCTCCATTAGTGATGACGGGGAGGGCTCCGTGTGGGTGGAGCCATCCCTGGCTGGTGGTCCTGGTTCTGTGAGCAAGCAGCTGAACCAGCCATAGGAGCAAGCCGGTGAGCAGCACCTCTCTGTGGCCTCTGCATCAGCATCTGCCTCCAGGTTCCTGCCCTGCCTAAGCTCCTGTCCTGACTCCCTCAGTGATGAGCAGTGATGAGTGAGTAGAATAAACCCTTTCCTCCCCAAGTTGCTCTGGTCATAGTGTTTCATGATAGAAACAAAAACATCAACTAGTTCACAGGTCACAGGGCAAATTTTCAGTAAAATGCCAAAAAATGTCAAGAAATCACCAGCAATAAAATAGTAATGAATGGGCGGGTGGTTAAAAAAAAAAAAATCCATCCTAGTATTGAAAAACAGTCAGAAACAGAAATAAATGTAGCAAAAAAAAAAAAAAAAAAAAAAAGCATGACTACATGACTTCTGCATCAAACTTAAACAGAACATTGGGCATAAACTCAGTGACCCAGTCCATCCATCAACTTGATTTTCGACCTTAATTCTAGACTCTCAAGTGCTCTTAGTACACACAGGACACACACAGCTCAAACAAGCAACAAGAAAAAAACCAAACAACAAAACAAGAGAAAACGAAAGGCATAATTTCAAACAGCACAAGGTCACAGACTAGAAACCAGCCATCATTAAGACACTGTGGTGTTGATGAGAGAGAGAGCGGGTCAACAGCCTAGAAGTGAGTATGTGCGTGCCTGCACGTATGTGTGTGCGCAGAGAGAGACAGGGAGAGTTGGTGGGGATCTTCAACAGTGGTGTTAGAAAAAGACACACTCACTGGATGTTTGTGAAGGAACGAGACAACCCTTCACACCATTTACAGAAAATAGCCACAATAGAACCACCAATAAACACACAAGTTAGTAGAAAATCTCTGAAGAAAGGAAAGCACAGTTGGAAAACTTTAACTTTGAAATAGGTGAAGATTCGTATGTCTTATCTGTATCTCATGTGTGAAGCGTTCTGCCTGCATGTGTCTGTGTGTCACGCACACGTAGAGCCGAGAAGGGGGTGTAGGATTCGAGGGGAAGTCATGGGCAACCAGGAGCCACTGAGCCACCTGTCTAGCGTGGACAGGGAGTTTTGAGGACTGAAAACGCACACCTCCTTCAAGTACATTAGCATTTCACCAGGACAGACATTCTCAGCAGAATCCTCTTTAAGTGAAATAATGACTGTTCTGTGGTTGCACAAAAACTGAACCAGAAACTGACAATGGAGATCTAGTGAAAATTCCCTGACACTTCAGTTAAACACTTATGGACAGCACACTGGTAAGGAACTTTTAAAAACTCAGGAATTGGAGCTAGAGAGGCAGTTCAGAGGGTAAGAGCACTGGCTGTTCTTCCGGTGGACCTGGGTTTGATCCCCAGCACCTCATGGCGGCTCACACCCATCTGTAACTTTAGTTCCAGGGGGCATGGTAGAACACAGCTGTAAACCGTAGTGCTTGGATGAGTGGGAGATGGACAGATTCTAGGGGCAATGGCCAGCTAGTGCACTGAACTGGAAAGTCCAGTGAGGCCCTGTGTTGGAATTCACAGCACTGGGGCTGTAGGATGGCGAACTTGTTCACTATGCTGGTGACACTTGATGGCTCTATCTCTGTGGCCCAGAGGGTGGAAGGGGGCACTGGCTCCCACAGACTGTGCTCTGCCCTCTACCAATGTACCCTGGCACACACCTATGCACACACACGCGCACACACACTAGCAGTAAGTGTAACTTTAGAAGGACGTAAGGTGGGCAGCCACAGAGGAAGATGTGTGAGGTTGACCACACACAAACACACACACACACACAAACACACACACACACACACACACACACACTCACAGGTTCACATCAGTGATCTAAGAATTGCACTTTAAGGAGCAGAGGCCAGGCCTGGGCATGTGCCTGTAAGCAAGCGCTGGGAAGGCAGAGCCGGGAAGAGTGGCCCGGCTGCGGCCAGCATCCACAGAGACCTCAGATGAGCAGCCAGCACGACAGGGCAAGGCTGCTCTCAAACAGAACAGAACCGGAAGCATGAGGTAGGACAGAGGCCAAGTCTGCTGTGGGCCGCATGTGTGAGACAATCGTAAGCGGCCCAGTTTGATCCCTTCCTAAGCACGGCGTCGAGAGCAAGGCCGTAAACTCACTGCATCTGTGCGGCTCCCTGTGACCTGTGGAGTGACCTTTGGGGTTCACCTCGGCCTTTGAGCAGTCTACAGCCACCCCAGAGTCGATGTGTGCTGGGTGTTCCAGGACGCATGCCTGTGCTGTGCGGCTACCACAGCCTCCCCACACTGTGTGTGTGTGCACCATTCTCCTCTGCGCTCTGCAGCTTGTTCCTTTACTGGATCTCGGATCTCAGTCACGGCAGCACGCATGCCTGTGCTCGGGCACTCCCCGAGAAGCCTGAGGTCCTCAGCTTCCTCTCAGCTGGGACTGACTGCCAGCGCTGAGGACCTGCTCAGCCCCTGAGTGTGGGGACCGCAGTGTCCCACTGCGCCCAGCTCACCAACAGTCTTAACAATACGGCTGGAGGTCCAGCACCTCCGTGTACTTCATCTACACAAATATGCAGCAGTCACGACGCTGTCGTGGTCGTCGTGAGAATGAACCCTTGGACTTGCACAGCTCACCACAGCCCCAGGAACAGCCTGCTGGAATCTAAGTCATCTTGATCAAGGCCACCTTCTCACAAGTCACTCTTGCCAGTGACTGAGCACAGTGGGGATGAGAGGGGTGCCTTGGAAGGCCTGGGAACCAGGCCTTTCTGACAGTGAACACCTGGACATTTTCCAGAGTCTGCGGGGACTTTCCCAGACACACACAGCAGCCTAAGGCACAGTGGTCTGGTCCCTTCATCAAAGTCCCATCGGCACCTGGCTCTACTGGCCTGCAGGCTTCTCTATGCCCCTCCCCAGGCCTCGCCTGGTCACAGCACAGATTCCCTGCACTCTAATCTAATCCTGTGTCTGCAGCTCTCACAGCATTCGAGCTCTCTCCAGAGAAAGCATTAAAAGACTCGGAGGCTTAAGCGATTACCCTGACCTGAAACAGAAACCGAGAAAGATTCCTTTTTAATTAGGACATCTGCCTCTGGTTAAAAAATAATGGATGGCATGGTATAGTAAGAATCTTTGATACATCCTTTTTATTTTCTAACATGTCAAAAACTATTTTCTTCTTTTGACTAAATTTAATTTCAACTGACAATACTGCTTCCGGCTCTACCCAGATGTCCTAATTTCCCCCTTGCAGTTGCACCAGGACAATGCGATTCCATACTTCCTAAGGTTAGCTGACCGAGAGCAGCTGCTCTATACTTCCCAGTATTAGCTGACCAAGACCCCCTGCTCCAGGCAGAGCAATGGCCTGGCTTGCTCAGAAAAAGGGCGTTGGAGTGCTCTTGCCTGAAGAGAGGTAGGAAAAGGCAGGTCTCTCTTTATTTAGCTCCATACAACAGATTAAGGTCCAACCCAGAACAGCGTAAATAGTTTCTGAAGACGTCGCCATTATGCATTCTACTTTGTGCAAATATTTTAAAGACTACCTTTTGGCTGCAGCTTTCACGGGTCTAGCCTTTTTAAGCTAAGTAAGGCACACTGACTTCCCTCTCTGCTGATACAATATGCCAAATTCACAGCTGACTAATCAAAACCATCAGGATTTCAAACAAGCGCGTACATCACAGACTCTACCTGAAGTGACTGTGCAGACAGAGACCGCAGCTCGGGGCAGAGCACTGGGTTCCACCCACAGCACCTCCAAAAAGGGCCTCCATTTACTTGTCTTTCACCTTAAGGCCAACCTTCCCTTAAAAACGATGACTCACTAACCAGGCTCTTCTTTCTTGCAAGAATGACAGATGTTTACCACATGGCTTCTAGCTCAAATTCCTCTAATATGAAAAAGGAACTAAAACTTCAGTGAACTCACCCGAGTGCAGGACTTGGCTACATCCCAGCACCTCCCGTTACACCTTCGCACTATTTAAGTGAATCAACAGAAAGTTTTAAGTGCCCTCCCTAATGAGCTTTCCAGGCGCCAACCACAGATGTCACTGGAGTGCTTTCTCCTTACTTCCATACCGTTGGACCATACAATATTCATTAACTTACGTCATCTGAACGACAAATCCAGATGGGAGGGTACACTGGGAATGTACGCAGATGATTTTGGGAAGGTACAAACTTAAGACAGAAGTGAGGCATAGCAGAAAATGACCTGCTGGGCAGGTGCGCTGAGCTGAAGGTGGCCAGCAAGACTTCCGGAGGGAACCCGGGCATGGGAAGAGAGCTCAGTGAAGAGTCTCTCGTGTGTGCACTCATCTGTCTCTTCCCTCTAACAAACACTCCATCTCTAAAACCATCCAGTTTGCCTTGAGTGTGGTCGGATTCATGAACTGTTCCCTGCTCAACTAAACTCAGCTAAATTCACTTCATCTAACAATTTTCTTTTAACAAACCATATCTGTCAGAGGCAGATATGTTCTCCTTGCTAGGGAACCCACATGGAGACTGAGCTATCTATGGGCTACATCTGAAAAGGGTTTGGGTCCTCTCTATGCATGGTCCTTGGTTGGTGTATCAGTCTCTGCAGGACCCCCTGGGCTCAGAATTTTTGGCTTTGTTGTTCTCCTTGTGGAACTCCTGTTCCCTCTAGTCCTTCTATTCTTCATAAGATTTCCTGTGCTCTGCCCAAAGTTTGGCTATGAGTCTCAGCATCTGCTTCGATCCCCTGCTGAAGAGTCTTTCAGAGAACTGTAGTAGGCTCCCGTCCTGTTTCCTCTCTTCTGCTGCTTCTGGTGTCTATCCCGTTTGCCTTCTGAAGGAGAATTAAGCATCTTCCCTAGGATCTTCCTTGTTTATCCTATATGATGCGGCTAATGTCCACTTGTGAGTAAGTATACACCATGAGTGTCTTTCTGGGTCTGGGATACCTCACTCGGAATGATCTTTTCTAGATCCCACCATTTGCCTACAAATTTCATGATTTCCTTGTTTTTAAAAGCTGAGTAGTATTCCATTGTGTAAATGTGCCACAATTTCTGTATTTATTCTTTGGTTGGGGGACATCTAGGTTGTTTCCAGATTCTGGCTATTATGAATAAAGCTGCCAGCCCACAGAGGGTCAGATAGTAGGGGAGGAGAACTACCCCTTTCAGCGAACTAGGGGAAAGGAATAAGGAGGGAAGCGGGAGAGAGGGTGAGACTGGGAAGCGATGAGGGAGGGGGCTACAATTGGGATATAAAGTGAATAAATTATAAAATAAATTTTAAAAAACTCTATCTGTTGAGGACTAGTCGTTTAACAGTTTATCAGGTTCATGAGTACAAACTGCAATGAAAAAGTTACATGAACCACTCTGAAGGGTCCAGAGCCCAGCACAACATCTTCACCTCAGAGCAACTTGATCCTACAATTTATTTTCAACAAAGTGTCCAGAGCACAACCTAACCAGTTCAAACACCCTAAGGGAGCTGGACAGACAGCTCTGTAGAGGAATTTAACCCAGCAACATGGCTGCTCTAACAAGGGATCACATCCAAAGACCCAGGTCTATGTGATCTAGCTGGAATACAGACACAGTCTTAGTACACACTTTTAATCTCAAACAGTGATGTCTAATTGAGGAACAGACAAAGTGACTAACCAGAGAAAGATCTGACAGAATGAATAGGAGATAGGATATGTCCAACTCCCACAAGAACAGACAGGAAAGGGAAGCTACTTAAGGCAGCGCAGAGAGAGGAGAGCATAGCACAGGAGTACTGGAGAGTCTCTGCAATCAGTGCTGTTCATGCAGTCCAGTTCATGGAGTTCAGAGGCAGTTTTTTTCAAAGCAGAGCAATTCGGTGAAAATCTTAGAGAATCCAATTTGAATCAGTCAACTTGGAGAGGAGTTTGAGCCAGAACAGCTGATTGAACCAGCAGGAGCTCAGAAAGAACGGAAAAAGGTGACTTTACTCAGCAATAAAAAAAAAGCAATGACTTTACTCAGCCTAGGTTAGCAGATAGAGGCTGGAAGCTGAAGCCACCAAGGTCCAGGCTCGCAGAAGATTATGCTGTACGGAAGCCAGAAGCTCCCGGCCCAGACATGGGGCCAGTTAGACAGAAATGCTCTGGGCTCAGCCCAAGCCACACATTAGTAAAGCTTGGCTCTCATCTCACCCCCTCATCTGAGGAAAGAAAGACAACTTTTACACAGCTCAGTGGCTAAGAGCAGCGGCTAACTCACGGCCTGGATTCAGACCCTAGCACTCACACAGTGGTTCACCACTTCCGTGACTCAAGTTCTGGGGGACCCACTGCCCCTTTGGTCCCTGCACGCACAAGTTACATGCAGGCAGAAACAGCTCCACACGTGACATAAAAATAAATAAGCACTACATCCTATCATTCATCCCTTCTTCTCGAGTGAAAACCAAAGTCTTTACATTGTGCTTCAAGCCTCCCAGCACCTGACTCCACCCAGCTGGTTATGTCCGCTTCAAACT
Organism: Psammomys obesus; assembly: GCF_907164565.1. Classification (NCBI taxonomy): domain Eukaryota; kingdom Metazoa; phylum Chordata; class Mammalia; order Rodentia; family Muridae; genus Psammomys; species Psammomys obesus. Next base: position 1,422,563 of record NW_026591643.1, on the reverse strand, counting down.
CTCCCTCACCTCTCCACCCTGGGGCCTTCTCACCGTCAGATTTGCACTGAACAGTCTTTCTACCTTGTACGTTCTTCTCCAAGGCATCTCAATGGCTACCTTTTTCAAATCTTCAACCATCACTTATTTAATGAAGCTGAGGCTGCTGACCCTGTCATTGTAAGAGTACACTTCCACCTTTATCCTTCCCGGCCTCCTCTCTGTCCTCTACACCAATGTTTTCACTTCTCCCCATGTCTGGTGTTGAGCCTCCAGTTCTCTCAGCAGAACATAAGGTTAGCTAGCGATACAGTTCAGCCACTGCCTCAGACCCACAACAGCCGACACACCCCGGCAAACATTTGCTGAATAAAGAATTAACTGCATACACACCGGAAGAGCCAAGCCGCAGGCAAGGGAAGATGCAATGTCCACAGTTCCTTCAAAAAAGTTAAACCACGTTATTTAACGGAAAACATGAAAAAAAAATCTTGACACAAATGGAAAATCTATAAACATATCAAAAGAAAACCAAGTTAATTTGAAAGTTAGCCAAGTTAACTTCCGCCAGGGGACTCCACTAGTCCACTGAGCTTGAACGCGCGATAGCAGTGGGTACGAACACACACACCTGGTCTCAGTCTTCCTGGCTCCCTGCAGAGCTTCTCAAACTCAGAATTTCCTGAGTGACAGAAGCACCTTGGTTGTCCATAGTGAGCACTTAAGGATGGCGCCTGCTCCAGGCTAGCAGACAAGCTGGGGGATTGCCCCGGGGAACCTCAGGGCAGGACTCTTTGGAACACTAACCCTCCAACCTCTGGGCGGTGCAGGACTATCTCAGCAGTGGAATGTTTGCCTAGATGAGCAGGGGCCTGCGTTCACTCCCGAGCACCACCATCACCAAATGAACAAACAAGGAGAGAGAAAAAAGGAGACAAAGGGATTTACACATAATCTGCAGATCACTGGCTACTCCTCCAGAGGCCCAGGGTTCCGCTCCCAGCCTGAGTGAAATGCAGCGGACAGCCACTTCTAACTCCAGGGGATTAGACACCCTCTCTGGCTTCTGTGACACGCACACGTGCATGCACGCACGCACGCAGACACACACGCACACATATACACAATCTGTGTGCATGCGCACACAGTTCACTTACACATGAACAAACTAACACCAGAATTCCAAAAGTTTCAATAGGAGAACTTGGATTGGTCGAGCAAGCGCCCTGAATGCAGACAAATGAAGAAGTGTCTGGCTGATTCACAGACCCTCAGTGTCTCCAGCACTCATTTGCACACTGCTCATCTCCCTTCCTGGTAGTCCACTGTGTAGGTACAGCTGGTATGGTGACACGGAAGGTGAACACGCACTGACTTTTTTTCTTGTCAACTACTTACACTGTATTAGGCATTCCCAGGAATCTAGAAGTGTAAGCATACAGGCGGCTGTAGAGATTGTATATAATACCCCTCTACACAGGGGCTAGGAGCATCAACAGGTTTGGGTTCTAGAGGAATTTTATTCAGAACATGGCTGCTCTGGCAGGAGATCACATCTAAAGACCTTTCTAGGTCTATGTGATCCAGCTAGAATACAAACACACCTTTAATCCAGGAGACAGAGGCAGGCAAATCTGAGTTCAAGGCCAGCCTGGAATAGAGCAAGTTTCAGGTAAAGAAAAGCTTAGGCCAGGTGTGGTGATAAATGCCTTTAATGCCAAACAATGAAGGTAAAGTTAGTTTGTAGAAGGAAGCAGCCATGTTTGAAAGTGATGTCTAACTGAGTGGCAGAAAAGGTGACAAATCAGAGATTTGACAGAACAGGATACACACAACTCATGAAAAGAGAGGAAAGGGAAGCTGCTTAAGAAGAAATGGAGAGAGAGAAAGAGAGAGAGAGAGAGAGAGAGAGAGAGAGAGAGCAGGCAGCTTTACCAGGACAGTAATACAGAGACAGGTTGCAGAGAGAAAGAGAACACAGGTGAAGACTGATAAACCAGAGCATGAGAAAGCACCAGAAGATTAGAGAAGATTGCTGGTTAGTTTGAAGCCAAGCAGAGCAGATCAGGGAGCAGACTAAGTCAGCTGGGAGAGGAGTTTGAGCCAGAACAGCTTTGAACTCAGAAAGAGCTTGAAAGCTCAAGTCTGAGAGGCTGAACCATTCTAGACCTAGACTAAATTGTACAGAGGGTAGAAGCTTCCAGGACTAGGCAGACGGAGGCAGTAAGCCTCAAGACAACAACTACCTCAGGAGAATAATAGTCACTTTTACATTTGGTATCCTGGGTGAGAGAAGGCCCTGGGACCAATTCTCTGTGAATAACAAAACATAAACATAACAGCAGCAAGCTTTTCACTCACCAACTACTCTATTTTGGATGAACAGTTATTCTTTCTATAGACACAAGTGCAAGCCTCGAAGGGCTTCCCTTTCTGTATAGACAAATAAACACACGCCCTACTTTTCTGCTGCTTCCAGTCAGAGTCAGTCAAACATTTTGCCTGAACTAGCCTTCCCTTAAGTTGCATTAATTAATTTGTTTTTCTTTGGGATTCAACTAAAGTGTACTCCTGCAGGCCCTGACAGCACAGGCCAGGAATTCCTACTGAGGAAGAAGAAGGCCTGCATGGGCTTCAGGTAGGGTTCAAGGCTACCCTAGGCTACTTAGGGAGGCTTTCTCTCAGAAACCATGAAGAGGGCTGGGGCTGCCTCTCAGCGGCAGACTACTTGCTTAGGAGAACCAATGCTGCTCCTTAGCACAGAACAAAACAACAACAAAAGAAGCTGCATGCCCCGTGAAGCTTTCTCTGGGACTGTAAGTTTAGGCTACACACTCTCTGCCTCTATTCCCTGAACAACCCGCACCAGAGCCACCTGGCTATCTCCACCTGGCCTCAGGGCAGTACTGTTCTGTTTCCTTCTATCTGTTTAAACGAAGCAAAGGAGGTTTAACCTTAGCAAAGGTTAAATGTGATAATCAAGGGGAGTGAAGAGCAAGCGCAGGGGTACAGAAGCAGCACAGCACAGTGCTTTGTGGAAAACAAGTAATCAACAGGACTGTAACTCAGAGTGTAAGGTTTACAGGGCTTTCCTGCAGTAATGGAGAATGGGGTCCAGGAGTAAGTGAACCTTTTCTACTTGGGTTTACTGGCCACTTTAAAGAACTCCTGTGTGGCCGCTGTATCACCCAGACAGCTAGTCATCAGATACTAACCTGTCCACCGCTCTGTGTGGTCTCTGTCCCATATAATCTCTGGGTATAAAACCATCAACCTGTAGCTGCTTTTTAGGGTTAAGAGACTGAGTGAGATTAAACATATGACAGGCCTATGTCAAAATCAAGAATATCTATCCACTTACTCAGGATTAGGTCTGATGAACTATAGTAAAAAGAATTCTAACCAAGATCCCATCAGCTTGGTGGTTACTCCTCTAGTGACTAGTTACCGGCACTAAGATAGTGCAGGACCATCTCATATGCAGTAGTCTCAGCATTTCCTGACTTGCTGGGGTTTTGTTGTTCTTTCCTGTTGCGCAATGCCCCTGCGTAGGCAGTGGAGCATGAGGCCTCACCACAGTGGCTCATGATCTTGTGGCAGCTAACTGGCACCAAGGTGCTCCATGAATAACGTAAGGTGTTCTCTCTGATTCAGAGGCCTCAGGTTCCTGTCGGAGCGTCTGTCGACCTAATCAATCTTTCTTCCATCAATTAATCATCAACTCTCAACCTGCAAGCATTCTGACACCTATGTCCGCCATGAAACAGTCAGTCATGCATGCACGGCGGTATTTATGTGCAGGGAACATCACTAACAATTTGTGTGCTTCTCAACCATTTCACATGGGAACTGGCTATCCTTTTTAGTAGATTATAATCCTGTTTAAACGCCTTATGGCAGTTTTCACACTATGGCAACTTCTGTGCTTCCTGCTACATTAAGGAATATATATGCTGTGTGAGAACTGGTTGTTTGCTAAAACTTCTCTTCTAATTGGAATAGGCTAGACTGAGGCCATAATAGCAAGGCTACAGTAGCTGAGAAGGAAATGCGGGATTACATGTAAATTTACCTGTAATAATCCTGTCTGCGTATCTTGGGAGGGATGGAAAAGTGACCACAGTAGTGTTTTTCACTCTCCGTGCTCACTAGAATCAACCACCACAAAGCCTGGCGACAGCTCTGCAAGTGTGCTTTTCTCCATTGCAGAGCAGAGCTAAGGTGCAGGGCTACAAGGTCTTATGAAAACCCAGGAGGGTATCTCACCATTGGAAATGAAACCATCTCCTCCACCAGTAATATCCTCTGGAATTTCACGGTTCCCAGGAAACAGTCAAATTTCCACACTCCTGAAACATCAGGTTCCTTTTTTGGCATTACAATTCCCACTTTCATTTTTTAAGAATTTCCTCTTCATAGTTTTTTGTGATTTTGCTTATGAATATACAATCCTAAAAAACAAAATATAAAGTATTAATTAAAATAAAGGTGATTTTTTTTTTATTTGTCTTTTTCTTTGAGACAGGGTCTCTTGTATCCCATGCTGGTTCTGAACGTGCCACAGAGCAGAGAGTAACCTTTGAACTTCTGCTCCTCTTGCCTCCATCCCTCACATGCTGGGGTTATGGGTGAGTATCCTCACATCCAGGTTAAGTGATGTCTCAACCAAGATGTAGCAGAACACTTCCTTAATGTGCCTGAGGCCCTGCAAACAAAACCACACACACACAAACACACAAAACCAGGACTAGTTGGCTTTAATGATAATTTTACCAAATTCTTAGAGAATTAAATCTTTCACAATTTTTTTTTTTCCCAGAAAGTAGAAGAACATGTCCCAGCTGGCTATCTACAGCCAGCATTACTGGTATAAAAGCAGACAAAGGCATCATAATTCATTATTATATAGTTCATTATTATATAGGAAAAACATCCTCAGCTGGGCGAAGCAGTGGTGCACACCTTTCATCCCAGCACTGGGAAAGCAGAGGCAGGAGGATCTCTGTGAGTTCAAGGCCAGCCTGGTCTACAAAGCAAGTCCAGGGCAGCCAGGACTACTCAGAAACATTATGTCTCAGAGAGAGGGAGAGAGAGACAGAAAAGAAATAGAAAGGAAAACACCCTCAACAAACTAATAGCAAACTGAATCCAGCAACATATCAAAGAATTACACAGCACAGCCAATGAAGACTTACTTCAGGAAGCTGGAAGTGCTTCAACAGAAGAAATCCAGTATTATAGACTCCATAGGTAAAATAAAGGACAAACCACAGTACGGCTGACACTTAGCACTGAGTGCCTCTTGGGGGTCATGAATTTAAGTGGGTCTAGCCAGCATGACTGTATTTAAGTGAGAGAGACAGGAGTTGAGGGACTAAAGGGTGTGATCGGGGCTGAAGAGCTGGCTCGGTGGGTAAGGACGAGGATCTGAGTTCAGGCACAACACACACAGAGCTGTGGGCGTGGCTGCACATGCGATAACCGAGGCTGGCAGAGGGAGGCAGTGCATCCTGGGAGTCTGCTGGGCAGCCAAACTGGCAAGCCTCTGCCTTAGGTAGGTACTCTGTCTCAAGTGAGTAAGGCAGAGTCCTAGAGGAGAACATGTGACACGCTCCTCTGCACCTGCAGGGCCACCGGGGGAAGCAAGAGCTGGTCAGAGGAAGCAGAATGAGAAAGCGCAGAACAAAGCCTTGCTTGGGGTTTCTGTGGGAGGGAAGAGCAAGATGAGGTGGCACCTGAGCAGGATTAGGAGTCGGTGTGGGCAGGCGTGAGTCAGGGCTGAGCTGCCATCTGCTACCTGTCCTGGTGTGAAGTGGAGGAGAGTGTTACTAGACCTTCCTGACCAGATGGAAAAAGGAAGGTATGCTGATGTGCACACGGTCTCATGCCTGGCTGCTTTGCAAATCAAAGGTGCCTTCACAGGCCAGCCATTTGTTGCATCTGGGAATTAGCTAATCCTGGAAGGGGCAGTCTTTTCTCCATGCAGGAAGAAACTCAGTGAGACTCTGATACCAAAGCATCAGGAACACATGGCTAAGTGCTATAATTACAATCTCAGAAATAGTTGTTCTCAAGGACAGGGGAAGAGCTGAGTGGCTCCTCTGCTACCTCGGGCAGGATGACCACCTGAGCCCAAGAGCTCATGGGAAGACTGGGCAATGCAGGACCACCTCTCAATAAATACACTAATTAAAGTAAGTCCACAGCGGGAGCACTTCAGAGGTAGGATGTATGCTTAGCATGAACAGAGTCCTGTGTTCAAAGCCGCAATGCAGAAACACAGCTAATACAAGAAGAATCTGCCCTACTCACCTCCAGCCCTAGTAATAAGAGTGGTAGCAGAGAGAAAACAGAGAAACCCAGGGAAGTTTCTCTGTGCTGGGTCAGGGGCTGACCTGATGGACACTCTGTGCAGCAGTCTTCAGTCACTGAGGTTAAACTGAAAACAACACCATCCTCTTCTTTCTCTTTCACAACCATACACACTCCCACAATAAACACAATGTCAAATCTTCTTGGCAAATCAAAGGTATTGAGGGGGAATGATTTTTAATAAGCCAATCTGACTCCATGACAGGCTTCAAAACTGGCTTCAGACTGAACAAGCCCAGTTTCTAGTTCTTGGAACACAAAACTACAGTCCATAAACACCAGATACAATAACCAGAAACAATAACTTAGTAAAGCCCCCAAGCTCCTGACCAATCAAACTGAAGGTCAGTTAGAAACGCTTTGTCTAGCTACTCAAAATGATACTTGTTACGTGGGCACTCCATGAAGTCCCCAACTGCCAAACCAATCATGAGTTCCCCATATCCCCTAGACCAGCACCAACCAAATCAATGTAAGGATTACCTAATCACACTAGAGAAATCCCCTAAACTGTCTTTAAATTGAGCCTGTGTGCTCACTCTGGGGTTGCCATTCTACAGAATGGTGGCCCCTGCATGCTGGAAATTTCTGCAGAATAAATGCTCCTTACCTTTGCATACTACCTGAGTCTGAGGTCTTCCTTCAGTGATTCCCAGACCTAACAGTATTTTATGATCTTAAGGTAAATGTTAATCCCGAGGTCATAAAACACGCACTATTTTCAAATGACACCTGAGTCCCACAGTATTTCAGAATTTTGTTTTATACTCTAACTTGAATGCATGTCGAAGTATTTACTGTAGAGTAAGAAGCAACATAAAAAAAGTTTCAGGGGCTTTATGGATCAGGAGAAAGGAGGTAAAGTAAAACAACTTACAAATTAATTTCATACAGAAAAATTTCAAAATTCTATTTTATCAAAATTTTTCTTAAAAAGTCTACATTAGAGTAGGCATTGTAGTGCATGACTTTAGTATCAGTACATGGAGACAGAGACACACGAATCTCTGTGAGTTTGAGTCCAGCCTGGTCTACACAGTAAAACCCTGTCACCCCCCCAAAAAAAATCTAAATCAATGTTTTCTATTATAATATGCTCTTAGGGTTCACGTTCATAACAAATCTCAATGTATTCCACTGAACCCAAATACGGGCAGCACACCATAGGCATTTCCTACGTGGCGTCTCTCAGGAAGCACACTTTTACCAGACACTCCGTCCCAGGAGCTGACGCAACCACACTCACTGTGACTGCTTAGTGGAATGTGACTAAATGTCTGCCCTGGCGCCCTGGAAGATGGAAGAAGGACAAAGCCGGCTACGCTCACCTCTTCACTCTGACACTGAAGCTGAGAGCAACCCTGCAACCGGACAACGCACTGCAGGAGAAGGCGGCTCTCTCTGTCCCATCTCCCAAGGGCAGAGCTTCCTTCACGCCCAGACACTGCGCCATCCTACAGCCCACGATGCTGAGCAGGCTGGCCTCAAACTCACAGACACCCACCTGCCTCTGCCCACACAGTACTGAGGTTAAGGTGTGCCACCACGGCCTGCCTCTTCCCATGAATTTTAAAAATATGTATTGATTCATCATATTTTATATGTGTGAATGTTTTGTCTGCGTGTATGTCTGTACACATGCATGTGCCTGGTGCCTATGGAGGTCCCTTGGAACCAGCTGGGATAGCTGTGGGCCACTATGTGCATGCCTGGAACTCTACCCAGGTCCTCTGCAAGAGCAACAAGTGCTTTAAACCACTGGGCCACCCCTCCAGCCCTCTTCCCTACCACTTTTCATGATGGCAAATCAAAGTTAATACTGATGTAATTTCTCCATTTCTCTACTGCATAAAATTCTAACCTATTCCCAGGGTTTTCCCTTCCTTCCTTCCTTCTTTTTTTGTTTCCTTCCTTACCAACCACCACCTTGCAACCCTCAACCAAGACAGGGTTTTCCTGTGTAGCTCTGGCTGTCCTGGGACTCACTCTGTAGACCACACTGGCCTTGAACCCCCCAGAGATCTGCCTGGCTCTACTCCCAAGTGCCAGGACTAAAGGCATGCATCACCGTGCCTGGCGTCCCAGGATTTTCTTTTAAACGTACAGTCCATGGCTGTAGAAAGCATCATTTTACAGGGTCTGCCACTGTGAATAATATCCATTAAAATTTGTGCCAGACCAAATTTGTGCTAGGGGCATTATAGCTGTCTCATGTAAATGTGTGGGTGGTTCAATGAGGCACTCATTAGTCTATCTATTCTGCAGAGAAGGAGGCAAATGTACATGGTCAGAACAAGTCCTCAAACGTGTAACCCTGCTGAGATCACAGGCACATCTCTAGCATGGAGATGTGGCTTGACTATAAAGCCTGTTCTTACCACAGCTCTCTGCTGTATGCCCACTAAAGGGAAAGGCATACAGTTTAAAATATCTGAACTCAATAAGCTAGCCATCTATAGCAAAAAAAAAAAAAAAAAAAAATTTTTTTTTTTTTTACTAAACTACAGTTACAATGCGTTTAAAGTATAGATGCTTCACATGAGAAACTCAAATAAAAAACAAACCTCTCTAGCAATTGTAGAGGAATTTGAGGCCTGCAACATAGCTACTCTGGCTGGAATACAGACACACCTTTAATCCCAGGAGACAGAGGCAGGCAGATCTCTGAGTTCTAGTCAGTTCTGTTCAGGCAGAGATGGAGTCAAGAGGCAATGCAGTGGAGTTGAGTTCCTGGTGGTTCAGTTTGTGAAATTCAGAGGTAGTTTTTACTGGGAGAGTTTTACAGGTGAAGACAAAATGAGCAAGAAAATGAGAAGGAGCAGAAGATTAGAACAGATAGATGAGTTAGTTTGAGGCAAAGCAGAGCAATTCAGTGAGAAACCAAGAGATGCCTGATTGAGTAAGTCAGCTGGGACAGGAGTATGAACCAGAACAGCTGAGTTGAACCAGCCAGCCCAGAGCTCAGAAAGAACTAGAAAGGGTGAGCTTATTCAGCAGTGAGTCTCAGAGGCTGAAAACATTCTAGGCCTAGGTTAGATTGTACGGAGGCTGGAAGCTTCCAGGAATAGGCCTAAGGTAGCAGACAAAGAGAGTAAACCTCAGAGACAACAATTAGACAAGCGAATGAAAGTTGTATTAACAAGCAACTGTTAGAGCTTAAGATGAAGGGCCAATGAAGTGGCTTAGTGGGAAAACGTGCCTGTCACCTTGTATCTGGAACCCACATGGCAGAAAGAGAGAACTCCTACAACAAAGCTGGTCTGCTGGTGTCCACAATCAGTGGGGAAGGAAAAGGGAATGGAGGGGGTGGTGAAGGGAGAAAGGAAAAAGGGGAAAGAAGAAAAGGAAATTACCAGGAAAACACAGAATTCACTTCTCTCTCAGAACTGGTTTTTCTTTTCCCCTTAGATTAACACTCAGAATCAAGTGTTCCTATTCATTTATTTGCAACAGGGTTTCATTTATTCATTTATGAATGCCAGGGTCTTCAAACGTGACCCCGACTAGTCTCAAACTTGTAATCCTCCTGCCTCGGCCTGCTTAGATCACAGGCACATACCCTACATCTGGCTGTGGCTCAGTCTTGAATTTGCCTTTGCCAATACTAAGCCTCTGATATTAACAAAATGATTTAAATGAATAGGTTTGCCTAGATTGTTTGATGAAAATATGTACAGACATTTTTAAAAAGTGAACTGAAAGATCCCCGGAGGGTATCTTCCGTCTGAGAGAGACCCCTCCCAAGGAACAACGAGGCCATTCGGATGCAAACAGCAAGAGGCTTTTATTTTGATACACGAGTACTCGGGGCGAAAGTCACTCGAAAGGACTTTACGCGCCCCCAAGATAGGAAGCTGGGGTTTTTATAGGGTTTTAGAGCAGGAGCACTGGTACAGAAGCAAGAAGCATAGTTACAGGGAGCTGATTGGCTCTTTCACATGAAACCATAACATGAATCAGGTTGGCAGGGACACCAGAATTCCAGGAACTGGGTGGTCAAAACAATTATGACGACCTTGACTAGTGCCGCCATATGTTGTTTTCCCCAGGACTCCTATCTCAGCCGGACCACCTGTCAGATATCCCATGAGGGTGGTCAGGACAAAGTTGTTTTTAACTCAACAGGGGCAGCCTGACCACAGATATCCCAAGTGGGTGACACAGCTAGGATTTTTCAGTAATTTTCCAGTTTCTCATCTGGCCTTCAGAGTTTTACAAAACAGTGGTGGTGTCTCACAAAATGGTGTTAGCTATGTTTAACTTAGGGTGAGGCTGGGGTCTTTCAAACTTTATCAGAGTCAAGCCTAAGAGGAAAGCAGATGAGGCACTTACTGTAAAAATGCTCTAAATTCTGAAACGTCAATGTTGTCCACAGGAATGAGCTCATTTGCTGAGTCCCTTGATGTGAGTCCAATGACGTGGGAATAAAAGCCAGGAGCTCTGGCTAACAAGACTGCCCTGTGTGCTTGGAACAGAAAGCTGCTGGCAGAACGAACAGTGTCTGTGTGAAGTTCTCCCCTCAAAGCCTGTTGGGGAAAAGGGTTATAATTAAATTAGTGATGCTGAAAAGAGCTAACAGGTTTAAAAACACCAACATATTTAGAAATATGTTAAGTCCAAAATGTAGAGGCCAAGCAAGAATGTTCAGAGGGAACGCCTGAGGGAGGCATGTGGCTCGTACCCTGAACCCACAGGAAGGCAAGAGAAACCAAGGTTCACAAGTAACTTAATAAAAACTGGGTTTGACGGGGCACACACCTGTGATCTCAGCACTCTGGGAGGCAGGGGGAAGTGGATCTCTGTGAGTTCAAGGCCAACCTGGTCTTACAAAACCAGTACAGGACAGCCAAGGCTACACAGAGAAACCCTGTATTGAAAAGCAAAAACAAACAAGAAAAAAAAAAAAAAAGAAGAAGAAGAAGAAGAAGAAGAAAAACTGGGCTTACCTGAATTCACTTTAAAGAACACTACACATAATATTTGCTTTGATTTTCTAAAAGTTTATAGTCAAACCAAAGAAGATTCCATTAAAAAAAAAAAGTAATCCCAGCATTCAGGGAGGTAGAGGCAGGAGGATCTCTGCGAGTTCAAGGCCAGCCTGGTCTACAAAGACAGCCAAGGATACACAGAGAAATCCTGTCAATAAATAAATAAATAAATAAATAAATAAATAAATAAATAAATAAATAAATAGATGTATTTCTTAATTCTAGTAATAACACTTATTTTCTGCTACTGTCCTGGCTAGTTTTATGTCATTTTGACACAAGCTAGAGTCATCTGAAAGAAGGAGCCTCAGCTGAGGAAATGCCTCCATGAGATCCAGCTGGAAAGCATTTTCTCAATTAGTGATTGATGGGGGAGGGGCCCAGCCCACTGTGGGTGGAGGCATCCCTGGCTGTGTCCTGGAGGTGTCCTGGTTCTATAAGAAAGCAGCTGAGCAAGCCATGGGGAGCAAGGCAGTGAGCAGTACTCTCTTGGCCTCTGCATCAGCTCCTACCTCCAGGCTCCTGCCCTGCTGACTTCCTTCAATGAAGGACAGTGATGTGGAAGTGTAAGCCAGATAGACCCTTTCCTCTCCAACCCGCTTTCTGGTCGTGTTCCATTGCAGCAACAGGAAGCCTAAGACAACTGCTCATACTGACTTTCCTTTAGAATGTGCCTTCTTGGCTTCATAATGGAAACAGAGCTAAGTTAACTTGGCTTCTGACTATTAATGAACCAACTGTTCAAAAATCATACTAAAACCGAACCAAAAATGTGAACAGTCAACACCTACCAACCAGACAGAACAACAGAAAGTTCAGGTCAGAAACCAGTAACTTTGTTCTTGAAAGATCCAGCTTCACCCTGAGTTAAACATAGCTAACGCCATTTT
>NW_026591643.1:1365873-1410324 GCF_907164565.1 Psammomys obesus | reverse complement strand
CCCTATAAAAACCCCAGCTTCCCATCTAGGGGGCGCGGAAGTCTTCCAAAAGACTTTTTGCCCTGGGTACCTGTGTATCAAAATAAAAGCCTCTTGCTGTTTGCATCCGAACGCCTGGGCTCGTTGATCCTTGGGAGGGGGTCTCTCTGACGGAAGATACCCTCCGGGGATCTTTCAGTTCTGTCACTGACCAAACCTGAAATGCAGACTTGGATATGAAGAATGTGACTTTTTGCCCTTTCCCATCTCCATCAAACAGAATTAATCCTGCTCTAATCTACTGTTCAAAATGACAGACTTGGAGGTAAACCCACTGAAATCTCTCGTGTATACACATGCACACAGCCATGGCAAAGCCCACTTATTGCATGTTTACAAACACTGAAAACAGACAACTTCACAGTCAATTCACTGGCCTCTTTGTACTATGTATTTCTGCCCTCTCAGGATGTAAACTACTTGATCTCTGGCTAATCACCAGCATGGATCCTCAGAGGACTTGTGTATTGCAGGACATAATTGGCAGCCTCACCAGTGCCCCAGAGGAAGATGGTGAACTGGGTAAAGACATGCATTATGTGAAAGCTTGGAAAGCTGCCACAGACACTCAAACCCCGAGAGCAGGCTAACGGCCCCTTCCCACCCCCTTACCCGAGGGGTCCAGGCCTCTATTCCAGCATCTCTGTCACTGCATCATTATTATCCATCTCTCCCCACTAGATAATGAATTCCCAAAGGGCAAAAGCACTGTGTCATTAGTGCATGAGAGTTCAGTACCTGCTGTCCACCGATCCCATTTTACACTAAAGAAGACAAGTGCTTCAGAGTGAAGAAGCTTTTGAAACCTTGCAAACAAGGTTGTTTTTTTGTTTTGTTTGTTTTTTTTTTTAAGCTTGGTCAGTTTCTTCTCAGATTATGGTTTAAGGCAACTATATTAAATCTATAGGAAACTAACTTAAAGCTATCCAAAGTGTGCTATGCTGGGCCCAGACTTCCTACTCCACAGGTCTGAGGTTATTTTTGTTTCGGTTTGGTTTTTTGAGACAGGGTTTCTGTGTGTGTCCTCGAACTCAAGAGATCAGCCTGCTTCTGACTCCCAGTGCTGGGATTAAAGGCGTGTGTCTTCTGAGGTGGCAAGCTTCCAGGAGCTTTGGGCTGTTGTTTAGGTAACCTTACAGAGGAACCTTCTCATAGTATTTTACAGGCCCACTCCATAACAGCACCAAACCTGGCCACTTTCTCCAGACATACATACCTGCCATAAAGGTTGATATATACAGTAGGTACATTTATCTACTGATAAAAAAAGAATATGTTACATAATAGACTACATCAAAATTATTCGAAGCTTAACATCAACTAAAGTGTGTTTCTTTCTTAAATTTTAGCTGACAACTCAAGTTTGCACCCAGTCTGTTTCTCTCTCTTTCCCAGCTTTCCAATGGCTGTGCTCCCCTTTCTCAAGTGAGTGGGGAAGTGTTCCAACAGGTGGCCAGCTGAGGAGCCTACCCTGTCAGCCCTGGGCTTGATCCCCATATGCCTGGAATTCCAGAGACAGCAGAGGCTGAAGCTGGAGACTTAGGACCTGAAGCTCATGCTTAGCCTCTTTTAGCTGGGCCTGCCTGGCTAACTTAGTCCGCCTCTAAACGACAACGGGAAGCCTGACATAACACATGTAACCAGAGCATCTGTATTTTTGTTAAACAGTCAACAGTAAATATACATACATAGAGAGAGCATTTTATTTTAAAAAACACTTGTGTTAGCTGCATGTGTATCTTGCATTTTCTATAAATTAAAACTCATAACCATTACGGAGTGTGTACTCACCCACCCAGCAGTAAAAGCTAGAGGAAAAGCAGACTGGAGCAAAAGCCCACTTGCTTCCATCTTTCTCATTGCTATCTACTGTTCTGGCCTGCCCTAGTCTATTTTACATTGCTGGAACAATTAACCACAGACAACATATTTACAGCAAACAAGTTTCCTGGCTCACAGCTCTAGAGGCCAGCAAGTTCTGACCTCCAGGGGCTAAGATCGGTTAAGGGCCTCCACAATTCAACACCACATGGTGAAAGTAACAGCAAGCAGGACCAAAAGAGCCAATTTCACAATCTTTTGTGTATGGTGTGTGTACACCCATGTAGGTTAGAGGCTGGTGTCCAGCATCTTCCTCCATAGCTGTCTACATTTTACCTTGAGACAAGCTCTTCCTCTGAGCCTGGAGCTTGTTTGCTCAGGCTGGCTGGCCAGCAGCCCCAAGAGGCTTCCTGTGAGCCTTCTGAGTACTGAGACTCCAGTGTGTGCCACCACGCCCAGCTTTTAGTGGGTGCTGGGAAACTCTGATTTTCATGCTTCAACAGCAAACACTTACCTGACTGACTCATCTCCCTATCCCCAAATTCATTCTTTTATCAGGAACCCAGTTTCACCCACAAGAATGGATCATTCAAGATCTAATCATGACTTAAGGACACTGACAGTTTATGACAGACTAATTGACAGTTAAATTCCAACTTGTACTTTGGAGAGGGCAAATATTCAGATCACAACATAAGACACACACAGCATTCAGACTCACATCAAAGTTTAGTTAGCACTAAGCATTTTCTAAGTATGAACTATGTACTAAACACATAAAGACAACTAAAATGCTAAAACATAATACTTGCCCCCTGAAGTTTTAAGCATAGTAGAGAAAAACAGATCTGGAAACTAAACAGTGTGATGACAAATGCAAATACACTCCCTGACACCAACTCTCCCAGGCAAGACAAGACAGAAGACTACAAGATGTTCAGTGAATGTGATCTTTAAAGACTTTTTAGTGTTGGTTAGGAAACAAAGCAGAGGGAGTTCGTGGCTTTGTTCCTTACGACTTAAGTATCAACTAATGTGTGCGGTGCCTCACGCACGGTACAGAACAGGGGCTTTTAAAGGCAAAGGCACAGCCTGGTGTCTGACTCTGCTGCTGCAGATGTGAAGGTGAACAGGCGGCAAAGCACTTGGACACACCCTGTTATTGGAGGAGAGCCATCAAGCATTCTGAGACCCGGGCAAATCTGTCTTTTACCTACACCAGGTAGGGAGAGTGGGACTTGAGGTGGGACAAACTGCCCTAAAACAGATGACAAAAGGAGCCTGCACCAGGCAGAGTCAGAGGCGACAGAGAGGAGGAAATTAAAATGCACGTAGGTAATAAACTGGGGTTGACTGGATCTAGGAAGTGAAGGTGAAAAATCTTTGGTTTGGAAAGCTGGGTGCTGTGATGCTGCCGACCTTTAACCCGCGCTTGTTGGTCCACTTTCTCCTGTCACCTCTTCAGATACATGCCTAGCTGTCCTCAGGACAGAGGCCCTGCATATTCACTAGATACCTGCTTTGCATTTGTCCTTAGATTTGGAGCCATTTCTGTTCTTTCTTTCCTCAGCTCACCCACATGCATTCAGTCAACAACCCTGTAACTCTCTTCCATTTCCACTGCCAGTATGTAGTCCTCAACTACCATAAAATCTACTAGCTGACTTTTTTGTTCCTAATTTCTCTTTTCTCAAAGTCAAGATCTAGATGTTATGGGATTTTTTAGCAACACCGATAGTTCTCTAAACTACCTTCAGAACCCAGCCCAAACATTTAAGCAGAGAAAGAAGGCCCTATTATCTACAGTTTCAGTCTATCTATCCACCCTCACATGCTGTCATTTTGTCTGCCATAACCACAAACATCTTCCAGATAAAATAGTCTGTCATAGCTAGGGTTACTATTGCTGTGATGAAACACCATAACAAAAGCAACCAACTTGGGGAAGAAAGGGTTTATTCTGTTTATACTTCCATATTACTGCTCATTAAAGGAAGTCAGGACAGGAGCTCAAATAGGGCAGGAGCCTGGAGGCAGGAGCTGATGCAGAGGACATGGAGGGTGCTGCTCACTGGCTTGCTCCCCATGGCTTACTCAGCCTGCTTTCTTCTAGAACCCAGGGCCATACCCCAGGGATGGCTTCACCCACAGTGGGCTGGGCCCTCCCCCATCAATCACTATAAAGAAAATGCCTTACAGCTGGATCTGACCTTTTTTTTTTTTTTTTTTTTTGCTTGACTGAGTTTCCCTCCTTTCTCATGACTCTAGTTTGTGTCAAGCTGACATACTAGCCAGTACACAGTCAAATCTATTTATATGATCCTGGTTTTTACCACCTGGAATTCAGAGATCCACCTGCCTCTGCTTCTCTGGGAGCCAGGATGGCAGGCGCACCAGCCTGGCAAGGGAAGGAATATTAATGAGATAATACACTTTTCCTCCCCAGAAGCCCACCCTTCAGTACATCCACTTGCAGCACGATGGCAGTGTAACTGGGCAAGACAGTGCAGAGGTTTCTCCATCTTGTATTCTTGCTGAGGCCATTTCTCATTTAATCCCATGAAAAATTACTCAACTCTATTCTAGGAACCTGAGCTCAAGATGCCCCACCTAACAGCTTTTGTTTAGCTGCCCCCTTGTGCAAACCTCCCTCTCCAGCCGCAGAGCAAGACGCTGGGGAAGTGGTTTTCGCTTCTAAAAGCCCCCTGCTCTAAATGCTCTAAATGCTCTAAATGCTCCAGCTACACTTAGGTCCAAATACCTCCAACTGGCTATCTTAGAGTTGTGTCTAAGAACTCAACTCTGGCTGGCAGCCTGCTCTAAGAGCAGAAGGTGGACTACCTGCTTTTCTGAGTCCTAACTCAAAGCATAACTCTTCCTTTTCTTCCTATCCTTTTCTTTTAGACACTGGCCCACACACTTGTCCCCCACTTGGGAGCCAGCTTTCTCAGACCGATAAAAAAAAGGCCCAAATAAACGAGACTATGAAGCCAGCGAAGAGAACCTCAGTTTTTCTGGCAACACGTGAGCACAGCCTGAGGCTTTCCAAATTTCCAGTTGTGCTCATGAAGAGTTGTAGAATAAAGCCAAGTGTGGTGGCACAGGCTCTTACTGCCAGGCAGAGGCAGATGGACCCCTGAGCCTGGTCTCCAGAGCGAGTTCCACGACATCCAGGGCTACAGAGAGAAGCCCTGTTTAGAAAACCAACAACCACAGCAACAAAACCCCAAAAAAGAAAGTTTTGCAGATTAAGGGGCAGAGAAATGATTCAGGTTAGAATTACATAGTGCTTGTTCTAGCAGACTGCCCAGGTTTGGCTTCCTTCACCTTACTGTTTAGATATAATTTTCCTCCCCAGTGAGAAATCACTCCCACACTTATATAGCACGTGTCTGGCTGGCTACGGCTATTTTTAATGTCCAAGAAAGACTGGACTTGCATAAATTTTATTAACTCATACATAACTTAGGAAATGCATTTCACATAAACTTGCATCCTTAAATCAAGTCCCAGCCCCCAGACTGCACTTTGAAGGAGTCTACAAGTCTGACCACTCGGGCAGATGGGAGGTTTGCAAAGCAGAACTACTGCCAGAATTGCTTTAAGTAGTGCTGTTGTTCTCCAATAGTTGGTCGCCAAATTATGCTTTTCCTGGTAAGCGCACTTAATTGGCAGACCAGAACTGGTAGCTGTGATCCCCCGCTGCCCCATCGGAGGCATGCTGGAACTGTTCCATTTCAAGTGAACGCTGATTTCCTAACAGAATCATTTTTCTTAAAACTTTTTTAAAGACACGGTGTCCGTTCAAGGACCCAGAGGCAGCCGGACCTCAGCAACAGCGCCTGCCCGTGTGTAAATCTGAGTACGAATTGGTGGCTGAGCCTCGCTGTGGGTTTAATTTTCGTGTTCCTTCTCAATGAGACACGAAGCTCTCTGAGGGAGGAGGCCTTTTCTGGGCGAGCACAGGCTGAGGCTCAGGACGCTGAGCAAGGGAGGGAAGGAAGGAGGGGAGGAAGAGAACGAAGGAGGGATGGTTGGAAAAGGGGAGGGGGAGGAACGGGAGGAGCGGAGGGAGGAGCTGAGGGAGGGACGGAAGGAGGGAGGAGGGAGGCCAGCGCCGCCCCGCCTCCTACCAGGGCACGTCGCTGAGCTGCTTCCACACCACCGCCTTCAGCCAGCGCCGCTAGCCGGGCCCCTTCCTGGACGACCCCTTCCTGACAAGCCCCGGGGAGCACCACGCCGCCGTGGGCCATGTCGGCGGCAGAGCCCGGCGTGCCAGGCCGCGCGGGACGGGACGGGGGCGTGGCCGGCCCCCAGAAGGAACGCTCCCGCCCCGCCCCGTTTGCAGCCGGACCCTAAACGCGGCGGACCGGTACCCGGTGCCTGGGAATCGGCGGTCCGCGTCACGTGACTCGGCTGCTGCGCGCAAGCGCGGTCGCTCTGTTTACAGCCGCTTGCTGGCGCCCAGCGGGGGAAATGTCCAGGGCTTCGGACCATTCTTTTTGCTCACTGGTTGGTGCTAGTCCACCGTTTAGTGAACGTTATGGAGGATTGACTTGAAGTCAGTGCGAGTAGCGTTTGTGTGCTTTCTTCCCGGAGTGTCTGCGCCCTCTGTCCTCTTTATGTAGGACAGGGGTTGCCACGACTTTCCCAGTGCTGTCCTATGTCGCGAGCAAGAAGGTAGATAGCCGGAGTTGGTGTTGCACATGCTATGCTTTATTAGGCCGAGGGTCATCACGCTAGGCCCAAACGCTCTAAATCCCTAACTACGATCCTAAACACAGCTCCCCAGGGCTGCTCACCTGTGGGATGTATCTCAGCTAAAGGTGAGGTCTAGGCTCTACCAATTGTCTCTGGTTTGAGGGTCAGGATTCAGGGCGAGACTCACAGGGCAGCTCAAAGTGGCACGGCTGTGGAAGTGCTAGAGCAGAGCATTGCTTGTGGTCTCTGCTCACTGTCTAGTAGCGTCATGGGCACCGGTTCTGGTTATCAGGTGCAGCCTTGAGTGCAGTAGGGATCCCAACTAAGCTATTTTTACATGTCTAAAAGGCTTTTTTTTTCTTTTTTTCTTTTTTTTTTTTACTATGCTTATTACACTTAATTAGAGAGTAGCTTTGAGGAATAAATTTTTTAGGTTAAGTGTTGTGGGGTCCATTTAAATCCAACATAAACACTAGCTCAAATGCAGCTGACAAAAATGTAATCAAACCGAAACTGATCTATCAGGGCTTCAGACTCAGAGCTGAACTACAACCCGGAAGGGATGTTGTACAGCATATTTAAAGGATGAAACCACAAAGTGTTGGGGGGGGGACGGGGGGCTGAAGCATTGCCCAGTCACATTTTGACATAAGGCATTGAGCAAGAGAGTTTACATCAAACAGGATATAAGTAGTGGGTTCCTGGGCCCGGGAACATGAGCTTAGTTGACCCTGCCAGCAAGATGGAGTAGTTGTCCCTGAGATGTCTGGACTCAGACAACTGTCTCCTTACAGCAGAAGCTGTTCAGCTATTGGGAAGTTTCCAGCTCCCTGTGATTAAATGGAGTCTGAATAAGTTTCTTTTTCTTGTTTCTAACAAAGAAAAAATGACAGTTAACCCTCCGACTGTTCATGGGTCCCTACTCACATGCCTGCTTAACTTCCCTGCCCCAACTGTTTTCCTATCGCCAGTTATCTCCATTTATATTTTCCCAATCCCATGCATTTACATGCAAATTACATAATTCATTTTTTCTTTACAGCCGAATAAAATTCCACTATTGCCAGGTCCAAAGGGTACCCTAAGCATTCCACTATGTATTGCCAGGTCCAAACTTGAATGTAGGCTCAGCTCAAGCTGGATTGTAGAAATATTTCTGTCACTTAGATTAAAAACAGAATTATTTGGGAAGTTGTGAAACAGATTTCTTGTGTGGCAAAAAGGAGTCATTTCCCTTGCCTCTGACAGAAGGGACATATGGGTCTCTATTCACATACACCTGTGCCACCTATCAGCATATCAAAATCGTGTTAGCCTCTAGGCCCCTACAGTTCCCTATTCACAAGAACCCAGTATAACTTTCAGTGTCTATTCTAACCTTTCGGTCCTTCTCACCACACCCCCCAACCTAGGTCCCAGGCTGTTACAGTTCACAGGCTTCCCTCCCCCCATATACCCAGCCATTCTTTATGTAAAAGAAAGGTTTTCCCCTGTCCCCACAATTCTCACTTCTCTAACAGATAACCCTGGTTATGTCCAGTCTCTATTCTCTCTGTGTTGGACTTTTCCAGATGCCTCTGGTGCTCTCCCTCCCTCTCCCCGAAATAAAAACCTTCCCCTAGTCATGAAGTGGTCATTTCAGTGGTTTCTTTACTATACCCCTGTAATGGAAATTGTAGTTTCTTTGTAAACTCAGCTATGTTTTCATTTTAATCCTACGTGTGGGATTTTTGTTGGGCTGTAGTTTGTCTGCACCTGTCGTCTCATGCAGAGCTTGTGATGGCCTTCCATGTAATTCACAGAGAGGGGCATGGTCTAGGATTCAGTATAAATATGAAAGCTGAGAAAGAGAAGGGGTGGCGTTTGGTGTTGACATGTAGCAGTTTGCAGAGACCAGAGACAGTGTAATGGTTTGGAGCAGACAGGTGAAGAGAAATGCTTTGCAGCACAGTGGTGTGAAGGAACCTGCTAGCTGTGTCTGTGGTTGACAGAGACCAGTATGGGGCCCCAAAAGGCCTATTGACCCTAAACAGTCAGGAGAAGGAAAGGGGCCCTCTCTCCCCTCTAACCTCTCTCCTGTAGGGTTGCAAGGCTGGAAGGGAGGTTGAGGCTTAAACACTCCAAATAAAGTACAGGTTAAAAAAAAAAAAAGAAACAAGTGCTCCATGCTCTATTTACATCATATGTAAAACATTTCCGTTCTTCATTCTTCTGTTGATGGACATGGAGACTGAGTCCATTTGCTAGCTGTTGTGAATTGAGCAGCACCAGACGGGGGTTGTACAAGTATCTCTGCAGTAGAGTACAGGATCTTTCCGATGCCCTCTAAAGATGTCTTCTCTGCTAATTAATAAAAAATTAAAAGGTAAGAAAGAAATTCTACCAGAAATCCTAGGGAATCACGGTAGAGCCATTATATGATAGCTGGCAAATCGGGGTCCCCTCATTGGGGTTCTTAATTCCATTAAAATAATTTAAGAATGAAAACAAACAGGAGCTTGAGGACAATTTATTATTGATGAAAAGGGAAAGCCTAGGGCAAGCTGTAAACCTTTTAAAGTCTGAGTTTAGTTGCTAGCTTGTAAAGCCATGCTCCTGCCTCTATTTTCTGGGTAGAGGGGACTATAGGCATGTATGTGCCACTGTGCCCAACAAACATTATCTTATCGGGGTAAGGTACTAGAAAAGCCTAACTGAAATAGTCCCTTCAGCATATCTTAAACATAAGTAAGTATTTGTGCTGGTTAGTTTCTGCCAACTTAACACAAACTAGGGCCATTTGGGAAGAGGGGAGAAGACAACCTGAGAAATCTCCCCATCAGACCATCCTGTGGACAGGCTGTGGGCATTTTCCTGATCACTCACTGATGCAGGAGGGCCCAGCCCACTGTAAGTGCTGCCTTCCCTGGGCAAGTGGGCCTGGGCTGTACAAGAAAGTGAGCAAGCCAGTAAGCAGCACCTCTTCCTGGTTCCTGTCTCTGTTCCTGCTTGAGTGCTTGTCCTGGCGTTCCTCAGTGATGGACTGTGACCAGAAGACAAGTCAAACAAACCCTTTCCTCCCCAAGTTGCTTCTTGAGGACAGTATCCGTGCTACTTAGAATAACAACCACTGAGTTTTTCCTCAAATAATTTTTAATTAGTTCATCATTTCCACGTAAAAGTTCCTCCTCTCTCTCCAGGAACGGCGTGGACATCTTAGTGCTGTGGCTGTGCTTTTGCTTCCTGTGGCAATGAGTATATGTAGGCTGACTGGAGGTCGAGGTAGGAATTAAATAACTTGGCATATACTGGGTGACTCAAAGCAAACTTCCTGAAGTTCCTGTAGGAAACTTGAGCTGACTCTTTGCCAGCCATCAGCTCAAAGAGTGTGGAGACATCTAGGTCTGGCACCCCAAAAGCTGCCCGGAGTATAGTTGTCAGCTCCTGCTCTGTTATAAAGCCGTCCTCATCAAGATCAAAAAGCTTAAATGACATCTGCAGAATCTTCTCCGTGTTGGCAGGGTTGCACAGGACAGTCAGCCCTATCACGTACTCGCGGAAGTCTATGGAGTCGTCGTGGTTCCTGTCAAAAAGAGAGAAAAGCTGTCTCAAGGGCTCGGAAATCGGCAGTTTTAAATGACGGGAAAACTCTTCAATTCCGATTTTGCCTCCTTTTGAGGCAACCGCAATCGCAGCGTATCTGTCCAAGTGATTGTGGATATTGTCCCAATCTAAGTTCAACTTCTGGCTGATTTTTGTAAACTCCACCAAGCCAGCTTCCATGGGTAGTTGAAGGGCACCAGCAGAAATCATCAGTTGGCAGTCTTCGAAGGTGTGATCCGTGATAGGCAGGCTCAGAGCGATGGCCATGTTGACTCGGACTGTGTTGGCAAAAAGGATGGGGTCTTTCTTTTCTTCTTCACTTGGGATGTAAACGGGCATAAACTCAACTTCCACCCTGGTGAAGGGCTGACTCAGAGTCAGCATGCATGCCTGGAAACCCGTGAACCCCTGCCACGTCCAGGTCACAGTATCCAGGGTGTTGGGGTACCTCAGCAGCACTGGTTGCACAGGGACACCTGGGGAGAAGGCGCCTAGTTTAAACGTGACAAGGCAGGAGCGATTGGTGCACACTCCTTCTGGGAAAATCAGAATCTGTGGCCACTTCATGTTGGATGTCACTCGGTTCAGGATTTCGTTCCGGGTGGTCTTTCTGGAATACGGGTCTTCTCGTTGCACAAGCACAGGCTGAGTTGACAGCAGGCACTTCCCAGCCAAAGGGATATGGACGTTCTGGCTCGCGGAGACCACTGAAGGAAGCCCAGCCACCACAACTGCGATCGTGTCAAAGAAGGAGGAGTGCGGGGCGGTGACGAAGATGCGGGCCTCCTCTCTGGTGGCCCTTTTCCCTTTCACCTTCACCAGGAACCCCAAGAAAAAGAATATCATACGAAACAAGAACACGAGGGCTGGCTTCATCACATGTTTCCTCCAGCTCTTCATGGGTTTGCTGGGTTGGGTAGGGAAGTTAATGGTGAAGAGCGTGACCACGGGCCAGAGAATGATGAAGAGGAAGGCAATACAGGACACGCGCACGGGTACCAGCACCGACCCGAGGAGGAGGAAGCAGGCCCAGCGCCAGGCACTGAAGTGTGTTTGCTGAATGAAGGGGTTGGCCACTGCCGGAGGGTACAAGGACTTGTTCTCCTCCTGCATGAACCTGCTGTTCCACGCCTCCAGCTCGGTGGTGTCTGGGGTCTGTCTGAACTGGGTCAGATGAGCCATGGAGCCTGCTCCTGAGCATAGGGTATCCCTTTCCCCACATTCACGTGCTGTTTCGGTTTGCACGTAGGTAGCACCTGGACAGATAATTATCACTTAATAGGAAACGATGCCACTACCTTTAAAGTTAGAAAAATTCACAGGAGAATTAGAATCTCATCAAGAGAACAATCACAGTGTGTTGCTGTTTCACACATAGATGGGTAATAAATTTTCATAGCAATTTCTGGTACTTATATTATTCATATATACTTACTAAGGAGATAGCAATTTGAATGAATAAATATTGATTACAAGTTTCAAGTTTAAGTGATAACACCAGTAAAAACTGCTATGGACTGCTTTGACAACTACTTAGTGACATTCAGTCACTGTCCCCATGGACTGGTCACATCTCTTTATGCTAAGAAGCATAAGTCAACCACCTTAAGCATTTGTGGGATGAGCACTTTTCCATACCACAGAGACTTAGGGAGAAATAGATTTGAAGAGAGGAAGAGGTGGGGAAGAGAGAGAAATGCACTCTGTGACTTGAAAATAGGAGGAAGGGGACCAGCCAGGGGTCGAAGAGGCACAAAGGGGACGGGAGAGGGCGGTTGGAGGAGGATGAGTGAGAAGAGAGTGTGACAAGTGTGTGTGAAATGCCACCATGAAACTCATCACCCAGAAAATTAATAATTTAGAAGGGAAAAATGAAGGTGCATTAATTCCAACAGGCCAGAATTGACAGTGGCATGTGGGCTTTGTATTGTTAATATTGGTCTCCATGAACCAGTCAACACCGGAAACTGAAAAAAGACCAACTGTAAGATCAACCTTGTCAGTAACCAGGCTCTGGTTAAATAAGCTCTACTTCACTGTGCCTCCAGGACCCGTTCCTTCTTGGAAGCCTGGTCAGTGTGAATTAGGCTTTCTGAGATCTAGTGCCACTCACAGCTCTGACAACACTGCTTTCCGCTTTCCGGGTCCCTGCTGTGTTCCCTAATTGCTAATTTGAATTCCTGTTCTCAGAACTAAAGGGATTAATTAGGGCCCTGATTTTCCATCTCCTGACAGGTTATACCTGCAGCAGAAAGTGCTATTGGCCTCAAAGCGCAACAAGCAAGGTGGGACCTGAGCGGAAGATCACTTCCAGGTGAGAGCGTTTACACAAGGGGAATTGGCAAAGCTGCATGTTAAAATGCGCCCTCATGTCTTTAGATTGGTGATGCTCCCTACCGTGCACTTTTGTCATGAGGCTCCAGGGTACCTCCATAAACAATCATGCTTTTATTGTGCCTAGAGGTTGCTATGGCACAGTGAGAATTCTGAGTACACGCACATTCTTCTGTCACTATTAGAACTGTCTGCTGTAGGCTTAGGTTTGTCACCAAACCTGCTTTATTTAGGGATCTTAAGCACCTTCTGACCCCCTTCCCCCGCCCCTGCAACCTTAGGTAGGAGATTATTAGGGAAAAAGGCTGTAGACCTCTTTTATCTACTTCCTGCTGATTAGGGTCAATGGATCTTTAGGGGATTACCAAACTCAGTCATCAGAATACCAGCAGTCTAGTCTGAAGGCCGACAGCAAGCAGCAACTGGATTCAGAAGACTGGGGCGAAAGACTCAGCTGCATTGTCCTGAGAAGGCCTCTGGAATGTTTCTCTCCTTGAAGTCAAGGGTTAAAGCACAAAGACCAGTGCACCGATGTTGATCCAAAAGGCAATGCCTCACTATCCATGGGCTTCTATATATCTCCTCTCCTCAGAGCCACCACGGATGATCTCTGCTGGCCAAAGGCACGACCTCACACGTGAGAGCTCACAGGAAAACATCACATGCCCTCTCACAAGCCATCCTCTAGCAAAACATCATGAGCCCAGCTTGCAGCAAAACATCACATGACAAAACTGAGTCTTCAAAGAAGCCAGAAACTTCCACTTAATGAAGGAAATGTCACTAAGGTGCTGTGACTTGCCGATGCCACTAATTGTCTCTTTTGCCAAAGAGGGTATCCGTGACAGTGGGCAGCAGTATCTTGAGCAGGCACCATCCCCTCTTTGGTGGCCCTCTATCTTACAGTGTTCATTTCTACTCTCTCGGCATTCTTCAATTGCATTCTGTATATGCCTGTTATCATCTTTCCTTTATAGTCCATGTGCCAGGTGTGGCATAATATTTGGTTATAACATTGTACCACAGTGGTTAGTCCCTGCCATTCATTCATGGTTTTAGTTACCTGGAGTCCACCAGAGTTTAAAAATCTGAAGTAAAAAAAAAAAAAAAAAAAATCACACAAATAATGCATAAGTGTTTAAAACTGTACAGTAGTCTGAGCCCTGTGATAAAATCTCCCATTTCTCAGCTTCATCCTGGGGATGGGTGAAAATCATCTCAGTCTAGAATACCCAGGCTGAATGGCTCTCGACACTCACCTTTCAGACTGGCCATGCTGGTGTGCAAGCGTATGTGTAAAATAAAATCCACGTATTACTCTATGTTAGCTAATTTCCCCCAGTAACAGCCTCAAAATGCCAAAGAGAAGCCATAAGTACTACTTTTAATTAAAAAGGTGGATGTTTCCCAGGAGAAATGAAAAAGAATGCCGTGAAAACAAGAGAGAGAAAAGGAGATTCATTCTAATTTGATTATCACACCTCAGGATGAAAAAGTTCCAGCCACGGTACATGGTGAGAGCTTCCCCCGAGGAAGCCTCGCACAGGAAGCCTCATCTGCAGCTTGGGGTCCGTCGGGGGTCCTGAGAGTGCATCCGTTCACTGCGAAATCGTGTGCACACCTACAGTGCTGCAGGCCTTTATTCCAGACAAAGCACATCAGCCATAAAACATTTAAATCTCGCCCTGTAAAACATGGACTCTAGTGTTCAAAACAATTATATAATATTCATTTTTTACTGCACTGAAGAGGTAAAAAGGTATTTTTCTAAGTGGTTGATGTAGCAATACCAGTTTCAAATAAAGTTTAGTCATCATAAATAGAACCTAAAATCCATTTTCAGAAGTTTACATTCAGATTCCTTTACACATAACAAATCCACAGGAGTTGATGGAATTTTTAATGGCCAAAAAAGAAATAAGAACATTTTAACAGTGAAATATAAATGTTTGCCATTCCAGATCTGCCTGTTAGTCATGTATGTTTGTAAAAGGCACCATATGTTAATAGGATAAAGAAAATAAGAAGCCAAATCTTAGCCATTTTCTCCAATAACCATTTAGTACAACTGTATATTTTAAGGCAAATGTTCTTCTGTACAAACATAATGAAAAAAATACATAGATTTTTTTTCAATACCATGTCACTATATTTATTTATAATCAAGCATATGAAGACAGGTTTTTTTTCTAATAAAACATAAGTTGATGAACAAGTTTTAAGAGGTTTTTCGAGATTCCATTATAGAATAAGAGCAGTCTCTTCTTGTTTCTTCCCTTAGGAATGCCCATATCAGCCTGTTCACTGTGTCAGGCTGCTCCTGCTGAAGCCAGTGGCTGCCTTCTGACAGAACGCTGAGTCTGAAATAGTTTTTAACGTAAGTCTTTGTGACTTCAGCCATCTCAGCCTCCATAAACGCATCTTCCTCTCCCCACAGGAGCAGCGTTGGCGTGGTCACCATGTGCTGTTTGAGAGGCAGGCAGCTGTGAAAAGGAAACACTGGCTTGAGAATGCTTGGGAAAGCTGCTCTGTTCTCTGTTCCCTGAGGACTGTGCATTCCGCAGAGGGGAGACAGCACTATCTCTTGCTGAAGGATGGAGATTGGTTCTTGGAAGGGTGGAAGAGCTCCATGCTGGGCAGGGTGATTTGGAGGAAACAATCATTAACAACGCCCTTGGGAAGTGTAATAAGAAACAGTTGTGAAGTGCCATGTTGGGAGACTGTTCTGACATGCCAAGTGTGTGAGTGAATGTAATCGCAGCGCTTGAGAAGCAGAGGCAGGTCATCACTGCGAGTTCAAGGCTAGCCTGGGCCACAAAGAGAATTCCAGGACCAAAGATTAAGACCCTATCTCAAAACAAATTAGTAAGCCCCTAAGGAAGGGTAATTCCAATCTAATAAGATCCAGGTCAAAGGCAGAGGCGCACAGCTGCACCGAAGGCTTCAGAGGCCAGGGCAGGCAAGCCCCTGCTCCCCCTCAATAAGCAACGTGCAGGGATCCCAAGGGCTGACACCCCAGGTTGTCTTCAACACCACTCAGGAGCACGCCCAACAACACGCATGCTCACACACAAAACCAATCTTCTTCAGCTTTCATAAAACTGAGTTTTGTCCAAGGCCAATCAGGGCTACTCAGTGAGACTGTCTTCAGAAGAGAGCAACAGCAAAACCCAAACAGTGTCCTGAGTTCTGCCACCCACAGGCTCTCTGCCTCTTGGAGATAACTTAGCTCTCCTGGCAGGGCAGGTGTGCCGAGTGAGCAATTAGAGCAAAAACAAGCAAAAGCCTCCAGAGAGGGCAGAAAGGTAAGAATGTTCTTCCTCTACGGCCACTTACAACACGTTTTCTGGGGGTGGGCGTCCTTGGGCCTGGGACTGTGAGCTGAAACAAACCTTCTCCCCCCTCTCCAGTGCTGGGATTACACTCGCTGTATCACCTGCCTGCTGGCTACCGCTGTCTTGGATATTTCTTTCTTCCCCTTCCCCGCTCTTTTTCTGACTCATTTCGAATAGGTAGTTCTTGGTTTTATCACCCATACTGGCTTAAAAATATCACAAATGTTCTGCCACTATTATTTCTCTCTTGCCATGCTGCTCCTGTGCTCCCAACCCTGCACCTGGCCATGCCCTCCTTGTGCTACAATGAAGTCCTGACCGCCAGCCCGCACAGCTTAGTTCCCTTCTCTAGCCCCCTCTCCTCGGCCTTCTTGCAGTTCTTTCTTCAGGCACTTTCTCACTTCTCAGCAGTTTCCTTCAAAGCCTGTGTTTGTCACCATGGATTGGGTACTGTGGTTATTTACTTAAGGCCTGCTTCCTCTGCCAGGGTTTGTGAGATCAGGCTCTGTGTCCTGTTTTACTCAACACTGTACCCTGAGTGCTGACAGCACAGGACACAGAATGTTCTTAAAACTGTTTCCTGAGTGGTTAATGCATGATAATTACAATACGGTAAACATAAATCTACTCAGAAGGAAAGAGGTAGTAGGTACAGTTATGGATGAAACAAGCAATGGCTACATGAGGGACCTTTTATGCCATTCGCTACTTTTCCTTGTTTTACATTTTCTATGAAAGAAACTTCTTAAAAGAATCCAGCTGGGTGCTGGTGGCACACACCTTTAATCCCAGCACTCAGGAGGCAGAGGCAGGAGATCTCTGAGTTCAAGGCCAACCTGGTCTACAGAGTGAGTTCCAGGACATCCAGGAATACACAGAGAAACCCTGTCTCAAAACATACACACACACACACACACACACAGAGACAGAGAGAGAGAGAGAGAGAGAGGGAGAGAGGGAGAGAGGGAGAGAGGGAGAGAGAGGGAGAGAGAGAGAGAGAGGGAGGGAGGGAAAAAGGAAGGGAGATGGAATCAGAGTATTAGGGCTGGGGAGATGGTTCAGTGCTGCTGAACAAGCATGGGAACCTGAGTTCGAATCTCTAGAACCTATGTGAAGCCAAGCAACCAGTATAAACATCTGTGACCCCAGTGCTCCTGTGGAGAGGTGGAAGGCAGAGACAGGACAGTCGCTGGAAGCTCACCGGCCAGTTAGTCAGGGGTAGGTACTAGAAAAACAAGAGAATTGGCT
Source organism: Psammomys obesus (assembly GCF_907164565.1). NCBI lineage: Eukaryota > Metazoa > Chordata > Mammalia > Rodentia > Muridae > Psammomys > Psammomys obesus. Next base: position 1,393,264 of record NW_026591643.1, on the reverse strand, counting down.
TCAAAACACGGTGCTAGAAGGCAAACACTGACAGCCACAGAGGAACTGTATAGCGTGAGCACATCACCACCACCACACACAAATGTGCGCACACACACACACACACACACACAGAATATGACGTGTCTGGAGAAATACACTTAATTTAAAATAATGAAGAATTATCGCTTTAGATGAAATGTTTTGCTTAGTTGGAAAGCAACGATACGGACCTGAAAATGTTTCGATAATGGTTGATCGGGCCACTTAGCGCTCCAGGCTGAGAAAAGACATAGACGTAGGCGTCGAGATCTTCCGAGGTCAGCTGCCGACCTCTTCTCCCAACGCCCGTGCTCTGGCTGGCGAACAGGCGCTTCAGGGCCTACGGGAGGCGAGGGGGGCAATTTAAAGTCTCACGTGTCACATAAGCCAAACCTCTCACCTTAAAGGGAGCCGGGGGTGGGAAAGGCAACTGCGGTGGTACAGGACTTGGCTAGCATGCAGGAAAAGGTGGTTCCAACCCAAGACAGCTTAAACGAGCATGGCAGCACGTGGCTATGGAAGGTGAGGCAGGAGGATCAAAAGCCAAGAGCATCTTTCTACATACAGGTTCAGTCAAAGCCAACGGGCGTAAATGAAGCCCTGTCGGAAAACAGTGGAGGGAGATGGTATGGTAGATGACGCTGGGACATGGGAGTTGATGTGAGGACATGATTGTTAGTGTGGGGATACGGTACTTGCTGTGGGGACATGGCAGTTGATGTGGGGACATGGCAGTTGATGTGGGGACATGGCAGTTGATAGGGGTATATTGTAGTTTATATGGGGACATGGTAGTTGATGGGGGCTATGGTGTTGGTCTGTGGACATGGTAGATGATGTGGGTGAAATAGGAGGTGGGACATCCAGTAGGTAGAAAGCATTCTTGGATAGATCCAGGCACAGGAGATTCACCAGTCAGAATGTGAAGAGGACAGACACATGGTACTTGAGCCCTGAGAAGCATCCGCCTGGTAAAATGTAGATTAGCGTTTTGGGTTATTTTAAGTTATGAGCTAGTCAGAGAAGAATCTAGGTATATGGCCTAGGTATTTGTACATAATTTTTGCAGGTCATGAATCATTATTCCAGGAGCATGGGGTTGGAAGGAAACCCCCCAGCAACAGTTAGAGACTATCTCTCCGTTTACATGAAGTGAGCACTAGGCTATGTTACTGTGTGAAAAAACAGAACAGAGTAAACAGAACACCCTATTGCAGAATATAGTCTATCATCAACCCTGCACAGTGTAGACGTGTGAAGAATCACTTTATTGTAATAAACTCACCAAGTGTCACTTGGCTAGACTAAGATAGCCACTCCAGCAAACACTTGCCCATTCTCAACCGTGTATTTCTGTGAATTTCTGTACAGTCAGCATGGACACTCTAAAGCCTTGGGAGTCTCAATTACCGCTTAACACTTCCACCATCAACTGAATTTTTATATACTTTCTACCACAAAAATAAAGAGTAGAACCAAATAGAACTAGGAAAAAAAAATCATGTTGCATGAGATAACGCAGACCCTGAAAGACAAACGTCTCTCTTTTTGGAGGCCCCTAGCTCCAAATCACCAGATGTAAGTGCATATTGCAGAGGTGACCTTCACAATGCGTTAAAGTGATCTGTCCCTCCTCATCACCCAGGACATTCTCTGATTGGCTTTGATAAAAAAGCTGACAACTAGGCACGGTGGCACACCTGTAATCCAGCACTGGAGGAGGCAGAGGCAGGGGATCTCTGTGAGTTCACAGCCAGCCTCATGTAAAAATGAGAGTCGAGGACAGCCAAGGCCACACAGAGAAACCCTGTCTCGAAAAACAAACAAACAAAAAAACAAAACAAACTGACAGTTACTAGCTGGGCAGGAAGTGAAAGGCAGGACTTTCTGGGAGAGAGAAAGGGACTCTAGAAGATAGAGGTTTTTTTGTTTGTTTCTTTTTTTTTTTTCTCCAGGAGACAGGCCTGGAAGGTATAGCTGGCCACATGAAGGGACGGGGCTAGGTGGTCAGGTTAACTCAGATGAGCTAGTTGAGAGTCTACACAGCTACAGCCTAAGCTTTAAAATATTAAAAGGTGTCCTCATTTTTATGGCTGGCAGGTCACCAGGCCTTACGTCACCATATCTTATAGTAACCTTAGAAAGTGAAACAGAATAGGACGGGGGTTGCAGGGCAAGAGCGAGCAGAGTATCAGGGTACCCGTGATCTGATAGTGAAATGGGGAAGGGGTGTACTTTAGGGAAGGGGGAGGCAGTTGACATAGATTAAGGAGGTAGGTAGATAAAATAACAAGGATGTTTGAAAAAGATGTGCAAAATCATACTGTTAGTTAAAAAATAAAAACCTATAATACATGTAATCGTATGTATAGATACATGCATTTGGATTTGGATTGATAAAATATTCCCTCTAAGAGTCAAAGATCACCTCACAAAAACCCCAGCACCAGACATGAGAAGCTCCCTTGTGAGCTGGTGCCCAAAGTTGTCTACTCCTGAATCATCCAGGCCACTGCTGGTGCCCTTGGTATCCCCAAGAGGTGAAAGGTAAGTCCCTAGTCCAGAAGACGGCATGTGCTTTGGAAACAGGCTTCAGAGACCTCCAAGCTAGACCTGGCCTGAACGGCCCTCCCAGAGGACTAGCTTGCCTGGTACCAGAAGGCATCAGGTCAGACTCCCAAGGAGAGAGGCAACCGGCTGTCCTCCCAGCGATGGCACTTTTGCGCCATGTCAAGGATCAGTGTGACATGGTGACACTAAGGGAGGCAAGCAACTGCTCTTGAAGTGGACTTACAGTGTATGGGGTAGTAAACCCAGATCGTCAGTGCCAGGGCACTGTGCTGGGCTAACAGCTCAGGAGCCCACTGTAACTAAAAGAGAGCTGGGCACAGCAGCTTTCACCAAGAGGACACACAGGGACAGGTAGAACATCCCCTTTGGAAAGTCTTGTCAGATTAAAGCCTGATATAATTGAGTCACCGGGCAGCATCTGCAGCACGGGGACAGCCCTGTACTCAGTGAGCAGCCAGGAATCCCAGGGAACCCTGTGTGCCCACCCTCAGGGCGACCTAATTGCTTCAACTTCATTTGCCTGCTTGTTTACCAAGAGGGCACCTGGCTGGCCTGGCACTCACTGTGTAGACCAGGCTGGATTCAAGTTTGTGGCACTGAGTGCTAGGATTACAGGTATGTGCCAACATGACCTGCTACGAGGTATTTAAAAGAAAAGCAAAGAAACAAGGAACTTGAATCAATTTTGAAAATTCTAACAGTCCGATGTGTTGGTGTGACTATTATCTTAGTGACCCAGAGGAAGGAGTTCATGAACCCAGAAATTTAAGGACAGCGTGGAAAATTAAATTTAAATAAAAAATTAAGTTTAAATTACATTTCAATAGAAATTAGAATAAAAAATGGGAAATAGCTTGAGTCTCTTAAAAACAAAAGAAAGGAAGACAGCTGAAACCTGTCTTTAATACATATTTCATGATATTGTGGAGCTGCTGTTCGTTTTCCCAGGTTTGAGAATGGCATTAGAGTTACTGTTTTTAAAGATTTATTGTCTGGGGAGCATCTCAGCAGTTTGGGTGTGTTTAGCATTTCACCGGGTCCTGCTCTGCACCCCGTCCCCAGCAAACAATCCTCCCTGTCAGAGATCTACATGGAATTATCTCCAGTAATACTGTTACTTTAAAAATACCTTCCCCAACAGCTAACACTGTCTGAGGTGTCCAGGACACACTGGCGGAGCTCCTGCGGCACCTGTGGCCAGCGTGCACTGTACCCACACCTGGGGGATGCTCAGTGCTCCCTTTGTTTGTGGGTTTTGTTTCTCTGAGGACTTCATCTCTGCTGCTGTCAAGCTTCCTCACTTGGAACTCACAATCCCTACCTCTCACCGGAGGCTCTCTGAAGAGATGCCCACCTATAATGAAGGGCTAGGAGTTAGATTCCTAACAGGCAGGCAGAGAGAGGCGCCACAGCCCACAGCGAGGTAATAAAAACAGTGAACTTCCAAGACAGCCAGCGATTTCCCCACTTCCTGACATGCTGTAAAAGCCTGGCAGCTTCAAACAAAGGCCTTGAAGGCACTTTCTCCTGCCCTCCCAAGGGACGGGTTTGCCATGTTTACACAGAGTGGTGGGGCAATTAGCCATCCGACCTTTCTTCAAACTGACCAACCCTAATTAGGGGAGGAAGACCTTTCAGAGACTTAAACTGCCCCAGCACTCAAGGTGATGGGCTCTTTGTTTCCTGAGTCTTTTTCTCTGTATGTGTGTGTGTTTCCTCACACCCAAGAAATGCCTTTCTTCAGCTGCTGATCCTGTCTGCTCTTGACTGCTGTGTTTGAGATTTCTCTGCTGATAACTGTCGCATTAAAGGTTTTTCCCCCTGCCTTTTCATTCTTTGACTGGAGAAGAAAATAACTGGATTCAGACATCTAGATAGTAACAAGAGGCAAGTTCTTGTGCAAAGTTGAACAGCCAGGCTTTCAAACGCATCAATAGAGATAGAAAGATAAGCAAGCCTGAAAGAAAGCCTTTAAATGTCCTGTGTGCTTTGAATGAGAATGGCCTCTATCTGCGCATAGGTGTGAATGCTTGGTATCCCCAGTTGCTGAAACTATTTGGGAAGGATTAGGAGGTGTGGCCTTAGTGGAGTAGGAATTACTGTGTAGTAGGCTTTAAGGTTCCAAAAGTCTAAACCAGCACCCCTCCACCCTGCAGGATATAGATCAGATTTGAGCTCTCAGCTCCAGCTCTAGCACCACGCCTGCCTGCCTGTTTGTTGCCTGTCTGTCTCCTGTCTGCCTGTCTGCCTGCCTGTCTCCTGTCTGCCTGTCTGCCGCCTGCCTGTCTACTGCCTGTCTGCCTGCCTGTCTGCCTGCCTGTCTACCTGTCTGCCTGTCTGCCTGTCTGTCTGCCGCCTGCCTGTCTGCCTGCTGCCTGCCACCATGCTCCCCACTGCGATGATAATGGGCTGGGTCTGTGAAACTGCAAGAGAGCCCCCAGTTCAATGCTGTCTTTCTTAAGTTGGTTAGTCATGGTGCCTCCTCACAGCAATGGAACAGTAACTAAGACACTAATTAAGTTTTAACATTTTTAGTTCATCTTTCATTCTTAAAGATGGATTTTCATTAAAATATTTGTCATAAATAGTAATAATAAAGTATTTGGCTTACCTTGAAGTCATTTATTGAGAACATAAATTCTGGGAACCGTGGTATTTGGAAGAAGTAATAAAAGCTAGATCTGAAGAGCTGGGCAGGGTGCCGCAGAAAATACTCTGAAATCAAAGCACTTTGTCAGACAGCACCAAGAGCTGGAAGTCAGTTATTAGGAGAGAGCTTCGTACTTCCCTGTTCAGACAATCCCATCAAGGATCCACAAGCCAGGCTTCCAGAGACCCTTCTTCTTTAATTCTGCTTGGTATTTTCAGTTTCTCAAGTAAAAGAGAGTTTCCTATGAAGCATTCACTCAGCAGAGAGCAGGAACCCTGGATTACTCTGTTTTTCCTCCAAAGTCATTACCAGACCTAACACTTTTCTTAGGAATTTATGGTGATGTGGTGTCCTGTTAATTCAAAGTTTACTTACACACAGATTCAAATTGAAATCCTCATCACTGGTCCTCAAGAGGAACTGAACCATTTTCTATGCATTTATTCATGTATCTAGAAAATCATGCATTCACTGACAGTTTTTGAATCAACTGTAAATGGGGGCAGGGGGAGATTAGCAGTGAACAAACAAAGGTTCTCAAGAGATGGTCCTCCGCAAATCTTAAAGATCACTCCAGTGTCAATGGTACAGCTCAGTGTGTAAGGTCCAAAATGGGCCCTTCAAAATGGCAGTGCTGGTGACATAGGCCCCAAACTGAAGCACTCTGGCTGGGTAAACAATAAACAGGAGCCTCTCTTCATCTGTTCCCAAAGGGCAAATACCTTAGGGCAGGGCATCTAGTTCCTGGTCAATTCAAACAGCCAGAGTCAACTCAAATCCTCCCACCCGATGACTGCCATACACAACCTGCTTCCTTTCCTGACATTTTCCTTCCCTTTGCTCACCGCCAGTTTGATCCCCAACGAACATTTCTACCTGTGGAGTGGTCCAGCTTGGTGGTTTCACTGCACTGTGAGTATACATGGTAGAGTGCTTTGTCTAATGTGCACAAGGTTTACTCTCCAGCAACACACATCGTGTGGAAAACAGAACAAGGTACTCTTACTAAGAGTGACAGTGTGTGCGTGTGTGTGTGTGGGGGGGGGGGATCATCGATAGAGGTGTCCAGAGAAGGCCTCTGCATGAGTCGCTCAGCAGCTGGGCGCAGTCTTAAATGGTAACACAGCCAGCAATGCAAAACTCAAGCCAGGGCGTCCAGGGTCGGCCAAATAGGCCCTGGGACTGAGAGCTGGAGGAAGCAGAGGGAAAGCCGGAGTGGCTGCTCAGGAGGAGCGGGCTGACGGGGTAGGTGTGGAACAGTATGTACTCTGAGTATTTGTCGAGGCCCTGAGGGCAAACAGGAGAGCTCTGCACGCACGCACTCACACACACGGAGCTTGTCCTGTTCTGTACTCCCTGATGTGGAGTCTGCTCTTTATTCTTCGTGTTGTAACTGTGCTCACATGTCTGAATACCGACCACTGCTGTGCTAGACTTTTTGTGAATTCACCACTGAAGCTTTATTTGCTGTTAAATTAAGAGAAATCAAGTCAACTGAAAACAAATCCAGGCATGTCGCCTGCAAATACTCGGTAGGGTTGTAAGAAACATCTAATATGAGTCTTCCCTAGTAAACACTGTAAAACTTGTGTTTAGAACAAGTAACTCAAATTTTCATCTGCCCCCCCCCCCATGCAAATGTTTTTCTTGCTCACCCCAAGGAAAATTCTGTTTGCCCAAAGTTCTGCTGGACAGTCTAGGAGTTTGCTGACCCCGAGCAGTTACGGCCCTCCCCTCCTTGGAGCCACGCCTGCCACCTGCCTTCATCTGCTGTGTGCCAGTTCTTTTCAGACTAGCCAGTTCAAAAGACAGTGACATCAGGCGCCGGCCGACAGGGGACGACACAGCCACCACCTGAGTCAGAGTAAAAGCCAAGTGGATTTCCTGTCTTGTTTGCTCTTCCAAGCACACCCTCTTGGCCAAGAGTAAAGTTTGCCTGGTCCAGACAGTTCGGTTAGACTGGACGTGTCTTTCTTCGTGCTCCCAAACTTATTTCCAAGAGGATTTAGGCTGCCGTTGGTAACATGTTCTATCTTCATACAAAGTACCTTCCTTATGAAGCCATGACTTAGTTTCCCACACAGCTCGGCCAGCACAGGCCATCTCCCTCGGGGTGCCAAGGACCCAGCAGCCATGCCATGAGACTCTGCTGCTTAATTTAACCGGAAAAAGTTTAACAAATCTTAGGGCATTTCACTACCAAACACCCTTCCTACCGTACCTCAGCAGGTGGGTGGAGGCGTACCGAAAAATCAGCCCCCTAATGAAAACACAGTGTCCGCAGTCTCCAGGACGCTGCCATCCTGCTTATTTAATTTTGAGGAGAAATGGAAAAGTGTCATTCTGAGCTTTCAAAAATAATTTATTATGCATGTGCTTTTGTGTGTATGTATGCATGTGCCTTAGCGTGCCTATGGGGTTGGAGGACAGCCATGGAAGCCGTTCTCCCACCGCGTGGGCTCCAGGCAGGAAACTCAGCTCAGTAAGGCTGGTAGCGAGTGTCTTACCCTGCTGAGCCACCTCATCGGCTCCAAGTTCTGAACCTTTTGTCTCTCAAATGATTGCTGTGGAGCCTAGTAGTTGCTGAACTTCAGAAAACCCAACAGGAGTAATTGAACAGGAAAAAAAAATTATAATTTTTCCAAAACCATATATAAACATGCTAACAGGCTGTTGATCACCATTAAGCATTTGAGAGTTCCCTTCAAAACTGCCCTGAAAGGATAGTGTCTGAGCATCTGGGGGTACCCAAGATCCTTTCAGGTACCCAAGTGATGTCCATTTCACAGCAACACTGAGGCGCTATGTGCTCGTTTTAGCCATGCTGAAATCCGCACTGATAGCAACAGCAGAGAAAAGCTTGTCTGAACACACGTCAGCATGTGACCCCGGCGACACTAACAGGTGTCCGCCACTGTACAGCTGTGGAAAGACATCAGCTGATGAGTTCAACTAAAAGGCTGCTTCACTTAAAGATGAAACAGCAAAACCTTGATTTTATTAATTCTCCACCTTGTAGCATATCCTTTTAATAGACCACATGACCAGGAAAGGAGGACATGGCACATAGTTCTGCTACTCACCTGAATATATGGGCTGTCTCAAGAGGGCCCTTGTCACCCAGTGCTTAAAGAAGAATTGACCGTGAATTTCGAGAGAGAGTGGATACGGGTAGAAGGAGGAGACCAGGATGTACGCACACTCCTGCTTTTTCCAGTGACAACTGTGTGAGGCCACATCTCTCCTCACACTTCTGTTCTAAGAACAGATTGCAACAGATTGAAGGCAGAAGCAGAGAGGATTGCCCAGCTGTCTTCCAGCATGCCAGAATTCAAGAGATTTGTAAACTGGGAAACATTCTTTTCATTAAAATGTATTTAGTTAAAAAAAAATGTATTTAGTTGGGAGGGGCTGAGGGAGGGGACCACAGCTGTGAATAAATTGTAATAAGTAAAAAATAAAATATGAAAAAATGTTAGTACTTTTGTTTAGTTTAGTTAGTGTTCATCAAAAATAGCGTTTATGTGAACATGAGATAGGTTTTAAAAATGAATGGATATATAAATATATTTTAAATATTCCAGTTTTAATTTCCTAAGTGGTGACCACTAATAGATATAGTCTCCTTGGGGGTCTTTAATAATCTTAAGAGAATAAAGAATTCCTGAGGTTAATCAGTTGAGGATTACTGCTCTAAAGATTGCTTTTGTATTCAATGGCTAAAGAACTCAGAATTGAGGAGAATTTCTCTCTGCCAAGATTTATGACTTTCAAAGCACCGCCACCATATTTCCTCCATGATACATTCCAAGTGAAGTGAAATATTGTCCAAAAAAGAAATGAAATTATAAAAGCAAATGGGAAGCTAAATTTTCTTTTTTTTCTTTTTTTTCAGGAAGATTTAAGATCAATAGTATTAGGCTGGCAGGGTGGCTCGGTGGTAGAGTACTTCAGTAACAATTGTAAAGACCTGGGCTTGATGCACAACACACACACACACACACATACACACACACACACACACACACACACACACACACACACACATACACAGCTGGGCTTGATGGCAAATGCCTGATGCCTGTAATCCCAGCACTTGGGAAGAAAAGGCAAGAGTACTGAAGGCTCAGGTCAGCCTGGGCTACCATGTAAGGCCCTGTCTGAAAAAACAAAGATATCATGTTGGTTGCATTTTTATTTATTTATTATCTATCTCTCTTTGAGGCAGAGTCTCATTGTGTAGCTCAAGCTGGCCTTGAACTCTCCACCCTCCTGTCTTAGCCTCCCAAGTGCTGAGAGTACAGACACGCACCACCACACCCAGGCTTCACATAACTTATAAAGATTATGCTAACCACATTTTGCTGTTTTAAATCCAGAGCGTCAGTGGCGACAGTGAGTTATCACATTAGCAGAAGTGGTTTCGTGAAGGCTGAAACTCACCTGTAAATACACTTGGGTGTGGGAAGTTAATAACAATGAGCTTCATTATCATCTCAGGGTAGCAGATGGCAATCAGCCAGGCAATCATGCCTCCCCAGTCATGGCCGATCAGGACACATTTGCTATACCCTGTGGCCAAGACAAACATGTCGGCAGCACTGTCAAGAAACAGCTGAAAGCATTCTCACATAAAATCGTTACATTTCTGAGATTATTTACGGCCATCTTACCCAGTTTCTCCTAAAAACTCTACACTTTAAAACTATTTACTGAAGCTGGGCACAGGTGTCACTCACCTGTAATCCCAGCACTCAGGGAAGCAGAGGCAGGAGGATCTCTCTGAGTTTGAGGCTGGCTTAGTTTACAAAGCGAGTCCAGGACAGCCAAGGCTACACAGAGAAACCCTGTCTTGAACAACCAAAACCAAAACCACCACCACCACCACCACACCCCATTCGATGAATGGGGCCTGTAGCTCACAGCCATGAACCTAGTACTTGAATGGCAGAATCAAGAGTCCATGGCCAGCCTGGGCCACATGAGGGACTGCCTCAAGAAAAAAGAAAAGTCCGGTAGCTCTTCTGAGTGTGCTAGGCCTGGCCCACATGCTGAGACCAGGTGGCTGCTGAGTGCCCAGTTCCGGGTGGACTTTGTGTCAACCCCTCCCGTCTGAAGGCTTAGAAAACATGAGGAAGAGAGGGCGGAAGGAAACGGAGGCTGGAGGCTGGAACATGGTGGTGTGGGTGCAGTCTCTAGACACAGTGCAGCCACGGTCCTCAGGAACCTGCACACAGTCCAGCCAGTGAACGGCCTGTGGATGGATGGAGAGGGTCAGGAGGCTGTAGCCTCTGAAGAGCCACAGCAACTGATGGTGCCGGCCAGGGCTGGCTGCTGGGGCAGGGCTGGCTGCTGGGGCAGGGCTGGGCAGGGCTGGCTGCTGAGATGTGTGCTAGTTCACATCTTTCTGTGGTTTCTGTTAGATTGCCCATGCTCCAGGTACCAGGCGCTCCTCTGTGTACAAATGGTCAGTGCTAGTTGGAATCAGTGGGTTTAAAAATAGAATTAACAATGAGGATATGAAGGTGCCGTGCCAGGGGAATTTGGAGGGCAAATAAAGTATTCTAAAAGAAAAATCTTAAGCAGCGAAGTTTTGGGTCCTGTGGAACTGCATGTGGAAGCCAGGATAGGGACTGCACACAAACAGGTCATACATGAGATTATTTGGGGCAGAGTTTGAATGTTAAGAAATCAGCAATTAGAGTAAAATCATAAATGTCAGATTTTTATGTCAAACTTATAAATCGTTATTTTCAGGAAGTAACTACTTCCTCCCTAGTTTCACATACTGAATTTACAACCAGACGTAATAGAAGTCTGAGGCCAAACTGAATAAGTAGACAATCTTAATTATGTCATTAATTAAAGACCATCACACATTGAAGAAAGCCATTTCCAACAATGATGGCTGGTGCCATAAAAGGAGAACCAAGGTGAGGAATTTTTTTTCATTTGTGACATCATGCTAGCTGTCCTGCTGATACAGCACTGTAGAGGAATTTCAATCCAGCAACATGGCTGCTCTGGCTGGAAGACAGACACATCCTTAGTACACATCTTTAATCCCAAACAATGAAGGTAATGTTAGAAAGAAGAACCCATGCTTGACAGTGACCTCTAATTGAGGGGCAGACAAAGTAACAAATCAGAGAAAGATTTGATGGACTGAGTCAGAGATAGGATACAGAGGACAGTCTTAGGAGGACAGAGCTGAAAGAGAGGAGCTTGAGAGAGCAGTGCAGAGGGAGGGAGGCAGTTTTTACCAGGAAGGTTGTATGAACTACAGAATGAGAAGGAGCCAGAAGAATAGAACAGATTGCTAGAGTTACTTTGAGGCCAAGCAGAACACCTCAGTCAGAAGCTGAGAGAAGCCAGTTTGAACCAGTCAGCTGGGAGAGGAGTTTAAGACAGCCCAGAGCTCAGAAAGAACTAGAAAGGGTGAGCTTATTCAGCACTGGGTCTCAGAGGCTGAATCATTTTAGGCCGAGGTTAGATTGTATGGAGGCGAGAAGCTTCCAGGACTAGGCCTAGGTTAGCAAAAGGAGGCGACAATTACCTCAAGAGGATAAAAGTTGCATTTACCCAGCACATTACTGTCTACAGTGACAGTCACCACCCTCAGCCCTGAGCTGCAGCTGTGAGCATGCCCACTGCACTGCCGGCCACACAGAAGCATAACCGTCACCAAAGTGTCATATGGAGTATATGACAACAAAAGTCCCTGCTACTGGGTCATAGTCTTTCTAGGAAAGACTTATTTTTTCACTTGTTGGGATGTTTTGCCAGCATGTATGGTTATGCACCGTATGTGTGCATGACACCCTTGGAGGCCAGAAGAGAGTGTTGGAATTGGTTGTGAGCTGGGACTCAAACCTGGGTTCTCTAGGAGAGCAGTTAGTGCTCTGGAGCACTGAGCCATTGCTCCAGCCCTGTTCTCTTCATTGCTATTTCAGAGTGTTCTTCCTCCAATTTAGAAACCATTTTCTATGTTATTATGTTGTGGTATGCAAGCAAGGGCCTCAGACATCCCAGGTTTACACAAGCCTGGTGTAAGCATGCCAGGGACCAGGAATCCCAGGCACATAGTTACGATGGATGCTGGCGCCAGGGTCTGCAATCAACTTCAACCACCTGGAGGGGACTTCCCAAGAAGTTGCTAAACCACCCCCGCCCTGACTGATTTCATCGATCCCAGGAAGAGCCACGGAATGTGCCACTTATGCAAGAGATAATTTGCCCCCTTTTTCCGCTTGGGAGGGTAGTCGCTCCCTTATTTCAAAAATATAAAAGTATAGCTCCAGCGAGCAATAAACAGACCTCAACAACTCATTGCCTGGTCTCGTTTCTTGTCTCTTGCCCATTTTTCTTTCAGGCTTGGTCCTCCTCGGGACCCCACGAATTACTAGGTCCCGTGGGTCGGGGCATAAGCACACTATGTTTTGGCATAAAGACAAACTTCATGTCTAATGGTGCATTTCTCAGAACATAGTCCACCATTAAAGGGCACACGAATGATTAACTCTCACTCAAGGTAATCATAACGATATTCTGAATTATGTTAAAGATATTAATAGAGATCCCCACAGGATTTCCTCCGTGCAGATGGGGACATCTCATTTGCTAGTTCTTTCTAGCATTTCTCACCATTACTTAACACACACACACACACACACACACACACACACACACACACTCACACAAAAATAAGCTTTTAGAGGGCTGGCCTACCTAGGGAGTCCACGATGTCCTTCGTGTCTGCTATCAGACAGTCCAGTTTGTAGCTCTCCAGATGAGCTGGAGCATCCGACTCTCCGTAGCCTCTCAAATCCAGCGCAACGACTCTGTACTCACTTTTAAACTCTCTCAGCTGATGACGCCAGGAATACCTGAAGGAAAAAGGAAACACTGAGAATGTTGGTCTAGGGGAAGGTGTGGCAGGATATTTGATTCCATTACGAACACTGAGATTGTGAACTGTGAAGACCTGTTTCTCGTTTGGTGTGCCTCAGCCGGACCATGTATCTTTGATCCAAGAGTTTTCTGTAAACAGGATTAAATAAAGTCAACCCTGCATCAAGCAAGCAACAGTCAACAAGAAGTGAATGCAGGAAAAAAACCATAGAGAGTAAGAGGCAGTCAGGAGGATGGATAGAGAGGCACGCAGGAAGTAGAAAGGAGGGCCATTCAGTTTGAGAGGTTTTTAAGTGTGGAGGAGAATGAGTGGGTGCTTTCCTGCCTCCCTGAGCTAGCAGGTTTCTACCCCAGTGTCTGGCTCCTGAGTCTTTATTGGTAAAAAAGAAACGGTTGGGATTTCACTGTTTTAAACACAAGATAGGTGGCTCAGTGGTTAAAGCTGCTTCCCTTAAGCCTGACACAGTACCTGAGCACGTACATGGCGGGGAGAGAAACCCGTTCCCAGAGTTTTTCCCTCCATGCCTGTGCCACATCACACACACGTGCACGCGCGCGCACACACACACACACACACACAAATGTAGACTAATGTGAAGAGTAGCATTAGCAGGGCATGGAGACTGGACTCCAGGCTATGCTGGACACTGACAGGAACCAGCTTACGCAAAAATGTGAGGCCATTGTGGCTGGTCAGTGTAGTGACACCCTGCCTTAACACCAACAAACCAGAGCAGTAAAGGCTTCCCCAGGGAAAAACTGTCAGGAATTACTCTTTTAAAAACTATGTATGGGCTGGAGAGATGGCTCAGTGGTTATAAATATGGCTGCTCTTCCAGAAGACCGGAGTGTGATTCCCAGCACCCACAAGGTGGCTCTTAACCATCTATAACTCCAGTTCCAGGAAATCTAACATCCCCTTCTGGCCTCTATGGGCATCCGGCACTGTGGTACACATATATATGCAGGCAAAACATCCGTACATATAAAATTAATTTTATATTAATTAACTGCCTATAATTCCAGTTCTAAGAGGCCCAATACCCTCTTCTGGTTTCTGTTGTCACTACAAACACATTTCACTAATATATACCTCTACACATAAAATTAAATAAATACAGTTTTTTTAATAAGTTCAAGGTCATCCTCAGCTACATAGTGAGCTTTGCATACTTGAGTCCTGTTTCAAAAACAACAACAAACACCTCTTATTTTTTTTAAAAAAATTAAATAATTACATGCCATGGCAGGAAAAAGAGGCCTGTGAGGGAGAGAGCCTCTGACCACCATCATTAGGAATTCATCTCCCTCCCATCTCCAGAGATTCGTAACAGGAGGCCAGAATTTACAGAAATTGCAAAATATCAGATACAAAAATGGACATATTATATGTTTTCTAATCTTACTAAGAACAGTTATCATACAGATTGAATTTCTAGATGGGAGAAGAGATTATAATCCTTTAAAATAATAATAAAGAAGATAAGCTTAAATTTTCTGTCAAAATATCTAAATGCCTTTCTGACTCGGCTTCAGCAGGGCAACATGAACACGATATTTTTGTATTGCAGAGCCATGAATTTGTCAGTTTTAAAAATTACTGTATGAATTTGGCTCTAAAGTAGATTTGACTCACCTTACTCGGTCAAGTAGGGCTCAGTATTTTTTCTTTTTCTTTTTAGTAATTTCAACAGTTGAAATTATTGTTTGAACAAGTGTGGAGACTGGAGCAAAGACTGGAAGAATCCGCAGAATGCTGCTGTAAGCTAGGCCTCTTCAAGGGCTGGAGAAAGAGTTGGGTGGGGCAGAGGCTGTGCTTGCTCAGGACCAGCCTGGCTCCTCTGGCTTGGGGTTAGGATGCCTGCCTCTGCCCTTCTCAGGCACCTTCATCCACCCGTGTGCACAGACAGACATAACCAAAACAAAATCAGGCTTCAGAAGAAGACTCTGTATTTACTAAGATTTTTCTTTTTTCTGTCGAGATGATCATAAACCACGTTGCAAGCAAGAATGTCAGAGCCTATGGAATCAACACTGACCAACTGTGATGACCACAGGGCTGCAGCCGAGCTCCGACATCCCTGCTCGCCAGCCTTCCCATCACACCTCATAACAAGGCCACAAAACTGACTGATGAAAGACACAGAGACTCGGGCCATTTTCTTCTTCAAATAAGCAAAGTTATTTTTGGATATAACACAAAAAGATTACTGAATTTTACGCATGACTCACTATGTTATTGAACTCCAAAAAAGTCTGCAGATACATCTGTTCAGGGAAATAAAATGTTAACTGACACAAACCAAATGAGAAATATTATCTGAAAATACTTCTGAGCTGGGCGCAGTGGTGCTCGCCTGTAATCCCAGCACTCAAGGAGGCAGAGGCAGGTGGATATCTGAACTCAAGGCCAGCCTAGAACTGTCCAGGACAGCCAAGGCTACATACACAGAGACACTGTCTCCAAAAAACAAAAAAGAAGAAAAAGAGGGAGAAGAAAAGGAGAGAAAGGAGAAGGAAAAGAAGAGGAAGAAGAAGAGGAGGAGGGGAGGAAGAAGAAAAAGAGGAAGATGAGCACGAAAAAGAAAAGGAGGAAGAAGAAGAGGAAGAAGAGGAGGAGGAAGAAAAAGAGCACAAAAAAAGAAGAGCAAGAATAAGAAGAGGAGGAAGAAACTTCTGGAGCACAGCAGCCAGCAGAAGGAAGGACAGCATGCAGCAGAAAGGCAATGCCGCAAGACCAGCCTGCTACGTCACATTACAGAAATGTTACCGCAAAGGTGTGACACGCATAGCTGAATCCCGAATGGCAGAGTGTCTCCTCCACCCTCGGAATGTGACCCACAGAAGTCTGTAAAAGCAAATTACTGATTAATTTGAGTTTGGTGTTTCATCTTACTCCAACAGTGTCTTCGGCTCAGTCATGGCGATCTTGTGTGAATGTGTGCAAATGTGAGCACACACATGCCCTGGTGTGTGTGGAGGTCAGAGGACAGCCTTGGTGTCAGCCTCCTGGCCTTTTATCTTGTGTCAGGCTCTCTTCCTTGTAGCTGTGTCCTGTGATCCCAGGGGTTCTCCCGTCGGCACTACCCAGCTCCACACGGGGGCGCTGCAGTCACAGATCGTCACAGAAAATATTGTTTTGGTGTATGGTTGGGGAGGCATGGTAGCAGGTGAGAAACCAGCCTGCCTCCATCTTGGGCTGGGAAGCCATCTTATAGTAAAGACAAACTAGGTTCATTCCTATTTATGACTAAACCTCTGTACCTCACTGGGCTCTGTCCTTCCTGTCACCTTAACCACAAATGGTTCTGTACTGCCTGCTCTAGGCAACCATGCCTTTGTTTCAAAAACTTGACATGACCACCCTCTTAAGGTGACCTTGCTATGCTCCTGTAACCTCACTCATTTGCCTGCCTAATCCCCCCATTTGCAAACTCCCTGCTTCTGAGGTATAAAAAGCCTTATTTTCCCACCTGCAATGGAGATCTCTTGAGCCTCCCTTAGGGGGAGACAGCCCTGCACACACATTTTTTTAAAGGCTGGTTTTAATGGACTTGGCCATGATTTGTGTTCATGGTCTTTCTCCTCCCATATGTGGACTCAACATTTGGAGGCCCCATTGAGATCAAGACCCCAGCCCAGATCCGGAAGCTAACCCCTCCGCTCCAGGCCTCTGGGACTGGGGCAGTTCCGTAGGGGGCGTGCATTCCAGGCCAGGGGCACACCTTCAGCTTGGCAGATGGCCTGAGCAAAGGGCCAGGTCAAAAGGAACCAGCAAGCACCTGTCTCCTCCGAAGGCCGCCCCTCCGAAGTCATGAGAACCTTTCAGCGACGTGAGGCTGTGATTCTGTAGGATCTTGATCTGCAGACATGGGGAGGTCTGTTGAGGTCCAGCACCCTCCCATCGGGGCAATGCGAGACTTCGTACTGCCCGCCTGGTTCCACTTGTTTGGATATGGGCAACTGAGATGGCGATCGGTCAGCCCAGTTAAATGTACGCATGAAGATGTTCCCTGCATGCTTTGTTTTTGATCAGTCTCGTCTGATTGTGTGAATGTTCCGTGGTCTGTGTTTATTGGTTTCATTTTTGCTGTTTCTGTCACTTGTGTGTGTTTCTGTATCCCCATTAGTCTTTTCACGTTACAGGCGAATGGATGCTGGACCAGGCTTCTTTTGCCG
This sequence comes from Psammomys obesus, assembly GCF_907164565.1. NCBI lineage: Eukaryota > Metazoa > Chordata > Mammalia > Rodentia > Muridae > Psammomys > Psammomys obesus. The sequence continues at coordinate 1,375,932 of NW_026591643.1, read as the reverse complement.
CTGTGCCCATGCTGCTGGGCTGGGGCCCTGTGGGCACACCCCTCCCTGGCATGCCACCCTGGCTCTGTGCACTCCCTCCACCCAGGCCCAAATCCGATGCCACCAGCTGCTACAGCTGCTTGCCAGAGCTACTTTGATAGCCAGGGCTCGAGCGTGCTGGCCACTGGAAATATCTCTGGGGTATGGATAATATTGAAATATTGCTTTACACTGTCCTGCTTCATTGAAAAGCTGGCTCTGGAATTGGAAAGTTTTGTTCTATGGCAGGTGAGCCCCCTGGCTTTGTGACAAAACAAAACAACAACAAAAAGCAAGGCAGAGTAGCTTGAAACAAAAGACTGTTGGTTTAACTTAACTACCTAAAACTTTTGCTAAGATATAAACCTTATCACAAGATTTATACGACTACTTCGTGAACTCTCTGTACCTCAAGATTTGTGATTTTATTGGGTATGGTTAAAAATCTGTAGGATCTGTGACAAAAGTTGACTTAAAGTGTATAACACAGGGTTGGTAATTAGACTTTATTCCTAGTTAATCTGACCATTCAGGCTGTAAAGCTTAATACATAAATAGCACCCGCAATCAAAACAAAAATAAAGACCTAGTCCATCAAAGTCCACAGTTCTGGGAAAGGCTCCAAAAGCACTTCTTGGCTTCTGTAGCTCCACTTCTGACTAGCTGTTCCTGTTAACTGAAGCATGTAGTTTTTATGTATAAAATCTCACCCGGAGAAAGGCTTGGGGCCACACTGAAATCCCAAACACTCAGTGTAATTGCCAACAAACTAGAATTAGTTCTACAACTACAAACACCGAACACTAGACTCCAGAAACTGGGATGTTTGCAGCAAGACAACGCAGCAAGAGTCTGGCAAAGAGCCTAGGCAATGCCCCCCCTTACCTAAGGTTGACCCAGCCTATCAGAAACTGACCTGAGAACGTATGTCCAACGTCCTTGTCTCCACTCTGTTAAGCCTTAGCTATTTTGATAGACTGAGTCATACAAGAAACTGTGATGTTCTGTTATGATAGGACCAGAAAACTAATGTTGCCAGTCTTAGCCTTATAAAAGCTACTGACTTGCAAACTGTTGAAAATAATTAAGACATGCAAGTTAATAGTCAGTCACTTTATACATGATTAGATTTGTTAATGTATTCAGAATTATACTTGTAGGCATGCTAAGTACAAATGTAATTTATTTACAACAATGGTTTTTTGTTTTGTTTTGTTTTTCAAGGTCAAGCCTAAAACAAGTAACTAAAAACAAATAAATTTTATTTAAAATTGGGAATACTTAATAGATGATATCTATTTCAGAAATCTGCTGACAATGGAATTTAAGACTTTAATGGGAAACGTTCCCAAGACAGACAGAGACACTCTCTCCCAGTGGCACCCTAAGGTGTCCGGCTTCTGTAGGGCACAGCTGACTGCACCTGGACTGTGGAGACGCTCCGCTGGGCTAACTGCTTCCTCGTGTCTCGCCCCCTGGTGGTGCCCTACACAGACTGGACACTGTTGTGTTGACCGCTCTCCTCTGCCTACTCAAGGCAGGCCCGCTTTCCCAAACTTCTCCTCCACAGGAAATCTCTCAGACTTCCCAAACATGGCAGCCAAAGGCGGCTTCTGCCCTGTGTGACCAACTACTTCTGCCCTCAACTAAGCCATGGAGACCACAGGGGCCTAGGGTTGTCTAATTGCACAGGTAACAGCTAAGTCCCTGTTACTTGAATCGATCTGGAGGCCAATTGCATTATGCTTCCTGCTAAACATTATCCTCAGCTCTCTGCGGAGTCAACAGCTAACTGTAGGTTTATCGGTTTAACAGCGGCTGCCTGGCCAACGGATTTCACTTCAAAAACCAGGCCTTACCTTTCTAGAGCTATTGGGTCACCTGCTAAAATGAAAGGCAAACTCACAGGCAGGTCTGTTTTACTGACAGGCTTCATATTAAAGGATAAATGGGTTTCAGATGTAAATCTGACTTTACTCAAAGGAACCTGCTTTGCGATGACTGCGCTCAGCAATCAGCTTTATGGTCAATGACTGAATAAAACTTTTAAGGCTTATATAAAGGTCTAAAAATAATTTAAGTTGTAAACATCTGAGGTATAAAAGCCTAAATAAATTATGGGGATCTAAAAAATGATTTAAGGTATATAAATACAAGTTACAAATATATAAAAAATGATTCAAAGTGAGATGTTTCAGACTTGTTTTCCCTGTCTGTTACTGTTATGGTAAGATTTCTAACATTAACCTGGTGAGGGTCTGAGAATCTGCTAAAGCACTATTATTATCACCACGAGTCCAGGATTTCAAATTTCTCCAGGTTGTCTTCTAAGTACAGACTTGAAGATGCTGCTTCTCTTCACGCTAAAAACATCTTCGTCCAACCTATGTACCCAGCCCTCTGTATGGAAAAAAATAAAAGGATATTCATGCTTTCAAACAAAAACTCACAGTGTTAGCTGTTTTACGGGTACCTGTTAGCTGCTGCTTCTACGAGGTGGATTTCAGTACAGATTATAAACAACGGTAGTGTGTGCTTCCGGGATGTCCTGAGACTTGGATCCCTCTCTTACAGGTCGAATGGATTAAGACTAAGAACTAAGTACCCCTGTCGATCTGAGCCTAAGATTCCTGCCTACTGCCTGTCTTTGAGGGGGAACTTGTAAATAGAAAAAAAATTCTGTAAATTCTTTCTTTCTTTTGGTTTCTCGACACAGGGTTTCTCTGCATAGCCCTGGCTGTCCTAGACCTCGAGTTGTAGACCAGGCTGGCCTTGAACTCACAGAGCTCCGCCTGCCTGAGCCTCTCCAGTGCTGGGATTACAGGTGTGTGCCACTGTGCCCAGCTTCTTTAAATCTTTAAATCCTTTAAGTGCTGTCCCCGGCTGCATCTGACTTGGCGGAGTTCCACTTGGCTGGCAGTCACCTTCCCATCCAGAAATCAGCTGCAAACTACAACCTGCTCCAGAGGTGAGGTTTGGAGCAGCCCCGGTGGTCCTGCGAACACGGAAAGCCCCGGGCTTGCTGGAAACGGATGCACACCAGTCCAGGTGACGTGCTGGCGCCCTGGCTCTTCAGCTGGGTCAGAGCAACAGATGCTTCTGACCAACACCCCGCTGCCCTGACCCCCCGCCTGACACTGCAGCCTGCCTGGGCCTTCATGGGCCTCCTAATTTCAGCTGGGAAGCAGTTACAGAGGAGAACACATTGCCCCTAACCCTCAACAAAATGCTGGAATGTTAGATAAAAAAAAAAACTCCCCGAAAGAAAAGCTCCCTGACAGAAGGGACAAAGTGAGCATGCGCAGTGCCCGATGCTGTCCTGCAACTCACTATAGAGACCAGGCTAGCCCCAAAGTCACAGAGATCCTCCTGCCTCTGTCTACACACTATAGAGACCAGGCTGGCAGGAGCACAGCGGCACCTGAGCCCGCACACTGCTATGGGGAATGTGAACTGCCATAGCCCCATGTAAACTCCTCAGAGAAACTAGAGCTATAGTCATGGAGGCTGGGGTGATGGCCCAGTGAGTAAAGAATGTCCTGCACACTGGTGAGGACCTGGGTGTGTGCCCCCGGCACACAAATGAAAGCTGGGCACGGCAGTGAGCTCCTGTAACCCCACGCTAAGGCGCAACCAACTGTGCCGAAAGGTCAGGCAAGGTCAGGCTGAGGAGGAGGGAGGAAGACAGCCGTCATCAACCATCTGGCTTCCACACATACCCACATGTGTAAGCACGCCTTACACACACACACCACATACACACATACACACGCAACAAAATAAACTAGCAAGGCCCACCCCATGGATCCAGCAGGCACCCATTCAGCACCCAGCCCATACAGTTCCAAATATTAGTTTTCTGAAATTCTTGACTAGAAACACATTCGGCTCACATTTCAGTAATAGACTAAAACCAGAAATGACTGCAGTGACACGGATGTCTTTGGTGCTCACATCAATAAAAGAAATAACCGCCTGTGTCCCCACCGCAAAGACGACCCTTACCATACGGAAACAAAACGAGTTTCCTATCGGTTGTCCTTTTGGGGATAGTGGTTTTGTTGTTTTCCTGTCAGCAGCCTGAGCCTGGCACGAGCACCACGGAGACCCGGCTGGCCACCAGCTCCTCTGTCTGGGCTCCCTGTGCTGGGGTCACGGATGTGCCACCGCGCCTAGGTTTCCTGCCAGCTGTAGACAACGGCAGCAAGCAACAAGACAGCCTCTTCCCTGGTTATTCTGTTAGAACAGCTCAAGGTCCTGGCTTTCCAGGCATGACATTGAGGTGCGGAACACCCCTCCTGTCCTCACCGTGAAGGCTGACCCTGCTGCCTCTGAGCTCGGGACCAGGAGCCCACTGTGTGTGAGCGATGACACAAGCGTTCCAGACAGCTGGAGGCGACTCAGAGAAATTGCCTGGGTCAGCTCGAGATATTTTTAAAGGAGATGCAAATTGAGGTAGAGGGAGAGAGAAAAGTCATCCTTTGACAAGCAGCCGTATTTGGGGCTGATTTAGCTGACGCTCTCACAGATGTTTCCTCAAGATTTAGGAAGGCCGACGTGGGCCCTTGCTGCGTTTGCACTCCATGCTAAATGTTGCCACTTCTCAACAGTCCGGGTAACAATGGTAAATGTGGACAATGCAGGCCACTATGTGGGGTTTCTGGGTTTAAAATCACCACACGGCTTTCTTTTCATTTTCTCTCCTTTTGGGTCCACACAGTCGTCTGCTGTGAAGGTGTGTTGCCTGCATAGGCCAGACAGGGATGTTGGATGCCAGATCTCCTGGGCCTCATACGTGAGCAGTGAAGGCTCTACCCACTGAGCCACCTTCCCAGCTCCCATGTGGACAGAGTCTGAGGGTTTGCTGGGGCCATGTGAAGAGACTTTGATTGTATCCTCACCATGCCTCTGCCAAGAATATCGTAAGTGATACCTAGTTCTAATTTGTTCTAGTTTGCTTTTCTGTCACTGTGATAAAACATTCTGACCATGAGCAACTTGGGGGGGAAAAGCTTTATTTCATCTCGCAGGTCTGAGTAACAGCCTATCACGGAGGGAAGCCAGGGCAGGAGTGGAGCGGAAACCCTGGAGGAAGGCCTTCTTACCTAGTGCAGGCCCATCTGCCCCGACAGACGGACGGCTCTGCCCACAGTGCTGGGGCCTCCCACCTCAATTAGCAAAGGAGAAAATCTCTCCTGGACATGCCCCAGGCCAATCCAATCTTAGCAATTTGTCAGCTAAGACCACCGCTTTGCGTTGACAACAAAACCAACCTGGTCACTCCTGTGAGCATGAGTGGACTCACTGTCTACCTCTCTGGCACTGCTCTGGAGTACTGCTCTGGAGTAACAGATAATGGTAAGCAGCCGTGCCATGCCCCTGGGAGGCGAGTCCCTGTACGTGTCTCAGACTGCACTGGGGTTTTCCCCCTTCAGTTATGGTGTCTCCAGATGGAGGATCAGATGATGATGGCTTCTCCTTGCAGCTAAATCCAGGGCAAGGTGGAAATCTTCAAGGAGAAAAGCCTTCTCAGGAGGAAACACCTATAACCTTCTTGCACTATCAAAATCCAGGTTTGGAGAGCACTCTGCCGCCCAGCATTCTTGTCTTCTGTGCCTAGAGTCCTTTCACGCATAAAATAACGCACAAACTGTCTAAAGGTCGTGGATGCATTGGAGGTCATGAGAGTGAGCTGGCCGTGACACTAGTCTCCCCCTTTGTCACCAGCATTGATGGTGCTGGGTGGGCAGGGCCTCTGCCCCCTCCCTCAGGCTCCTGAAGCTTCACCTGGCTGGAAGAGACAAACTCCCCCCCTGGAGGACGGAAGCTGTGCCTCCCTGCCGGAACCTCTCAGAGCTGGGTTTTAAATCAGGCTTTGGGTGACTGAAATCTTTAAGGCTCTAAAGAGGGTGAAGAATTTGGAATGGTAGAATTCTAGACATCAGGAGACAGTAAGAGGAAAAATTTGGCCTTTCAAATGTTAGCCAATGTTCTACTTTTGAGTCAGCCCAGAGAATGACTTTTTTATCTACTCCCTCACGCATTTAGTTCATCTGAAAGTCACACCCCTCTGCCATCAAAAATTTTTTTACCCTAGCATCTTCTGTTTCAAATATGCTAAATTTTCTTAATAGTTGGATGTTACTTTCATCTGTTTTTATTTGGGTCCTTTGGGATTAATAGAGAATGGAAAGTGTCTCCCTCAATAACGGCTACTGCTTGTATAAATACCCCCGAATTCATCCACTGAAACAATCTGCCAAAAAGAGTGATTAAGTCATGAGGTCAGAGCCCTCATATTTAGCAACAACACAACCAGGAATGTGCTCAAGAGAATTAGCCAGTCCCCCTCTCCCTTCTGTTCTAGCATAGGATTTAATGTTAGCTCCTCCGAGGGACAAGGCAGGCAGGCAGCAGTTTTGAAAAAAAGAGGGGAGGGGGGCTGGGCTTTTACCAGACACAGAATCTCCCAAGGACTTGTTCTTCAGCATCTTGGCCTCTAGAACTGTGGGAAATAAATTTCCATTCAGGTATTTTATTCTAACTACACAAATAGACTAGATAATAACCACTGTACATTTCAGAGTATAGGCTTTCTCTTTACTTTGAGACATTTCTGTCTTTGCTGGAGCCCACATTCATCTGTAGCTGTGGCTGTGCCCCCCACCTTCTCACAGGGCACACCCAAAGATTCCTGCCGAGTACTCTGAGGCTGCGGTTTGCTCAGAATCCCCGTCCCTTATCCAGGATTGTATTTTATCCATAGTAGTTACTCGACATAGGATTTGTTTAATAACTTGAAATTTCAGAAAATTGAAACATTAGAAGATATTTTTAATCTTCGGAGGAAAAAGCAGAGTTGGGGTGTGGCACATACCTGTGAGCCTGGGGAGACTGAAGGAGTGGGGGTGTGCATCCAAGGCCAGAGGGGTGGTATGACTAGGCATGGCCCCCAGACACACACGTGTGTGAATGCTTGGCCATCGGGAGTGACACTCTTATGAGGTGTGGCCCTGTTGGAGGAAGTGCGTCACTGAGGGGGTGGCTTTGAGCTCATATATGTTCAAGTTATACCCAGTGTGGCACACAGACTCCTCCTGCTGCCTGTGGATCCAGATGTAGAATTCACAGCTCCTCCAGCACCATGTCTGCTTGCGTGCTGCCATGTTTCCTACCACGATGACAATGGACTAAACCTCTGAAACCGTAATCCAGCCCCAGTTAAATGTTCTCCTTTATAAGAGCTGCCATGGTCATGGTGTCTCTTCACAGCAATAGAACCCTAACTAAGACAGCCAGCCAAGGCTACACAGCAAGACCCTGTCTCAGAGAATCAGTACGGTCATACATTTATGTATGTTTTTAGATTAGGAGAGAAACTGTTGCTGTGACGTCGGGGACGTTCAGGAGTTATCACCCTGGGGAATGGTCTTCCATTTTGAGAAAGTGAGTCTATGGTAAGTTCTACAGTTAACTCATGACGACATTTAACTGCTGTTGACACAGTGTCAAGAGTAGGAGTAAGGGCGAATTCACCCTCCTTTGCTTTCTCGCTGTTCCGCCGTCCATCACATAATTACTCAACATGGTGGCCCACACTAGAGCCTGATCCTGGGCCTCCCAGCCTCCAGAACCAAGCAGAAAAGAATGTATTCTTTTACAGCAGCATCAAATGATCAAATGGACTGAGCCAGGATGTTAAGTGTCAACACACACAAAAAAAAAAAAAAAAGTTAGTTGGAATGTTTACCAGAATTCTGGGAATCCGTGAAGTAGCAGCATGAGTGGTTTGCCCCTTTCTCCAGCAGCAACATAGTGAAATCTCAGGCCGGAGTCCTGGAAGTGGAAGGGATGCATAGTGTGACAATGGGCCCACCAAACCGACAGGTTCAAGTTTTGCACTTGGATTATTTTAATATTAAGAAATAAATACTAATTTAACAGCATGAGTTACCAATAGATAAATGGACCAGTTCACCTCTGTGGGTACTCCCTTTAGAACCCCCTCTTCCTTGTTCTACTGTGAGGTCAGTGTACATATTCTGAGCTTCTAAAACAATGTTGCTACGTAGCTTTCCTCCTAGTGAAGTGTCACGTTTGGTCCCTTGCAGGATACGTAAACAATTCTGATCTGAATTTCAGTTTTGCTAAATCTGTCTTCACATGTTTTTCCCTCTGCTCTCTCGTCAAAGGCTGCGCCATCACTTATGTAATTCCCACCCCCTTCGCTTATTTTTAGGAGTCTTCTTCCCACACTGTGGTCTCGGGTGTTTCATACATGGTCCCCTCTGCTGCCTGTCCCTTCTGCTTCCACTCTGTTTCTAACAGTGGAATATACCAAGTGCCCGAGAGAAAGCGCTGCATTTGGGAGACGATTGCCCAACGAAAAGGAAAGGAATGGGAATAAGAGAAGAATGCAGCAAACAAGGAATTGGAAACATAGAAAAGAAAGGAAGAGAGGAAAGCAAAATCCTTGAAAGAATGAAAGACAGTGGAGGTCCAAAGCCGAGCATGGACTCTGTCTCTGGCCTTTAGATGCTGGACTCTGGCTGTCATTTCCCTCCATACCATCGCTGTTTTAGAATTGGGGCCCTCGGCTGAGGTTCCAGAGCAGTGGCAGAGAGCTTGCCTTCAGGCATGAGACCCTAGCATCAGCTCCCAGCACCACCATCCCCTCCCCCAAGGGGGTCCAAATAGTCACAAAAGTCCTGAAGGTCACTGGAAGGAGCCTTCCAGTGCTCAGCTTCATGAAATGCCATTGCTGGAGAAATGGAAACGGAGAGGAGTCTCCTGACCAGCACCACCATTGTGTATTTCTTGGCTCTGCTTCTGGGGGAAAAGAAAGGGATTCCGGGGAACTCAGGATGACTCCAGAGCTGTGTTTGCCCTTAAGTTGGACAGAGTTAACAAATGTGATTTTGCTGTTAACCTTTAAAACTATTATTTTAGTGGTGGCAAGTCTTGGAGAATGGCTGCCAGACTGGATTTAATAAATATTTCATTGTGCTGGGTAAATGCCAGGTCGATAATTATGATCAAGAATTACACTAGGTTCTAAGTCCCTTAAACTTGTTTTTTTGTTTTTTGATTTTTGTTTTCCTTATTATTCCTTAATGAACACACTTAATTCTTGCATCAGTTCAGGCTTCTCTTGCCTGAAATCCCAGCTGCTGGGGAATTCAGCTGCTGACAGCTAGGCAGGACTCGGTATCTGCTTGTTCGCAGCCTTTGAAAGGCTGGTGAGTCAGACGGTAGCCCATCATAGGACTGCTTCACTCCACTGCCTGGCATCAGGAAATAGAACGGCTGTGGGCTGGGACAGAAGCTGCATGGTTGACACTTTTTTAAAAAGCAGATCGAATGTAGCGGACACCTATTTTTTTATTCCATTCCTCTGGTGCCTGACTTCTTACATCTGCTTCCTTCCTCACAAACACAAAGCATCTCTTTATTAGCCAGTGCCGCCTAGGTCACCTGAGATTACAAACGACTTTCTAAAGAACTGTCCGCTAGCCAGGAGCATCCTAGGCAGCTGATCTGAGCCCTCAAAGGCAAACCAAGTGACGGGAGACAGCCTCTCCTGGAGTTAGGGAAGGGAGAATTCTGAGTTGCTTCGGCAGGAGGATCCGGGTAGAGAAAGTCCACGTTCAGACCCGACCCCCGCCCCGGTCCCCGCACACACACGTTAACACTAACTGCGGAGCAGCCCCCGGCCGCGCGCCCCCGCCTCCCCCGGGGTGCCCGCCCGGCTCCCCACGCGTCCCGCCCCCGCCCTGGCCGCGGGCCCGCCGTCACCTTGATGCGCACGTAGCAGTGGGTACCCAAGGAGGGGTCGCTGAGGCAGGCGGGCGGGCTGGGCCGGGCCGCGCGGCGGAAGGTCTGCGCCGGGGCCCGGCCGATGCTCCAGAGAAGTTTGAGCAGGTGCACGGAGGCGCACAGGCCGCAGTAGCCGTACACCAGCGACCAGTAGAGCAGCGCGCGCAGCGCGGGCAGCAGGCGGGGCGGGCGCGGCGGGGCCATGGGCGGCCGTGCGGGCCGAGC
>NW_026591643.1:1319289-1365473 GCF_907164565.1 Psammomys obesus | reverse complement strand
CCGCCGCGCCCGCTCCGCGCCCGCCCCGCGCGCCCGCCCGCCCCGCCTGCTGCCTGCCCCCGGGCCTCGGGGACCGCCCGCGCAGGACGGGGCCGGAGATGCCCTCCGCCCAAGCCACTTCTCTAGAGCGAAATGAAGGGGCGCTGGCCCGATCCCGGGGCCCCGCGCAGCGCCTGCTCTGCACAGGCTCGGAAGGCCCTCCCGGCGCCGGGACGCACAGACCTTGTCCGGAGTGAGGACGGGGTCGGTGGGTCGTGCTGGCTCGGGCGCCGCCCACGAGCTTCGGCGTGCTCACTGTTGAACCGATTCAAAGTTACCGCCCGGCCAGAGAAAGGGCTAAGAAGGCTCTTTAGGCCCAGGCGCAGGCAGCCAGTCCCCCTACCCCCTCGGCAAGGGTGCTCCCCTCCCCGACCCCTTTCCTCCCTCCCCCTCATCAAGGGGTGCTCCCTGAGCCCTCTCGGTGTCTTTCAGGCTCCCCACCCCATCCCCGGGAACCGAATTGGGGTCCTCTGGAAGAGCTGCCAGCGCTCCTAGCCGCTGAGCCGTTCTGCCCCATTCTTCACCTGTGCAGCTTAGGGCCTGTGAGCGCATCTACGTGAAATGCTTGGGTGTGAACATATATGGATGCATATTCCCACTTCACCCAGAAATGAGATTGTGGGATCGGGTGGGCAGGGTACCTTCGGCTTCCTGAGACAGAACCTAACAGGTTTCCAGAATGGCTGCTCAGGGCTAGAGGTGCAGCCTAGAGCCTGCAAGCTGGGATCCTAAGGCCCTGGGTTCAATTCCTGCTCCAGGAAGGGAGAGCACACCGTTCTGGAATCACCAGTGGTCTGAGAGTTACTGCTGCGTGCCATTCTTGAAAGCACCAGGCACCAAACTCTTGTTAATTCCAGTCCTTGCTCAGGTACCTGGTGAAACTTGATTCCCAATAGCAGGAGGGACTGTCTCCGGGAAGGAAGGCAGCTCCGGAGGGCAGGGCTGCGGGATGGAGGCTGAGGAGGTGGCAGACGGGAACAGGGGAACAGAGCTGAATGGCGTGCAGTCTGAATATGATGCAGTTGGACTCATCGCTTTGTGTGCCCACTTCAAACTTATGTGCATTTACTCCCCTACTGGTGGACGGCACTGGGCATCTGCTGTGTGTCAGCCACTCAGACAAGCGCATCCTGAGGATTCCGCCCACAGGATGGAGCCAGAGCCTGCAGGGTGGTGGGCCTGTGCTAGCACTGGGGGCGCCCACCAATGCGTTTCTTCTTTGTTTTCTCAAGTTAGGCTTCCTCACAGCTGAGTTTGAGACTTTGTCAGAGTTTCCCACGAACTTTATTACAAACACAATGTCATTTATTTTTCCCCTTAGCTTGTATTTGTCTTTTCAGAAAAAAAAAAAAAAAAGCTTTAATCTTGGTGAGGTCAAATTTGTTAAGTTTTCCATTTATTACTCATCCTTTTAATGTCAAGTCTAAACTCTCTTGGCCTAGCCTAAAGATCTTTTAAGTTTTGTATTGCTTGGGATGCAGTTTTTGTGTAAGATGTGAGGCTCCGGTCCACATACGTGGAAGGCACCCATGAAAAGCCACCCGCCTCTAACGGGTTCATGTCTAGTGAACTGCATCATTGCCTGGGCACTCTAGTTCCATTTTTGGGGTCTCTGCTCCATGCCATTCCACTGATCTACAGTATAGGGCTGTGTCTTTTCTTTCTCTCTTCCCGTCTTTTATGATCCTGTCTGTATGAGATTTGCTTGCTCTGTAACAGCTTCTTTGGGGCGAACACTTAGGGGACCGCTACACAACTAGTACAGAGAGTTCAGGAGACAACTATGCGATTTTACAAAATGCTTGTATTTTGTCAGGCCTGGTGGCATGTGAGTTCCCACTAATTCTCTCCAACACGTGCTAATAGAATTATTTTAGCTAACTTATGTTGTGGATTTATAAACACGTTTCTGTTTAATCCCAGGTGTGGGCTGTGGGGCTGATTCAGATGGTCACAGCAGCAGACTATTTTCCTCAGGCGGGCTCTGAGAGGAGCTCTTTGCCAGCCTCAGATAGTTTAAATCTGAGGACTCTGGAGAGAGAACAAATGCCAGAGCCCAGAGAGTGTAGAGAAGAGAAAGAACAAGGCTGCTGCTGCTTCCCCCTTGCTGCTCCTGTTGCTGTTGTGAGACAAGAAGATGGAGATCTCCTGAAGTGAGGACTGGACTGGCTCCAAGGAACCAGAGGACCCTGACCAGTAGGAAGCAGCTAACAGAACTGTGCTCTCCTCTCCCACTAACCTTTCTCTCTCCTACCTGGTGTCGGGGTGTTGGGAGGGAGAAGATATAAGAAACATAAAAGATTCTTTTAAAAAGTGCACCAGCAAACTTACTGAGTTAAATCACTTCCACACATGGCTTCACTTTCATTTCCATCAATATCTAAGAAGCTAGACATCTCGCCACGTTCACTGTCTGCACCAAGTCCAGCCTGCATCTGGCCCACTTAGCCAGGCCTGTGTGTTTTTCTCCTTTCTCCAGGCTTCCAGCCAGGTGTCACCAAGAGACTGGGTTGGGAGGGCAAGAGGCCTCTTTCGAGTGTGACCATTGAAAACCTTTCCACAGGGAGTTTGAATGAGAATGGCTCCTATGGGTGCAAGTTTGAATACTTTGCTCTCCGTTGGTGGAACTATTTGGGAAGGATTAGGAGGTGTGGTGGCTTTGAGATTTCAAAAGCTCACGCCATTCCTACTTAGGTTTCTCTGCCTTGTGCTTATGGAGCAAGATGAAGCTCTTGGCTGATGTGCCAGCCTCCTGCCTGTCTGCTTCTGAAACAGAGCCAATACATTTTTTCTTCTACATTGGCTTGTCAGAGCTATTGGAAAGTGGCTAAGACAAAGGGATCCCTCCCCTGGAGCTACTCCTACCCTTCAGGGTTCCTCCCCACTCTTCCTCCTTTTTCTTCTTGTTTTTGAGACAGGGTTTCTCTGTGTAGCCCTAGCTGTGCTGGAACTTGCTTTGTAGACCAGGCTGGATTTAAACTTGGAGATCCTCCTGCTTTGAGTTTAGCAATCTGCCTGCCTCTGCCTCCTGAGTGCTGGGATTAAAGACCAGGCCTCTCACTTTTCTTAAATTAAACAAAAATCGATATTCACTCTGCTCAAACAAAACAAAAACTTTGCATTTGATTACCTGACCCTATTTTCTTGTGTTGAGTCCACTATGGGGTCCAGGTGGAGCAGCTGGAAACAGAATGGGACCACTCCAGTGTATGTACCGAGGGTAGAAGATTCTGGGATAAAATGGTGCCGTCATTTTGACAGTTTGACTACATTAGAGACCCAAGCTGACATACACTTCCATTTTTATTTTTCAGCAAAGATATGCCATCTTTACCATATCCACAGAGCTGTGGTTTACAGAAACCTGAAGTCCACAGTGAACTGCACACAGCCCCTTCTTTCCTCCTGCAACAACTCAAATCTTGTAAACTGAGACCCTCGCCAGTGTGCGCCCTCCTGTGGCAAACAGCGCGGGACAGGGCACAAAGAACTCTATGACATGGCACCAACTGTTTTTTAAAAGGTAGCAGCAGCCACGATTAACACAATGCTGCTTTCCTGATAATGCTGTCCAAAGAGAACGCTGCACTTTCCAAGTTTTGAAGTTTGAATTCCTGTTGTATTGTTGCTGATAACTCATTCCCTTTTGGTGAAACTAAAATACTGTCTCCTGAAAAGCCATCACAAAACGTTGTTTATGGTTGTGATAGCCACTGGAAAGGTCTTAGGAATGCTTTTATTTTTCACAGTTCTTGGAATGTTCTCCTTTCAAGATGAAAAGGTTCAACCGAGCATGGTGGCTTACACATCCAATTCTAGCACCCTGTGTTTGAAGAGGGTCCATTAGGATGACCTTTTCTCAAGCATGACAACCACACACCTCTACTCTCCAGAGACTATCCTCCACACACACACTCTACACTTCACACACACACCACACATACCTGTATGCACAAGGCAAAGGAAAACCAAACCGTATCACACAGACATACATATATTATATGCATATATATATAGACATATATATATAGACATATATATATAGACATATATATAATGTGTATATATATATATATATATATATACACACATATTCTCATATATATGAGAATTCACTTTTCTCAGTTTTAAGAAAATCATAATTGTTTGCTCAAAAACTGACTTGTTATCCCTGGTTGCTTTCAGGGATTCTCACTGGTCATGTGGTGGGTCTTTTAATTTTGTCCTGCAGATCAGTGGTTGGCAAATTCTTGAACATACCTCAGTAAGAGGAGAGTGAATGTCTTAGTTTTTAAAAGATTGCATAATGTGCATGTATGTATGTGGGACACGTGTGGATGTCAGAAGGCAGCCGTGGTGTAGTTCTGCCAGTCTTGACCTGGGGATCAAACTCAGCCAGTCAGGCTGGTGGCAGCAGCTTTACCTGCTGTGGTGTGAACAGGAATGGCTCATAGACTGGCCTGTGAGTGCTTGGCCGTAGGGAGTGGCACTATTAGGAGGTGTGGCCTTGCCAGAGAAGGAGTGTCACTGTGGGGGGTGGGCTTTGAGGTCCCTATGCTCTGAAACTGTAGCCACCCAGAATCAAAATGTTTCCTTTATAAGAGTTGCCGTGGTCATGGAGTCTCTTCTCAGCAATGAAACTCTAAGACATACTGAGCATAGTCATCATTAAGCATAAGCAGTCAAGGGCGGAACTGCAGGAAGCCTGTGCAATGAACTGTGGTCCTGCTTTTTGGCTCCCTCCCTCCCTCCCTCCCACCTTCCCTCTTTCCTTTTCTCCTCTCCCTTCTTCCCTCCCTCCATCTCTCATATTCCATCCCTTCTTCCCTTCATCCCCGTCTCTCCCCCCTCCTTCCTTTCCTCCCTCTCTCCCTTCCCCTCTTTCTTTCTGAAATGGAGCCTTCTTATGTAGCCTTGGCTGACCTGGAATTAGCTATGTGACCTGAAACTCACAGAAATCTGTGTCTCTGTCCTCCAGATTCTGGGATTAAAGGTGTGTCACCATGTCACCTAACTAAAACTTCACAGAACCAGGCTGCCATGAGATCAGACCCTACTGCCCACTGTTTGCCCAACACTATCTTAAACCCTTTCTACTTTTCCTTCTTCCTTTTCTGTGCTGTTTCCTGGCATATTTATGTGGGTGTATTTGTGTGTGTGTGTGTGTGTGTGTGTGTATGTCTTTGTGTATAGTGTGAGGACTGAACTCAGAGTTTTGTGCCTGCTAAGCATTATACCACTGAGTTAAACCCCCAGTCCTCACTGTCCTTTCATCTTTATTGAAAAATTTAACTCATTGAGTTTTAAAAGTCTTTTTTTTTTTTGAGGTTTTCTTTTCCCCCCTCAAATTGTCCATTCCCTGCTAAGAATGTGTTATTTCTTTTAAACATTTTACGAATCGATATTCTGCTGATGTCCTGGTGGGGTGGAGCATGTTAGCATGTTGTGTTTTTCACTCTCTGTAGTTTTTTTTTTTTTAAAGGTCAGTGGTGGAAATATTTTGATCTTTTTAAAATTATTTTTTATGTATATGAGTGCTCTATCTGCAGGTACACCTGAAGAGGACATCAGATCCCATTACAGATGGTTGTGAGCCACCACGATGCTGGGAATTGCACTCAGGTCCTCTGGAGGAAGAGCAGACAATGCTCTTAACCACTGAGCCACCTCTCCAGCCCAAAATTCCTTGATCTTAATCAGTGGTGATGCTGCTTCTGCCTCTGGCCAGTAGGGACTTCTGCCTCTGGGGGACCTGGATTCCAAGCACCCTATTTCTATGAGCATCTATGTGGCAGGGGGGCCCTGGCGGCCTCCAGTGCGGCCAGTCTGGGACTGGTGAAGGGACTGTCCCTGGGAAGACAGGTTTACCTTAATAAGAAAATGCACATTCCTCCCCAGACTCCTCAGCCCCTTGCTAGTAACCATGCAGTTGGGCTGCCATACTGAGGCCTGACTAAGGGGTCATGTCATTACTAGTTCCTTTCCTTTTCTCTTTTGGATGCTGCCAGAGCCTAAGAAAGCTTTCAGACTCCCTAAGGCTTTGGGCTGATCTCCTGCCCATGTACCTCTCCTCCTCTCAGGTATTTTTACAAAAATCTGCCTCCCAGGCCAGCCAATAACTTGCTTGCCCTGAGGTTTTATTGTAAACTCTAATAAAGTGTCCTTGTGCTTCAGATGAGTCTGTTCTGTTTTCATCAGCGGGACTAAGAAGCCCAGGAGGGAACCTGTTTTTTCTGGTGTCAATCTCAGTTGCTGTTTCTAAGCACAGCTGATTTTGGAAGACCAGAGAGAGAGAGAGAAAGAGAGAAAGCCCCTTCGCCTCTTTCAAGATGAAATCCTCAAGGGGGAGCTTCAGGGCCTAGTACACATAAAAGTTGATAATCTCTAAATTTAATTCTAATCTACACTAACTTAAAATCCTAATGGTGCTTCTGTTCATTCACTACTATCGGTCAGATGAAGTGATCATAAATCTGAAGTAGCAACAGTTCCTCCACCCAGAAGTTTAATAAATGGGCTGTGGCAGCATCAAGGACAAGTGATTTGGAAGGAATGAATGCAAATACCCTCTACCTCATATCATAGACAAAAAAGCATCAATATGCATGGCATTCTAGCATGAAAGCACACCTGGCTTTTACGTGCACAGAAACACAGGAAGCCCAGTGTGGCGATGAATGCGTGCTACACGAGCTCTTGGAAGGCAGAGGCAGGAGGGTGCGGAGCTCCTGAGGCAGGTATAGAACCTTTAAACAGCTGTTTGTTGCCTGCTTCGTATATGTCCTACTGTGTATCAGGTAAAACCCTTCTTGGGAGGCTCAGAGAGAGACCCTCTGGGTTCCAGTAGCCTGAAGCCTGCCAGCACATAGCACGTGAGGCCCGAAGAACTTCCTGCTTTGCTGGGACCATCTGCCATGCTCACTAGTGTAATCAAAGGTTCTCTGTGTTATGACTTTGTTGCTATGAGAACTTCAGAAACTCTTTCCATGTTGGGCTGTGGCACTGCAACCTGGATTGTGGTCTTCATTCCCTGGCCGAAGAGATTCATGTTGGGCTCCAGAACAAACTGTCTTACACCTGAGGCAAAAGCTGTGTTTTTGGGTGGACAGTCATGATACACGACTAAGTCAAAACCACCATTTTTGTAAAAACCAGTTAATCAAATCCTTTATATTTGAATGATATTTATAATCTCATTGGACAGAACATAAGCTTTGTTCTATGGTTAAGATATTAGGAAATAAACTTTCCCAATGTCTCTACATTTTATATTTAAATCATTTCTAAAATTTTTTAATTAAAAAGGGGATAGACTTTATACTTGGATATAATATTCATGTATTATATTCATGTATTTCTTATGACTTTAGAATTAGCAAATTTTAACCACTTACCTCTTGCTGGCCGTTAGCTCCAGGACAGATGCTGGCAATGGACGTTATGGACATAACGCCTGTGTGAAAAATCTGCAGAGATCTCAAGACTTGTAACATAGCAGCACCCCTGAAAGTTCTAAGATAACAAAGAGAGACAACATCCCAAAAGAGTAGACAGTGAGAAATAAATCCAGGGCTGAAATCAATGAAATAGGAGCCTTCACACACACACACACACACTTCTTTTCCATCAGGGTCTTGCTGTAGAGCCCTAGCTAATCTGAAGCTTGCTATGTGAACCAGGCTGGGCTTGAGTTTGTGGCCGTGCCTCCTCTGCCTCTGTGCCCAGGCTCTGGGCTCACAGCAGCCGTGAGTGCCCATCACAATGTTTCCTATGACTTTGCTTCAAATGCAACACCTTTCGGCCCATAGCTCAGAGTGCTTTAGAACAAAAGTATGGAATTTACAAATAACAAGTATGGAAGCAGCAGAGTCCACCAATGGGACTCACACCGAATCCAGTGCTACGTGTGAGGATTCTGACGGCAGACGGGGCCCTCAGCCCGCAGGCTGGCACGCTGTGTGTTCCCAGTGCTTTCGAGGGGAGGGCAGAAGAGTCAGCAATCACACCCATCCTTGGCTAGACTGCTGAGTTCAGCCACGCAGACGAACAAACACCAGTTCAAAACTCAACAGAACCTGCTTTTATACACTTTTATTTAGTCTCCATTTTTTAATCAAATGATCCCTTTGGACTTGCTTAGATTGGGGCTGTAACACATAGCTGACAGTCCTCCAGAATGAATAAAATCCGTCCACTCTCAGAGGCCAAAGTTATAAAACTTCTTATAATATATGTCAGTAAAATGAACATATTTTTAAAAATTGTAAATGAAAAATATTTAATTATTTTAGGGCAGTCAAAACACAATATATGATTGATAGCTTGAGGTTTGAAAGTAATCACTTTATCACATGCATTGTAAACATTTTTACCATTCATTTAAAGTTGATAGTTAATTTACAAACTGAGTTTTAATCAAAGTTATTTTCAAACATTGTCATAATGTCACTTTGAAGAGTCATATCAATGGTACCCGCCATCTGTTGAAGAGAGAAGATTCCAATTAGTCTAAGATCTTGCTTCTATTACAGCTCAACAGAAATAGACACATATTTGGAAAAGCTTCGTGTAAAATGTAAACAGTTAACAACCGTATATAACTTTACAGGTGTTTCCTTTTCATGTTCGTCACGTGATGAAGCACCACAGGATACGACTAGTAACTAATTCTCCAACTAAGAAGATCCTTTCGGTACTCATGGGGTCTTGTTCATGAGAGTGCAAGCTTAGGCCAGGAGTGCTGGTGGCGGCAGCACACACCTTTGGAAGCAGAGACAGCAGATCTCCCGGTTCGAGGCCAGCCTGGTCTATAGAGCGAGTCCAGGACAGTCAGGGCAACACAGGGAAACAGACAAACAGATACACAATGACCCCAAAGCCACACCCAAAAGGAATGAGAGTGCCAAGAGCACACTGCCTTGCTCCTGTAACCTGCGAGGCACTGGGCACAGCAAATTGGTTTAACCAGGTTGGAAGGATGGCTCAGTGGTTAAGGGCATGCACTGCCAAGACAAAAGACCTGAGTTCATGTCTCAGCACCCACATCAGATGGCTCACAACTGCATGTAACTCTAACCAGACAGACTGATTCCTCTGTCTCTGTGGTGTACACACTCATGCACACACACAAATAAATAAAATATTTTAAAAAGCTTACAGTAATCGTGAGCAATGCAATCCCCTGTTCAAGAACTGAACCATCTAACGTGAACACTCTGGGCCTTCATGCACTCTGGCGCTAACTACAATAAGTTCTGCTTAAGTGTGTTCCCCATGAAAGGATTATGAATAGGACCAAAGTGGCAGGCAGGATGAGGAAGTGTGTTCACTCGCATGTGAGCAAGCTCTAAGAGGCGGGCTAAAGTGCAGATGCTAAGTCAAACTGAAGAAGCTCCACTGCGCCATTCTCCAGCTTCTCCTGTCAGGCTGAGTTGGAGTTCATTAAGAAAAGGTGTTTGTACAGACTTTAGCACAGGTGAGAGAGGGAGTGGGTGACGTGTGAGGGGACAGTGTGAAATGCTCTAGAGTGGGCGTGGGCTTCCACCCTCATCCTTCAAGATTCTCCTAAGGGCTCCTTGCCACCCGCAGTAACAGCGAACACTAACATTTAGAAGGTCTCCACCCCTCGCCCAGGATCAACAGCAGAGCAGGACAGTAGGAGATCGGCTGTAGCCCTTGGCTGGCTTCTTGGATGTGAACGGGCGTTGTCATGAGCTGTGGAGGAAGCCTTAGAGCTCTGAGCCACCATCAAAAGCATAACAAAAGGCCTATTTGCTCAGCAAGTGAGATGAGAAGAGATTATAACCCCTAAAAGATTCTAAGAAATTCTTCAAACTTGCCTTAGAGAAAACACACAACAACAACAACACCTGGGTCAGGACTTTTCAAAAGCTCCACTCCTCGGCTGCCACCTGTGGAGCCGCCAGTTCCTCGCCAGCTACGGAGGGGCGCGACACTGCCTCACAGGCAGGCACGGCGGACAGCTGGGAGAACATGTAGTGAGACTTGTTATATTTAGATAAAAATGAAAACTTAGGTTAACATGCACAAGCTCAGTTTAGGGTCGCATCTATCTAAAATCTACTCACAAGGACAGACTCACTTTCTCCACTAGCTAATGTTAGGACCATGACTTAAGATCCCTCTAGGCTGTGCGGCGGAGGCTGCAGGTTGGCTATTCCTTTCTCTGTGCTCCCCACCGCCCTTCAGCTCCCCGACGGTGGAAGACTACTGCTGATGGCGGGGGGGGGGGGGGCTGGCATGACTCGGGCCTTGGGGTGCTGTTAAATGTCCCAAAAGTACTTAGGATGCTGGCAAGGACATCAGGCCAAGATGCGTTGTTAGGGGACACCAGACTCCCGAAAAATGCACTGGAGGGTAACTAAAGGCAAGGCTTTGTGAGTGGCAACAAGAGGACTCAGGGGTTTTGAATAAGAAGTCCCTACTTACCCTTCCCAAATGAAAAATAGTCCCACAAATATATGAAAACAGAATATGTCCACCACGCTGGAACAGTCTATAGAGCAGCGCGCTACAACACACTCTGGACAGAGGGTGGGTTCACTGCTGCCAGGTGCATACCACAGGTTAAACCCTGATCCGAAGCAACACAGACGGCAGGATAGTCCCTGCACAACAGCATTCATGCCATTCTTTTCTGCCAAGGCCAACCCCATGTTCAAGAAGCTGAGGCAGGAGGGCGGAGTTCAGGGTGAACTGAGGCAAAGAGCTGAGATCCTGCTGTGAGGACATAGGGAGCAAAGAGGCAGGATTTTGTTGTTTTCTAGGAAGCTAACTTGTAGACAGTGCCACATTGTCAGCACAACCACTGCGGCAACTCCAGCCCTCCATCATAAAGAAACGTCAGTGAGACCGTGGGCTACAGCACAGGAGCTTGAGCTCACAGAAAAGTCCACCAGCAGCAGCCAACAGCTCTTCCAGTGGCTCTCATGTGACTTCTCCCAAACTAGACCACATTTCAGGCCGAACACCAAATCCCTGGAATAATCTCGTGTTCCATCAGATCACAATGGACTAAAACTACAAATGAGTATCAAGAGAAACCGCACAAACACAGAGACGGAACAACCTGCTTTTGAACGGTCAGTGAATCCCTGAAGAAGCTGGGGGAGGAAGGCTGGGATTAGAACATCTCAAGGTCTGAAAGAACTGGAGGCCCACAGGGAAAGACTTCAGGTTTAAGATAGAGCAAGCGCCGTGCACACCTGCTTTGGATTAACGACCTTTGCCAAACACGGGGAGCAGAGGGGAGAGGGCCTCCAGGCGGAAGAAGGGCCAGCTAGTCACATGGTAGGGGCTGGCACTCCCAGTAGGGACACCAAACTCAGACAAATAATTTAATGTGTAAATGAGAAAAAATGACCTAGTCCATAAAGGAGAGTGCAAGAGCAAGGTCACATGGCCAACAAGCACAGAACAGAATGTTCAGCATCTTTCACCACACCTCACCACGACCACAGCCGTGATCAGCAGGAAAACAAAAAGAACCAATGCCTCAAGGACACAGACATCCAAGGGACACTGAGAATATAAATTAGTACAGACATTATGGAAATCACTCTGGATATTCTTTAAAAAAAAAAAAAAGTTAAAAATACGTGGCTCTACCACTCCTGGGCATGTACCCAAAGGAATTAAGAGTCTCCGTGCAAACGGTCACCCGGGCATCTAGCACGCTTCTGCACACTAGTTAAGAGCTCCAGCAGATGAACAGACAAAGTGTGGTATGTCTCCACTGTATCTGCGACAGAGCATCCTTCAGCTGTTCAAAAGAGCACGGCCTCGTGCTGGCAGGGAAATAAACAGAACTGAATCCGCCATGTGCAGCAAAATACATCACACTCAGGCAAAGAAAGAGCAGAAAGTGAAGAAGCTGGATTTCTGTGAAAACAGAAGGGGAACCATTTCACAGAGATGGGGGTGGAGGGCCAAGAGTATGCTGTGGGGTGTGAATATGACACAGTGAAACTAGTTCTAATTTACACATCGAAATGAAATGTACAAACATGGAAGGCACAACACAGTGAATGCTAATGGATACACACGAATATACAGACACACACAGACACATACACACACACACATATACACTTCACAGAGACAGACAGACAGACAGACAGACACACACACACACACACTCACACACCAGACCTCAGGGCATTTCCTTCCTCAAGGTGGACCAGCCCTCCCCTCCTGAAGATGTAGGAGCAGGTGCAGGAGGTGGACAAGCCTCCTCAGGCACAGATGTGAATGAGCTGCCATGTTCTTGCCCACGCTTGCGCCTGTGAACAGTTCCAGCGAACCTCGGGGGTCCATCACGCCGGATGTGCCCAGGAGGTCTTAGCCTGCCATCAGTGACCTTATTAGCAGAACTGGACACACCACGAAGCACCTGACACTTACACAGGCACACGACAGTCCCGTGAGTAAAGGCAGCTGTGAGTGCCTGCTATTAGGCTGTCACCTGAGAGACACCAGGCCAACAGGGCACAGCTGACAGGGATCACTTCATTTACACGCCCTGCTTAACCTATGTTAATCTACTTACCTACTTGGGACAGTACTCCCTTTTAAAATGAGGCCCTTAAGCCACAGGAAGTTAAAGAAACCAGAAGGGACAAAATCTTGTAAGCAACAGAACACAGGCTTCCAACCCGGGCAGGCTAGTGGTTCCGCTGTTCCTCTGCCTGACAGCAAGCTTAGTTTGTTTTTTAAGATTTACTTTATTCCCATGAGTGCTTTGCCTGCACATTTGTCTGTGTACCACACGTATGCCTGCCTGAGGAAGTGGTGGGCCTCCATGTGGGTGCTGGGAATCGAACCAGGGTCCTCTGCAAGAGCAGCAAGTGCTCTTAACCACTGGGCCAGCTCTCCTGCTTGAGCTTGCTTCTTTTGATTGTGAAATCTGTATTTTAAGCTCTTGTTTTAGAGCCAGATCCTCACCAAAGAGGCTACATAATGTCTCCAGATACCCTGGAAAGGACAGAGAGACATGGCTGCCTCCCCTCTCTCGGGTTTGGGTTACAGGTACTCACTGCCTCTCTTCTCCGCCGCTCCTGCTCTCTCTCCCTCGCTAAGTTCCGGTCTTTGAGAAGCCAGACTTTGCTGTGGTCCTGGGTGTCCAAAGGCTGCTGTTCATTCTGCCCTTCTCCATGACACTTGCTTTGCGTTTTACTTGACAATGAGTCTAGAGCCACTCCATTTCCCAGCTCCCTTAAAGAGACAGGATGGCTCAGAGTAGGTTTCCAGTTCCTTACAATTCTTGTTACAAAGACACGGTTAAACAACAGACAGCAATGTCCTGGGTCCCGGTGGTCAAGACTTCCTTCTCGCCTGCCCTCTATTCCTCTTTCCTCCTTTCTTGACGGGACCTTACTGGCCCTGCTGAGGTTGGGGTGACCTTGAGCTTCTGCTCCGCCTGCCTTCACCTTCCCCGCTGCTGGGATTGCAGTCGAGCTACACCGGCAGACACTGCACTGAGACCCCCCAACCCTGTGACAGGAGTTACATGGGGTAATCGAGTAGCAACAGCAGGACTGCCCTGCACACAGCACTATCTTCCTAGAGCAGGATGGAAAACCTCGGAAGAGTTTTCACAATGACCTTACTTCTGGGAAACAGTAACTTCTTGCAATAGGATTTATTGTGTTCTACTAGACAACTGAATCACAGGAACACCAAACCATCAAGCAAGGCCTTCTCAAAGCAGTGTGCCACAGACCTCTGGTTCTCTGGAGACCCTTTTGGCTCCTTTGAACTTTGTCCCAGGTGTCTCCGCGTTTTTTCCTGTGTCCGAGCTTTGACCTCCTTTTCTATGGCGGCTTTTCTGAACTGGTTGAAAAGCTCATCGGAAGATTTCAGCACACTCGACGCTTTCACTGGCTTGCCTAAACTCTTCCAAGAGTCTGCATTCTTGATCTTTATATCCTAAAATCAACAAATTCAGCCTATGTTAGGTGTCACTCAAATTTTGGAAGGAAAACGGTCTCTTCCAACTCAGAAACAGCAGGCTAAGGCTGTAAAAGCCTTGATGGACTTTGGTTTCAGTTGGGGAGACAGATATTTAAACTCTGTTTATCGAAGATCAAAGTAAAATAACAAGGTTGCAAAGGGTTTCAATGTAGTCTCTGTGTGAGCAGAGTGACTGTTCCACTCTGCCCAGTCAATTATCTTAAGCATTAAGAAACAGGAACGCAGGGCTGGAGACCCGCCTCAGTCGTTAAAAGCACTTGCTGTTCCTGCACAGACCCAGGTTTTCTCAGACCCAGATTCTCTCATGGTGGCTCACAACCATCTGCCAGTCTCAAGAGATCTGACTCCCTCTTCTGGCCTCTGCGGACACTGTGTGCAAATACACATGAAGTAAAAACAATAAATCGTGCACGAAAAGGAAAAGCAAGGTGTATGCTTGGAGTGCTTCTAAGAAGGGAGAAGAGGCTTGGCGTCTTTGGAAACTAGTCTCAGATTCCCGGACAGGAGCTCATAGTTACAGTGTCCCGAACGCCCAATGGGCAGGTTGAAAACGACGCTGCCAGAGTGTGCCCTGAGGGTTAGGACCGCTTGCGCAGACCGTACAAATTGTCCTAACCCACTGTGATGGGCGCAAGTAAGAGGCTGATGGTAGCAGCAGGAGCTACATTTGCGACCTTTTTACACAAGCTTAGGGAGCCAATCTTATTAAGTCAGTGCTTTAAAAGCTTTCATATAATTCATATTACATCTTAAGTCCTCTCAGCATTTGAGAAAAGTTACATTGTTTTACCTTCTGCACAGGAGCGCGGCTTTCGGGCTCTAGCACTGTGTGGTTCTCAGCAGAGGCCTGCGCCACAGTGGGGCCATTCAAGGCGCGCTTGGAATCACCTAGAAGCATATATGCTTTAGAAAGACACAATGGAAACACCTCAGGGCACTTATCTGGAGTTTATTCTTTCCTTCCATGTCAGACATCATGAGAATAAAACAGCCAGATATAGTGGTACACTTCCGCCTTTAATCGCAACAGCCAAGAGGCTGAGGCAGGAGGCTCATGAGTTCCAGGTCAGCATGTATTACTTATGAGATCCTGATTAAGAAAAAAAAAAAAAAAAAACAAAATAATGAAAGACTGGTACACACATGTGAATGTGTGTATATATACATGTGAAATAAATAAATTAAATGATGACGTTTCCATGCATCTTTATTGTATTATTCTTTGGGTTATATTATAAAAGCAAACAGTTCTCACTTGAAGGTGACCTTTTTGTTGTTTTTTTAAAATATTTTTGTTTTGGAACCATGAAGGACAGCTGACGTCGTGGCTGACACTCCATGATCGCAAACAGGCCTGTTCTCATGATACGGAGCTCTCTAGTTTGTAGGCTGAACAGTCAGTTCTGCCTGCCCCTGGTAAGTCAGAAAGAACAGACCAATAAACTGCTTCCAGGAGGCAGGACATGACACTATCTGATTAGGCGATTCGAAAGTAAAAAGTACAGGGGACAGGACAGGACAGGACATAGAATGATAGCAACGCACAG
The DNA here is from genome assembly GCF_907164565.1 of Psammomys obesus. Lineage (NCBI taxonomy): Eukaryota > Metazoa > Chordata > Mammalia > Rodentia > Muridae > Psammomys > Psammomys obesus. The sequence goes on along the minus strand of NW_026591643.1, from coordinate 1,349,895 downwards.
ATAAAACATGCCGCTTGGCGCAGCACCGGTGTGGCTGTTAAAGGGGGTGGCCTTTCTGACCGGACTAGAGCTCTGCTCCACAGGAGGGGTTCAAGCAGTGTAAGCTTGACCGAAAGCTCGTGTCTAGGGACAGCCACGACCACAGAGGAGAACACAGTGATACTTGTCAAGTGGTCTTACTCTGTCAAGTGGTCTTACTCTCTTCTTAGAAGTTGTGTGCTCAGCTGTGGTCAGGGCATCTCTCCGCAGTGGGCAGCGGTGCAGAGAGACTCATAACTACCCACAGTGCTGACAATACGTGACTGTGAGTGCCCAGCTCTAAATGGGACACATGCCAGTTTCCCTGTCGGGATTACCACAGAGGAGGTAGTGAAGGGACGGAGGGCCATGAGGAGCTGCCTTGGAGACACGGCCTGGAGGTCACGTTCATGAACTCATGGCGGTTTTCTGAACAAGACTTCACAAGATAGATCAAGATAGATCAAGGTAGTGAGCATTTCAGCACGGGGTGGAAGGGGCCCGCACAGAGCTGAAGAGCTATTGCAGTGCTGGCCGCCGTGGGCGGAGGTGTGGGTTTGGTAGTGTGAGCACGAAAGGCTTGTCCACGCTCTAGAGGATGGCCTCCCACACAAATCACACTGACTGCATTCGGGGTGGGGGAGCTTCCTAATGGAGGGGACAGGGCAGATATGACAAAACACACTAATCCAGCCTGAACTCTGATCAATTTTGATTGGTTGATCAAAAGCATAGAGAAGAAAAAACAAAATTGCCTTTATTAGCTGACTCAAACTCACACAATTCTAGTTATTCATGTGTCATGTGGACTTGTATCTCGGCTTCTACTGCCCCTCAGGCCCTGACTACATCACAGTTGTCTTCAAGCTGAGGCTACAGGAGAGCGAGAACACAGTGAGTGCAGGAAGGCCCACACGCTGTCATAGGAGGCACAAAGCAAAGAACACATCTTACACTTACTCCCGTCCAGCCCTACACACACATGTTTTCAAAGTCAAGGAGGAATGAGAGAGGAAAGGCTCAGATGACGGACAGCCTCCCTTCTTGGCTGCCACTGGACTCATGCCGAGGCAGCATGTCTGTGCGAGGATCAGCAAACTCTGGCATGATTCCCCACTTGTTGGTAAGTGGCAACAGTGTCATTATCACTAATTTAAAGGGGAGAGATTAAAATCTGGGGGTAAGCGGCTGGAGAGAAAGCTCAGCTGTCAGAAGCACTGCTGTTCTTCCCAAGGACTGTGGCTCAGTTCCCGTCACCCCCAGAGTGACAGACAACCAGCTCTAACTCTAGTTCCAGGGGTCTGACACCCTCATCTAGCCTCTGCAAGCACTAGGCACGGACAAGCATGAAGGCAAACCCTCCTATGACATAACAGTTCTATAAGAAACAAATCCCTTTTTAAAAGCTGGGGATTACGGTGGGAATTGTGTTTCTGCCTGGTTTGCAACGGCTGTATGACATTTTAATAAACATGCTCACTCATGTTGTCCAAGCATGCCTGGGCCAGGTACATTTGTGCCAATAACAGCAGAAAAAAGACAAGATTACCCAGAATCAAGACACAGCACATAGCTTCTCAACCTCTTCTGTGCCTCGGTATCTGAGTAACGAAGGCCCACGGCACTCCTGGGTTAACAGGCAGGCCGTGCTGAGCGCGCCATGCTGGGAGGGGCAGGCGAGAAGGCCTGGGTGGAGGCTGGGGACAGAGGGAAGAAGGGCAGCTAGCTGGAGAGCAGTGACACACACCTGTTTTCCCAGCACCTGGGACATTGAGGTAGGAGGATTGTGAGTTTGAGAATAATGTGGGCTACATGCATAGCACAACCCTGTCTCAAGAGAAAACAAAAGTTAAGGGTGTAAATCAGGCAGTCACATAAAAAGGTTAACTGTGAGGAGCGTTCAGAGAGGCAGGACAATGGAGAACAAGACACAAAGGCAGGGAGGGCAGCAAGGTAGAGCTCGGACAGGCATTTTTATGGCAGTGCTCAGGGAGACATGATCCTGTGACAACCCTGTCTCTCATGTGCTCACCTCTGTCCGTATCTGCTTCCTTGAGCCTGAGCCCAGCCTGACACACCTACCTGGAACTCACACTGCACACGCGCCTCAGTGTACCTTCAAGTGTTTTTCAACTTTTAACTTTTCTTTCCCCCGCTTACTTCATTTCCACACACTGTAGCAAGCCATTGACTCCCGGTCCTGCTTCCCCAGGCCACCCCTGAGCTCCCGGTCCCGGGCAGGTCAGCTCCCCAAGCCTGGTCTTCACTCAGACCTCCACCAGCTTCCCACCAACTGTGCTTGCCCATCTGCCAGGCTCTCTGCAAGCCCTTGCTGACTTGCTTACTTGCTTCTACATTCCCGTTACCAAACTGGAGCTCTGTTACGTTACCTACGCCTTCTAAACCTTCCACACGCCCCGTTTCTCCCATCGGAAATGCTCGGTCATAGGTGCACACAGGAGTCTTTACCCCAGGGCCCAGCTCAGGCTAGGCCCAGGGAGACCAGTGCCCTCCCCATCCCTCCAGCTTCACCTTTGCTCTTTACCTTGTTGTTCTTCCATTTCTGAGCTGCCTTTTTACTTCCACATGAATTCACACTGACATGACACCTTACTGTCTGTTTTTAACAGCTGAATACAATTTAATGAGTATGCAATTTTAAGACATGGGGAAAGGGTAAACTATAATGATTTTTGTCATCTTTTACGACAAAAAAAAATTGACTTCATGAGATAAAAAATTCACTTCAAGTGGAGATGATGGCAGAGAGGATTAGAGAAAGCTAATATTAAACTTTTTTTTTTTTCAGTAAGAACTTTCCAGAACAAAAACTGTTAATCTCTTGATGTGGTGTTGCAAGCCTTTAGTCCCTACATGCAGGGGGCAGAGACAGGTGAGGATGAGGCCAGCCTGGTCTACACAACGAATTCTAGGCCAGCCTGAGCTACACAGTGCAGCCTTGTCTCAAAAAATCTTATTAATTAAATTTAAGGTAATTTTTAAGCAAAAGTTGATTTTACATTGAAACGAAACTCTAGTTTTAGAGTTTTCCTTGGGCATACTGCCACCTACAGCTAACACACATTACAATAAAATGCCCAGGGACCGGGCCATGCGCTCCACACCGCCTGCTCGGCTTGCACTTTCTGAAGATCTGGGTAGGAGAAGCCTTTGGTCATCGGCAGGGCTGAGGTGGGAGTAAGGACCGCCGAGTTCTCACCAGAACTCCCCTCCTTCCCGAGGGGGACACGGTTCTTAGCACCTGTCACACCTTAGCAGGACAGCTTGGCATGTCCTCATCTGCCTTCCACATGGAAACCTTTTTAATTAAAGACACAACGACGCCTGCTTTCTCTTTATGTAGCTGGGGGTAGCACACGCCTGTAATCCCATCACACAAGGAGGCAGAGGCAGGTGGATCTCTGTGAGTTCGAGGCCAGTGTGGTCTACAGAGTGAGTCTAGGTCAGCCAGGGCTACATAGAGAAACCCTGTCTCAAAAACCCAAAAATTGAAAAAGAAATCTTTATGTTTGTGTTAAAAGCCCCAGCTACTTTCCCATCGTCCTCACGGATGCATCTAGCCAGGACCCACTCCTTATCAGGGTGCAAACACCTGACTTCTCTAACAAGCTAGAAAGGCGATGCCCGGGGGCGGCTGTGGCCTCTCTGTGCCTCCACCGACTTGTATGCTTGGCAGTTAGGCCCAGGCATCGTGCCTGCTCATGCCCTCTCCTGTCTCAGTACCTCTTTTTCTTCCTCTTCTTTTCTCCTTTCTTTCTAATTTTTCCTTTTCTTTTTTTAAGACAGGGATGGTCTCAAACTTGTAGACTTAAACAATCCTCCTGCCGCAGCTTTTCAGGTAACTGGGAGCATCAGGACTACCTCTTTAAATTGGTTATCTTCTGTGACTAAGATTTTCTTTCCTGGAATTTTGCCTTTAGCCTCTCTTTTTCTATTTTCCTTCCTTCCTTCCTTCCTTCCTTCCTTCCTTCCTTCCTTCCTTCCTTCCTTCCTTCCTTCCTTCCTTCCTTCCTTCTCATGGCTTCCTAAATTATAGCCAATTGATCTTAGTTACTTATGGCAACGCTAAAATGATATTAGACTCTTTTGGGCTCTTTTTCTGCCTTTTCTTTGTCCGGTTAGTAATCTGACACATCTCTCCTGAAGTTCTATCTGTTCTGCTAATGTATCCTTTCTATGCTTGTGGCCTCACTTTTGGTTGTAGCAACTTTGATTTAGCCTACAAACTCTGCTTCCTTCCTCGCCCTAACCAATCACAACATATTCACCTTAACTCACTCTGTAGTAAGCAGCAACCCTTTCCTTTGCAAACCTTTTCTTGCCTTTCCCTGGGGCTGGGTACCTCAGGCTCCTGCATGCTAGGCAAGTGCTCTCTCTACCAATGAGCTACCAAAGTGTTGGTTTTTTTTTTTTTTTTTTTTTTTTTTTTTGAGGGTAGGGGGTCTTTGTTTGCTTATTTGCCATGTTTCTGTTCAAGGTTCCTTGTTGCATAAAAATGAAAAGGCTAAATTCTATAGAAGGATGAGAAAAAGACTAGAGCAACCACGCCTTCTTCTCACAGGACATAAGTGCTGTGCCCTGGGGACTGTGTACCCTTCCTCTGGACATACTCTGCCCTGCTTTGACTGGTCTGCCAGTCTGCCTGCCTCTTCTCTGTTTATGGTTTATCCCTGTGTTGTGGGGTTAGGCTTTCTGTGTATTGTGAACTGGATCAGAGGCCTCATCTATGCTGACAGTACAATCTTCCACTGAGCTACAAGCCTCATCACAGCCTATGTTTTCTCTGATTCCCTCTCCACAAGTGTGAGCTACAATTTGAGCTACAGACAAGACAGAACAGCATGGAGTCTCATGCCGAAACAACGAGATTCAAAAGCCTGTGTCCCTCCCAGTCAGTGCAGGGCACACAGTGAGTTCCCAGTCTGGTGTGTGCAGCTCTGACTCACACAGAAGACAGAAAACAGTTTTCCCCACTCCACTGCAGCTCACTTCCTCCCACGCAGGACACAGAGCACCCTGACCAAGGTAGCTACAATGTGGTGCTGAGTGCGGGTGGTGAAATCTATATACACAGACAGTCCAGGCGTAAGTCACACACATGTAACGCGGGCTTAAGGCATCTCCAATAGTGTGCTCCAGCCGTGGGTCCCAGCCTGGACCTGGTCCTCTCCCTGATGCTTGGATGTGGGCACTGGCAGTGCCCTGTGGCCCCAGGAGCCCATCTCTTGGCCAGAGCGGCTGCCGGCGCTTCTTACCTGAGGGAGCCTGGGTCTGCCCAGGTGCGGGGTTCTCCGAGGCCTTCAGATGCTCTGGCAGGTGGCAGCTGTGCACCTGCTGGGAGTGCCGCCCTGGTGTTGGACATGCTGCGGCAGCGGCGTGCTGAGCAAGGGGGGGCTGAGCAGGGGCCGTGTCTCGCACAGAGGACGGTACCTGCTGGACAGAGACCCTGTTACCCTTGGGAGCTCTAGCCGCACAAGAGAACAAGAAATAGAGCAGCGAGGCTCCCACAGTGCCTTTTCCAAAGGCATTCCCTACACCCCCGGGCCTGCTAGGGGACCTGCAGGTGAGAAGACCAAGGCGTAGGAAGGGGAAATGGCTGGACACCTATGATCCTAGGTCTCCAGATCCCTGAGGCCTGCTCTCCTCCCAGCTTTGGTTTACAAGTTTTGCACATGTCTGAAACTGAAGCAGCTCCTCTGTAGTCACAGCCTTAAGCTGAGCTGGTTTCCAGAACTCACTCTGCTTAACCACTCGCCTTATAGGATAGTGAGTGGCACCTTGTTGGAAAGAGGAAGCCAGCCGTTCTACAGCCAGCATGCTTTAAGAGGAAGCCTCTGAACACCTCGCTGGTGACCGCTACATAACTCAGGCTAGCCCAAGCCTGTGGCCCTCCTTCCTCTGCTTCCATACTGCTGCTCTGCGCACAGCCATGCCTATCACGCCCCACAGGAAGCGGTTTTAAACCTGTGGCCCTCCTTCCTCTGCTTCCATACTGCCACTCTGCGCACAGCCATGCCTATCACACCCTCCAGAAAGCAGTTTTAAAGAAGTTACTAGCGCAGTAGCTGTTCCGAGCACACGCTGTCTTACGCTGAGGTTGAAGGTTCAGCTCACCTTTACAGTCTCCTTCGGCGGCAAATCATTCTGCTTTACTCCAGTAAATTTAGGAAATATTTCTGAAAATGTATACAGATAGTTATCTCAACATGTGTAAGCTGTGAAAACCTACCAAGCTGCAACCTTTCCATCTTAGACATGAAGGAGCATGAACCAAGACCCTGCCGGAGGGCTGCACTCCTGCTCACAGGACAGCAGGCAAAGGGCATGTCTACAGGAGCCCCGCCACAAACGGGCTACGGTGATCATATACTGCATACCCTAAAAAATGCTAACCTAGCAGCTGTGCTTCAACACAAAATACAGTGTCAGGTATGTTAATGTTATGGTTTTAAGTTGTATACATATAACAAAAACATGTCAGATACCTGAAATACATGTCATTATTATTTGGGGCTCATGGAGAAAAGAAAGAGCTCACTTTAAAAAAGAATTCCTTTAATACAATCTCTTACAGTCACAGACTTTGCCCTATTTAAATTAGCTCAAACTTCTTTGTTCATGATGGAATAAACACCCATTCACAAATTCCACTTTGGATTATGTGTAGGCAAAATCCAAGGGTGCTCCTTCACTGTGAGGAACTCCAGCGAGAGTTTTTTTAAAAAGTCACAAAACAGAGCTCAAGCTTTCAGACATCGGTATCAAATTGCACCAGCTGAGCAGCCACAAGCGTAGCTGTGAGAGGCTGAGATCAGTGGGAGAAACGTGAGTTGCATAGTTAGCTGTGAGGGCACAGAGGAAGGCTTTGGTGTAAGGAAATACCTGGTATCCATGCTAACCTGGAAGATCCACCTAATTACTAACCCTCCACTTGAAAATTACTTGGCAGTTTTGACTGATAACAACAAACGGGCTTTCTTTTTTGTTTGTTGTGAGACAGTATCTCAGATAGCCCAGGATGGCCCGAGAGTGACCCTGTCACCACACCTGGTTTGTGTGATGCTCAGATGGTACCCAGGTCTGTGTGCACGCTTCTCATGCGAGCACTCTGTCCTTGCAGGCCCCAGGGAACCAGTGGGTTTTAGGGCCTCCTTCACCCTAGAAAGATCTGTTCAGCTGACATTGGCAGCAGCAGTGAGTATAGAAAGCCCTTTCTGCCTGTCATGGCATGACAAGGTTCCTTCCTGCTTACTGTATGGCAGACCGTGGTCCACCCTTCCCAGCACAGGCCTCTGCCAACTGGTACTAGTTCCATTCTCAATCCATCACTCCAAGCCAGATGTCACGAACCATTTGATTCAGGCTCCAGGGCACCAAGGCTGGTCAACACCAAATAGTATTCAAACTTAAAACATTCTAATTTTAATAATTACCTTCTGCCTCCTGAAATGCCATCAGTTTCCACTGGATGTGTTACTGTTCTTTCCTCTCTTAAAATATTTGATGCTGGACACTGTTAAATCGCTAATGGCACTCAAAGCTGCGCTTTAATTTAAAGAATTCAGGTATTTAAAATGACACGAACCAGTGTCACTCAGCCAAGATTGACTTTGGGGTTGGGGTTGGGTAGAGGGGTGACTGGGAGAGAATGAACACACAGGGAAGAGATCCGGGGTCCTTCACACTTAAAGGAGAAACTACAGTTTCAGCTTTGAACAAAAAACAAAACACATTTCATTAATATGATAATATACATGTCTATTAATCCATTTTAGTTATTCAAACATACTCCTAAGCTACAATGTCCCACAACATAAACACCTTAGTAAAATAAAAACACCACATACCACACTGGTGTTCTGCTAAGGAAAACTGAAGAATATCTCCTTAGTTTTATGACATAAAAAAGTAACGCTTAGGCTTATAAAAATTAGAACCTCAAGATCTGGAGACACTAGCAAAAGGCAAAGAACTTTAACTAGAAATTTCAAAATCACCTAGTACATATGGCGTGTTTAACACTACTCTATGGCATTTTTAATACTTAAGTGCTTTCCAGAACATAACCAGATGAATACTGACGGCACATGGCTCAGCACTTTGCTTCTGATTCCACTTGGAAGTAACTGCCTCCCTGGGGCGTGGTGAGGCAAGCGCCACTGTGTTTCTGGTTTGGGGAATTAAAGGCATAAATGCACATTTTTACATTAAGTTTAGTGTCATGTTTCAATTTGTTATAGAGAACTATCAGATTTGGGAGCTGTCAATTAAGCTGCAACAATTATGACCACATTTCTAAGAACAACTAAGCTCTCTGGCAACACCCACCCCCACACTGAGAAACACACAGTGAGTGGTGCACACGGACTGCTCATCAAATGTATACGATGTGTGCTGTGTTTGATGTTCACATCTCTCAAACACCGACTTGAACATTTGTGATCATAGTTTTTATTCTAAATCACACAAAAAACTTACTAGAGCTAAAAGAATTATCTGGAGTTGGTAGAGTAGAAAGGTAAAAGGCACCTATTTACCTATCAGCACTCGGAGGCTGGCGCCGGGAGATGCCAAACGTCCTCCGGAAATCGGTTTGGAGTAAGATCCCAAGAGGTTGAATACGAGTTCAAACTCACAACGCAAAACCAGAGCATGATGTCACACACAGGAGAAATAATTACCAACATTTTGGGGGTTACAGAAGCCAATCATGTGCAATTCTAAAGTCCGCAGATGTGACTGGGCTTTTGGGTGGCCGCAGCATCCATAGACCGCTGGCCCTGCATCAAAGGATTTGTCCCAAGGGAGCGCCCAGACCAACTCTGACAATCTGTCCTACACTAAGCAAGCTGGTCCCTTTAAAGAACCGTTGTCTATGTTCCTTGTCTGGATGCTCTTCCAGAGGTCCTGCGTTCAGTTCCCGGCACCCACATGTGGCTCACAACCATCTGTAACTCCAGGGTCTGACGCCCTCCTCTGGCCTCTGCAGGCACCGGGCTCACAAGTCACACACATGAAATAGTTACACTTTATGGCTTCTCAGGTGCTATCATGGTTGAGAGTAACTGTAGTTCTTTGGCACAGTATGTGTCACTATGCCTAGCTTGATTCTTTGTTCCTTTGTGGCAATCCCTTTTCTAACTCAAGATGAAAGACCCTTTGTAAAAGGAACAAGTTTTTATGACTAGTTTGTTGTTAAAGAAACCAAACAGTACAAGGAACATAGACAAAGGTTCTTTAAAGGGACCAAGATGCTTCGTGCTCACACAGCCTGTGCTGGGAGCACTAGTGGGAAATTATTATTTTTTGTTTTGTTTTGTTTTACAGAAACTCAGAGTTGAGAGATTTTAAACTTTTAAAGAGAGTATGGAGTTTTATGAAGACTTTGGATTTAAAAAAAGAAAAGTTTCAATAAGAGACTTTGGACTTGGCGCTGGAGAGACAGCTCAGAGGTTAAGAGCACTGGCTGTTCTTCCAGGAGGTCCTGAGTTCAATTCCCAGCAACCATTTGGCTCACAACTATCTGTAATGGGCACTGATGCCCTCTTCTGTCATGCAGGCACACATGCAGATAGAGTACTCATGCACGTAAATAAGTAAATCTTTTAAGAAAAAGAGAGACTTTACGCTTTTAAGTGTTTGAATTTTAAAGAATGTGGGCCTTTAAAAGTTTGGAATATTTTATATTGTGACGTTCATATTAACGTGAGACCTTGGGGATGAACAAGAAAGGAAAGGTTGTAGCTTAACAGGGATGTGTTTGTGTGTCCAGTTGTCAAGGGGTCACGTGTACTGGGTACTTTTGTGTCAACTTGCAACAAGCTCACTCTCTGGAGAGGAGGAAGCCTCAGCTGAGGAAATGCTCCTTGAGTGTGAGCTGCAGGCCGGCCTGTAGGGCATTTTCTCAGTTAGTGATGGATGGGAGGGCCCTCAATGGGTGGTGCCAGCCCGGGGCAGGTGTTTCTGGGTTCTGTTATGAAGCAGGCTGAGTGAGCCAGCACCTGCCTCCAGGTTTGTTCTGTGTGAGCTCCTGTCCTGATTCCCTTCAGCGATGAACAGTGCTGAGAGTCAAATAAACCATTTCCTCCCCAAGTTGCTTTGGTCATGGTGTTGGAAACTCTAACCTGGACCTTTCCTTTAAAGCGTTTGCTGCGCCCACACAGAGCACAATGGTAGAGGGAGCAGCCACAATGCAGCAAGAAAAGAAACTTCCAAGTCAGAAGAGGAGTCCTGACAGACCGTGACGAACCGAAGGGACCAAAGGCGAAACTGTCTACGGTCAAGCAGCTGAAGTAACCCAGGGAGAGCTGGCTCAGGGCTGAGCCCACTGCAGCACTGCGGAAGAGGGTGGAGCTGTGGACCCACCTTGCCCTGAGAAAGGATACACAGGGAAGAGACACATTTTCCTCCGTAGTAATAGCCAGTCTGGGGACTCATGCCCTCCCCTGCTTTTTGAGGGTAGATTTTCATATTCAATGGCACTCCCTGGGGGCACACACACACGCACACAGATGCACACAGGCACAAACACATGCAAGCACAGGTAGAAGGGTCAGTGGGGAAAGGGAAGGGGATGGGCAGAGGAGGGAGGGGGCACAGGAGGGTAGTGTTGAGTGTAACCAAAACACATCCATGCATGAAAATGTCACGCTAAACCCATTATTAGAATTAACATATGCTAATAAATCCAGGGTGACAGGTATTAAAAGGTGATAAATCTAAAAATAAAGGATTAGCTTTTTAATAACAAAGTATATATGTCACCCAAGCTTTCAGAAACATTGCTTCTATTAAGAGACTCTCAGGACCATGGCATTCAATGCACCCACTCTAAACAAACCACAGTCCATTACAGAGTCATAAAACCTAACTGATTCTTTCAGTTAATTTTTTTGTTTTTTGTTTTTTTTTTTTTGTTTTGAGACAAGGTTTCATTGCCAGTCCATGCTGGCCTTAAACTCACACTATCCAGGCCCCAGCTCCCTAAGTGCTGGGATCCCAGTATGTGCCACTATGCCTAGCTTGGTTCTTTGTCGTATGTCTGTGTTAATACACCCAATCTTCACTTTTTGGGGGTGGCGGCAAATGACCCATCCCCACCAACAATGGAAGAAGGCAGCATGTTTCTCACCTAGTGCTGGAACCCGTCTGTGCACAATCAAGGACACAGGGTTTTGATTATTTTCACAAAAAGATTACATTGATGCAGTCTGACTTATTTTGTCTCCAATTTATAATCTTGCTAAATTTTTTATTGTTATTTTCAGGGAAGTAAAAATATTCTTCGTTTATACACTAGAAATTAAGAAGCATAATGGTATTTTAAAGCATTTAGAACTGGTATTGAAGTGTTTAGTATTAAACATTCAGTATAGTATTAAAGTAGTAAAAGATCCTATACTTCATTTGCTTATTGAAAGCAAAGATGTAATTTTCCCCATAGACTTTGCAACTTATAATACACTTACATAGGGTTTCCTCCAATAAAGTATACAGACTGTATGCTCAAAAATAACTAAAACTTCAAAAATAAATGACAAGCCAGGTATAGCAACACATGCTTGAGGTTCCCGCACTCAGGAGTGAGTCTCTGCCTGGGCTACATGCTGAGATTCCATCATAAACAGCAGCAAAAGAAGTTACAGTGCCAAATGGGAAAACAAACTGCTCAGTATAACAAGCCTAGACTAGTCATAGGATGGTCTGAAACTAAATAATAACAATAATGACAACAATAATAATGATAAACAGAGCTGAGGTATCCATATAGCTCAATGGTTAAATTGCTGGCCTGGTATGTTATATAAAACCCTGGGCTCAGTCTCTAGTACCAAGAGAGGGAAAAAATTTGTTGCTTTTATTTTAATTATATATATATATATATATATATATATATATATATATATATATATTTAAAAGCTTCTAGATCGGATAACAGATGCTGGCCTATGACATATTGCTTGGGGTCATAACTGCAACTTGGATTTTTTTCCAGTGTTGTTTTATGCTTAGAAGTCAAATACAATAAATACTTCACTTTAAAATGTATTAGAATGACAAATTCTAACCAAAGTAAAACTTCTGTGAGTTTTATAAAATTGTTTTGCAAGTTCAAGAATGGCCTGGGCTCCAGAGTGGGTTCCAGATCATCAGGAAACCCATGAGGACACAGCTCAGTGCCCGAGTGTGGCCTCATTTGCACAAGTGCCTCAGTCCCTAGCACCACAGAATAAGGTTGAGTCTGTTAAGGTTAGAAAAAAGCTATTAATACCATTTTAAGAACATATGGCTGGTAACATTGTATTGTCTTCAAGTAACATACTAGAACATTTTCAAAGGGTTGACACAGTACACCTGTCAGGAGGCAGAGGCAGAGGACTGCCGAGTTCAAATCCAGTCTGGCCTACACAGTAAGGTCAGGCTGCATAGTGTGAAAAAAAAAAAAAAAGGAAGGAAGGTAGGTATTCTAAATATTAAGGTACTATATTAAAAAGCTGTATGTGGTGTTTTTTTCTAACACAAAGTATTAAATTTTAAGTTAATAATTCAAATTAATAGAATAATAGTTCTATCCTACAAATAAAAGACAAAGTGCTGTAACTTATTAGGTCACAAATGCTTTATTAGGTGAAATTACAATTGTTAATTACAATTTAAAATACTAAATGTAAGTTAGATTTTTCCAGTATTGTTTTATGCTTAGAAGTCAAATATAAGAAATACTTCATAATAAGTTCTGTAAATGATTTTCAAAAATGTATTAGAATAACAAATTCTAACCAAAGTAAAAATTTTTCTGAATTTTACAAAATTGTTCACCACTATGTACTCAGAAATGTGAAAACCAAATGCAGCAATTAGCTCCACAGAAAAGCAAATAAACAGAACCAAAGGAAAACAGAATTAGTGCAAGCCAGCAGACCCTGACTGAGGACTACAAATAGGGCATCCCCACACATCCAGCTCCTCTAGCTGGAGTCTCTGTGGGGTTCTTTTTAAAGGAAAAGAACTGACCCTCACAAGAACATCGGACTTACAATAAAGCAAGTCTTCAGGAAGACAGTGCCCTGTGTGCTGCATGCCCTGCTGGGTTAAACGGGACAGCAGTGGTGGGGTGGAGAGGCCACAGGCCAGCTAGCCAACTAGTAACGGAAGAACAAAACCTGGTTTAGCACAGCTGGCAAACTGTACAGGGGAATATATGCTTCATCTACTTTTCTATAGAGGAAATAATCATCTAGAGTTACAGATAACTTGAGAAAAATACGCTCTACAAATTTTGGGATGAATGGCTTAATTCAAAACGACAGTTCAACCAAGGAAGCAATGTCCAGACAGGACATACTTTACAATATTAGTTGGCCGAAGTACACCGGGAACTCAACTGAGGCATCCCAAGTAAAGTTTTCAGTATCTAAGAAGGGAAAGCATCTCTCTCTGCTTCTAAACCTAGTACTCGTCCCAGACCTCCGCCGGGGAGTAAGCCGCCTTCCTCCGTCTTACATCCTACGCGGTTCCTGTCACGCAGGGAGGGCGTCTGTCCCGCCCGTAGGACTGTCCTGGCACCCCACGTCCTCCTAAGCGCTCCCCCGACTCCCCCCACCGCGGCAGGCGCCTCGCGGCCAGCTAACCTGGTTCCGAATCGCTGCTGTCGGACGAGCTCGAGTCGCTGCTGCTGCTCGCGGAGCCCGAGCTACTGCTGCTACTGCTGCTGCTACTGCTGCTGCTGCTGCTGTCGCTCAGGCGCGACCCGCTGGCCAGCTCCGGGGGCGGGGGCGGCGGCGGCGGGGGCGGGGGGGGCGGCGGCTTCTCCGCTGCAAGACAGGGGGCGTTAACCGCGGCCAGGGGGCGCGGGCGGGCGCGGAGAAACCGCCACCTACCTTTCGCCGGACGCTTCGCTTGCAGTTTCCTGCAGTTCAGCTGATGGTTGACGTCCAGCAACCGCCTCTCCAGCTCCAGCTTCTTCTCCGAGTGCAGCTCCTCCTCGGACCTGACGACCTTCTCCGCTGTGGGAGGAGGAGCAACAGTGAGTGTGGGGCGGGCCCTGGGGCGGGGCCTGGCGGCCGGGGCGGGGCCTGGCCTACCGTGGGGCTTCAGCGAGCGCTTCTGTAGACAGGCCAGGACGTACTTCTCCAGTTCTCTAAGCGTGGATGCCTTCAGAGTCTCAAAGTCGATCTCGATCTCGTCCGGGTTGGAGTTTCTCAGGGACGGCTCCCTGGACTGTATTATGTGGACTATCCGCCCCAGCTTGTCTCCAGGAAGTTTGTTTATATCCAGACTCAGCTGCCTTTTCTCGTCATAGTTCATGGGCTTGGCATTGTCTTCCTCTTCGGACTTCAGGAGCGGCTTCTTCTTCTTTGGCTGACTGTAACCAGAGTATGTATTAGTTCCATCTTTACTTTTTCAACGTATTTTTATTGGTTACTTGAGAATTTCCTACAATGCACCCGGAAAACACTCCATTTGTTTCATGTTAATCTGTCGAACCCAGGGCCTTGCGAAGGCTAAATACCTGCTCTTCCACTGCTCTGGCCTTCGGGCCAGATCCACTCCCACTGAACATACTTACTTGTTCTTGGGCTTCTCCTTTTGTTTCATTTGCTTAGGCTTTTTCTTTGGGTTTTCATCTCTGTTAGTAACCTTTTTTCTTTTTGGTGCCCTTTTTGACTTTCCATTCTTTTTCTTTAGCTTACGCAATGGCACTTGGGACAGAACTTGTAGCTGCTGATGAACAGCATTAAGCTGGGAAAGGAAGAAATAAACAAAGCCTTTGAGCATTCTTTGATCTAAATCATTAACGATACTAGAAACACATAGTACTCCGAAGTCATGCCTACTCTTTGTAAAACTCGTTCCATACTTTATTTCCTTCAGGATCTTACCTCACTTTTACAAGTTCAGTGTTTGGAAGGGCGTACACAAAACTTCAAACACTATCTCATGTTCAACCCAAAAACTTTTTATCTAAAATTGGTTCAGGAGGGCTGAAAACATGGCTCAATAATACAACACTTGCCTAGCCTGTGAAAGGTCCTAGATTTGAACCCAGCATTACAAATCAATCAATCAATCAATTAATAATAAATTAGTATACTATAGTAATAAAGTTAATACAGCCCAAGAACAGTTATCTTGTGTGTGCATGTATAGTTGTGAATAGCCTGACACAAATGCTAGGAATTGAACTCAGGTCCTCTGGAACAACAGCCCGTAACCATAACTACTGAACCATCTCTCCAGTCCTACTCTCCAGGCATGACCTCAGAAAAGGTTACTATTTTATCACACAATGCAGTAAGTGATCTCATTTATAAAATCCTTCACATTATACCTTAAATCACTTCAGTAAGGATCAACACTCAGACTCGGAATGCAAACACCAGAGTTGTAAATAACCCTGAGGCATCCTGGTACACACCAGCAGTTCCGGATTCCGGCACTTGAGAGGTATAGGCAGAAGGGTCAGAAGTTCCTGACAAGCCAGGGTACATGAGACAGTTTCGAAGAGGAGAAGGAAGAGAAGGAGGAAGAGGAAGAGAATAAGGAGGAGGAGAAGGGAGAGAAGGCAGGAGAGGAAGAAAAGGAGGAGGAGGAGAAGCAGCAGGAGAAGGAAGAGGAAGAGTGGAGGAGGTGGTGGTGGCGGCTCTAGCATTGTACAGCACACAGATTAAACCTGGCAAATTTGCCAAGAAGTGACTAAAGCTGTATCGGCAGCAGCCACCAGTGCTTGCGGCACCTGCTCCTGAAGCTTGGCAAGATGCTGGACGCGCTCATCCTCGGAGTATTCTGAAGAGCAGTCTCCCGAGGAGGCCTCGCTGCTGCTTTCTCCACTGAGGGCTTTTGCACCGTGTGCTGCAAGGCGGTATGTATGTGTGCTCTCCACAGGCGCATCAGGAATCTTGGCAAAATGCATTTCAAAAACGTCCTGTAATGACAAATTAGTCTGTTCACATTTCTTTTTGGTTTGAGACAGTTTCACCATGTCCAGGCTGGCCTGGAACTTGAAATCCTCCTGCCTACCTCCAGAGTGCCAGGATTGTGGGCACATGCCACCTGGTTTGGTTTTCTTTGTTTCTGATTTCATGCAACAAGAACCCTTTAAAGCACACATGGACATTTGGGACAGACTTCTTTAAGATGTCCCAGAAGTGTGAGATGGCGCTTGTGTCTGCCTGCCTCAGCACATTTCTCAGCAGTATCAACCTTGGCTCAGTAGCTGGGTAGTTAAGGTAAGCCATGACATGTATATCCTACCTTTCAGTGGCTCATTCCATCCCACCAGGAACCTTTTTGTCCTCTTCTCACTAGTAAGTCATCAGTTTCTTCTGCAAAGTACACTACCTCATTTAAAATGTGTTGCTAAAGGTTACAACTAAGGGGTAAGTCATTCATGAATGATTTTGTACTATTTAAGGACAGTGGTATCATCTGTCTCTTGAGTTATGGTCATAATGGTCCATTGTGCTCAGAGGAAAGTGCTCAGAGAGTGAGCCAACTTCACCTGAAGCGTTCTCGCCATCGCCACAACCTCGTGGTCTGGAGGGTTGTACTTGTAGCAATTCATAAACATTAATCTGACGTCTGCAGCAAATTCATATGCGTCCTCATATTCTCGCTTGTCCATTTTCCCGAGTTAAGGAAAAATTACAAGGGTTCACAAACAACTAAAGTCATTTCACATGGAACAGTTTCAATGTACCGGAAATGGAGAAAATAATACAGAGAAAAGACTTTCAACTTCTGGTAAGATGGTGGCCTAGAAGTTTGCTTCTGTGAGTGTTGGGAAGAGCTTTGGAAATTCATAAATGGACTGCGAGGGCGGCTGGACAATATGGGTAAACAGATGGGCAACAAGCAAAAAGAAGGCAAGCCAAACACAGGGCCAGCAGTGTGGTTCACTGGTGGGGAAAGGAAGCAGAAGCTGTGTCCAAAACACAAGCCAGATAGCCCCAGCAGGAAATACGCTGGACAGTTCTGCCCACTGGACAAACCCACCTCTCCCACAAGCCTCCAGTCCAGCTGTGGCCCTTGCTCCCACAAGCCTCCAGGCTAGCTGTGGCCCCTGCCAAGACAGTGAGCTTTTAGGCAGAGGAGTCAGCAGTGGGAGAGAAAGCTCCCGCCTCAGAGGGCTGTGGCCTAGGTGCCATTAGAGCCTAAATTCAATCTGTCATAGCCCCAGTGTGAGAGATAGTGATCAAAGTGTAAGTGACCAGAGGCTTGACTGGGCATTGAGGACGGAGAATGTTAGCTGCCCTACATACCTGGAGAAGACCTTGCCAACTAACGCTAACCAGAGCTGATGCCCGGGAGCCTGAAGCTGATGGGCAGGTCAGTCTGGGGACACCTAGCCGCCATGAGGTTCATGAATCTGGTCCAAGAACTCTGTAGCTGCAGAGGACAAACTGCAGCCGCCACCCCCAGCAGGTGACTACCACTGTGGATTTTGAAATGGAAGGCAGGCCTGCCTTCGCAGACCCCAGCATTCTGGTTGCTTTGCCTTTCTCCCAGCGTATTTGGGAGACCCCAGGGCTTGGAACTGGGGAGTTTCCATAGAGTACGTGACCATTCAGTGTGCTGGCTATAGTGTCCCATTGGGCAGCAGAGAGGCCTGACCCATAAATACAGGGAGAGGCTAAAGAGGGGGCAGCTCTGATGGACAAAGACAGGAGCCTGAAGTACAGTCAGCTGGCCTGTGTGTGCCGTGAGCCAGTTCCCACTTCCCAGGGTCAAGAGAGGAACCACAGCCTCTCCTGGTCTTATTCTGTCTCCTGCCCACCTGCGGTACGTGTGCAGTGACTCTCTCGAGGTCAGAGGGCAGCCAGAGAGTTGGCCTTCCCTTCTACCCTGTGAGCCCAGGGCTCACCCAGGTGGCTAGCCCTGACTGCAAGCTCCCAGCTGAGCCATCCCTTTATGCCTGTGAGCTCTTTAACTTTCAAGGCAAGCTTTCTTTTTAGAATTCCTTTTCATACAAACTCTCCAACTTGTTACCTTTTAAAAATTACTAGTCCCTCCCCTTTTCTGTTTTTCCTATTATGCTTCAGTAGGACTGACCTAATCTGATGTCCTTATTTTCTATCCCCTAACATTAAATAACTTCATTAATTTTCTTGTTATTGAGTAATTTTTTTCTATTTTTATTTCTCCACTAATGTCTTTTCTTCCTTCAGACTTTTCTTCTCCTCTCTTGTTTCTTTTCTTTTATACTTTTCTTTTATTCTTTTTCCCTCTTTCTTTGTTTCCTCCCATAACCTCATTCATCAGCTATTTTTACATTTAATCATTTTAACTCTGATACTCTACTTTAGCTTTGCCATTTTCGGTTTTCTAACTATTAATGATATATTAGTGATTTTTAAACAATTTTCACTGTATTTCTATATCTCGTGTTTAAAAGTGGTCTTCTCCTGTCTTAGTTGTGTGGAGAATTAAGCCCTAAAGCGCAGACTATTCTCTAAGAAAAAAACCAAGTTAAATTGGGAGAGTTATCAAACAGAAAGAAACATGCTTTCACAAAACCGTGAGAAAGCATGGTGACTTCTCCAGAAAGAGTCTAACTTTCCTTAGCTCCTGAATTCAAAGTCACTGAAGGGAGTAAAACACTGTATGAAGACTTCAAAACTTTACTAGTAAAAATGGTCTGTGACTGGGGCAACAAGGGAAAGAAGACCTGGAGAGGAAGGCCAACAGTCAGGAAGAAGTGAAAAGGACGAGGAATCTACACTATCATCAAGAGATGGAGAAAGGTCTTGGACAAAGTTCAGCTTTCTTTCCTGCTGAAATCCCTGAGGACACTAGGAATAGAGGGGCAGCATACCAACATTTAAGATAAAAATGCAACAACCCTACAGCTAGCTTTATGCTGCCCGGGAACAGATAAATTTCCCTTCAAAGCGGGAATGAGATAGGGAAGCCACTGTCTTCATGGCTACAGTTTAGTACTGAGTCTTAGCTGCAGCAGTAAGAGCAGAGAGATATAACAGGAAGGGTAAGATTATCCACACCTGTGAAGAGCATGACTCTAATAGAAGACCTGACAGAATCCACCAGAAACACTCCAGGCCTGATAAACACTGTAAACAAGGCAGCAGGAAACAGGTGCGACATCCAGAACCAGTGCCTTTCCCAGCACGCCCATAATGAACTTAACAGAGAAATTACTCACTCGTGTGTGTATGTGTGTGTGTGTGAAGTCCCACTTCAAAATATAACCAAAGCATTCTGAAAAAGTACAGCTCAGTAAATAAAAAACAAGAATTGTTAATTCATATTGTGTGGTATTAAAAAAAAAAAAAACTCTACACAGCAAGAGGAAACCATCAACATAGTGAAGAGATATCCTGTGGAATAGAATGTTGGTCAACCATACGCTAGACCACGAGACAGAAGATTAGTGCTAGATTCTGTGTATCTCGCCACATACAGACACATAAAAAACACACACACATTTAAAGTAGACAGACTAGTGAATTTCATAGACAGTTCTTAAAGGAAGGAAAGCAAATGGCCAATAAATATTTGAAAGTGTTCGATATACTTATCCATCTTACAAAGTAAAAATAAAGACGACATGGATTTTCTATCTTACCTCAGTCAGAATGGCTAATATCAAGAAAACAAACAGCATGTACTAGGAAGAGACAGGAAAATTGTAACTCTTATACACCGCTGGCAGGAATGTGAGTGAGTACAGGCTCTCTGGGAGTCAGTATGGAGTGTCCTTAAACACGAGAACAGAGGACTGCCGCATGGGGCCAGAAGTCCATGGCAGGGACCATTGCATGCTCGTGGCCACTGCTGCTCCGCTCGACAGACAAGATGCCCGTCAACATGGCGCACACAAAATGGAGTTTTAGTCAGCTCTGAGGAGGATGAAATTGTGCATTTTGTAAGAAAATGGACAAATGGAGATTATATTAAGGGAAACAAGACAAACTCAGACAGACATACCATGTTCTCTTTTAGATGAGGAATCTAGACTTAAATTTGTGCATATGTACAGAATGAAACTAGAAAAGAGTACTAAAGACAGGAGGCAGAAAGGGACCAACAGAAGGTGATGGAATATATGTTATATGGCAGGAGAGAGGGTCCTATTCATGGGAATAAAGGGATGAGAAAAACAGGAGTCACAGGGCAATGGGGACAGCACATAAGAACAAAGTATAATAATGTGTGTATATATATTTATACATATATGTATATATATACATATATATATGTATATATATGAAAATGTCATGGTCAATATGATGTACATACTTGTAAACCTACCTCTTGGGAAGTAGAACCAGAAAGATCAGGAATTCAAGGCTATACTAAGTTACATAGTAAGTTTGAGGCCAGCCTGGGCTACATGAGACTCTCATCTCAACAAACAAATGAACAAAGGGAAAAAGGAAAGAAAGAGTCACAGGAACCTAATTCTTTGCATGCTACCCAGAAAGCAAACAAATGGAAGGAAGGAAGGAAGGAAGGAAGGTCATTTATCATTTTTTAAACAAATATTAAACATTGTGCTATATTATCAAGCTTTACACTTGCAAAAGAAATTAATGTTTATAAGTAAAAACACAAAGAAGGCATTTTGGGGAAAATGGATGGGAAAAGTGTTTTCAGACTGTCTTGGTTAGAAGTTTTATAGTAAGAAAGCTATGAAAAGACCTTAAAAGTGTGAGTCACGGTACAGACTGTATAAAGAAGGTGGGATAGAGCAGACATTACAGATGGGAAAAAACTAGAAAGAAAATCCTACATACCACTGAGCAAAATGTGTGCATCTGTGGGTAGTCAGCAAACAGGCAAAATCCACAAGGCTCATTTTCAATCAAGAAAGTGCAAGGTCTGGTGTAGTGGCCCATGCCTGTGTCCCAGCGTTCACCAGGAGGGCAGATCATGAGCCAGGCGGGCAGAAAATGCAAAACTAAGATGATGCAGAATATAACTTTCATTTTGTTTTGGTTTTTGAGACAGGGTTTCTCTTCGTAGGCCTGTATGTCCTGGAACTATGTAGAACAGCCAGGCTTTGAACTTACAGAGATCCACCTTGTGTCTATCCTGAGCTACCTGGATTAAAGGTGTGTGCCACCATGCCTGCCTGCTTTTCTTTTACAACTTTATGTATATGTGACTTCCTCGAATGTATATCGGCATAGCATGTGGATGCCTGGTGTCCAGAGACTCCAGAAGAGGGCAGTGGGTCTCCTGAAACTGGAGTTCCAGGAAAGACCGCTCTAAAGCCACTATGCGGTGCTGAGAACTGAACCCTCCACAAGAGCAGAAAGTGCTTTTAACCATTGAGGCATCTTTCTACCCCAAGAATGTAATTTTCTACCAAGCACATCAGTGGCAATCGAGAGATTTCAGAGCTGAATTAAAGTCAGCGTTTTCCTGTTCCTGGCACCTTTAGCAGCCTCCTAACTGAAGTGTACCCAGCTTCTGGAGAAAACGCCACAAAACCTGGCATGAGGCTGGGTCTCATAATTAGTGGGTGCTCTTGGTTTTTCTGCAGCAGCTTTCTTAGGACCCTGCCTCCTTCCCAAAGGAATGGCAAGTTTCTGGACAGCAGATGAACGCCGGAATGCCATCAAAGTGTTGAGGGAAAGTGACTTGGTTCTGAATTCTACAGTCAGTTAAAGAATCATTCAAGCTGCTTCTCTCTGTAACTGAGCTGCCTATAAAATCCTTAAAGAATGACCATTGATTTTGAATTTCAACTTACAGAACAAACTCAGAGGGGGACAGCAGAATACAAGAAATGAGGGCAAACACAAAGTTTAGTAACATGTTAACAAACTTTACTATATTGATTAATGAAACAAAACTGTGCTTTAAAGAGACCAGGGCTGCTGAGGACCCGATCAACGTCCGCTAGCCTGTAAAATGGATGTGTTTACAGGAAAAATGAGAAGATGTATTTAAAATGTCCCAGTGATCCTCTTCAGGTGTTAGTATTCTGCTGATGTAATTTTCTTCACAACTTTCTGGACATTAGATTGGATTTCTTTGCAATAATGAAATGCTCTTATAATCAAGACAAGAAAAGAAAGCTCTTCCCACTCAGGCAGGTATTTACCTTGATAGTCCCGAGATCCATGGGATTTTTGACAATGTCATAGTAGTTGTGCAGTCCCAGGGCGTCGGCGTCCACAGGATTATAGAAGGGCCACGCATATGGCAAATGTTTCTTGGCCAGCATTTCCTTAAGAATCTCGCTGCAGTACTTTAATTGTTCAGTTACTCTGACTGTTTTTAAAACCCTGTGTTGTTGCTGAGAGTCTGGCAAAACATTCTTCAATGTGTTTTCTTTCACTGGCATGCTCGCTGGCTTTGTTTCTCTCAGAGTAGGAGGAGACTCGCTGCTTGCTTTAGCCACAGAGGTGGTAGGAGTGGTCGTGTCTGCTCGCCTCTTCACACCCTTCGTAACCTGAAGAACAGTTCAACAAGAAGTGACCCTTAGGAGGTGCCACCATTAATAAAATGAAAGAAACATTACCAACACTATGTTTTTATGACATGATTTCACACATTCCTGTCAGTCGTGTGTTCAGTGTTAGTGAATGTTAATTCCCCCTTTACAGGCAGAAGGAGCAGGTCTGATGCTCCATCCCCACAGCCCAAAGAACAACCTGTACAAATTTGTAAAGACAAAGGCAATATGTAAAATCAAAATCACAGTTATACCAATAATGTTTTTGAGACCATGGAATCAGCTGGGACACACAATCTTAAAGCATAAACTATATATGCCAGCTACATTGGCAAGACCCATAATGTTGGTAGGCAGGGGCATGAGGAGTGAGAAGCCCAGAAGAGGTCCACTTAGAGTATGATTTTATTCTCAGAAACAAAAAACAAAACAAAAACCTGAAAAAGCCACCAACTTAACTGCGGACACTGGCTTTGCTTGTTTTTGAGGTTTTTCAGGTTTTTAAGGGTCTTCCTCTGTAGGCCAGGCTGCCCGACACCTACAGTGCATTCCAGGCTGTGCTCTCCCACCTTAGCCTTTTGTGTATTAGAACTATAGGACTATACCGCCAACCCCGGATCCAAGTGGACAACTTTTAAGAAAAATACTATCAAGATAGTAAGACAGTCCAAATTCTACTTAAAAATATCTCAACACCCTAGGTCTCTGCCGCAGCATGCAAATAGACAGGCAGGCGTGGCACCTGACACCCACACTGGGCCCACATCAGGGGATTGTGTTCCCTCTTCTGTCTGCCACAGTGACCCATACACACGTGACTTACATGCACAAACATTTACATATGCACATAAAGTAAAAATACAAAATATTTTTTAAAATGACTCTAAGCTGACAGCCAATTCTCATGTCAAATTTTCAAAAGTAAAAACATTATTTTAGAAAGTAGTAGTTTAAAGCCACAGTGTGGTAGGGCTCACAGGCTTGCTGTGCTGACAGGAGGCCCCGACCTTACCCCCAGCACTCCTGTCAAAAGCAGCCACGGCCACACCCGTAACGCCAGCACTGTGGGGCAGGAGCTGGGGCTCGCTGGGGCTCGCTGGCTGCCGGCCTGGCTCCCGATTCTGTGGGAAGCCTGTCCCCAGGAAAAATCGCAGAATATCCGCACAGGCATGAATAGGTTTGGACACCTGCACAGCCATGCACACACACCACAGCACATACATGTGAGTGCACATTAGACTTACCTGGACCACAGTCTGTGAGTCAGAGCTGGGGGGAGCTTCTTGTGCCATGTTTAAGGGAGAAAGAGGGATGCCAGGAAGTCCAGCAGGAATCTCTTGCCGCTTAAACACATTTTCCACTGCTTTGGAAAGCGTTTGTTCCTCAGCAGAGGAAAGTGGTATCTTTTGTTGAGAATCTAGTGAAATGTGAAGCAGAGTCAAATACCTGACAAGTAAAACACCATTGTTTTCACTTCCTACTCTACCCTAATTCAGTCGGCAAAATAAGCCCAGTGCACTGCTGTTGCTGACAATTTGGTTGTTAATTCCAGAAAGATTTGGTCCAAGATGCTGCAATCTTGAGAGATCAAAAGTCCTTAAAGTTGAAAATCCCCTAATGTCAAAATCTCTAAAGTATAATTTTGAAAAGTCTTAACTTAAGCCAGGTGTATGGTGCAGCCTTTAATCCCAGCCCTGGGATTAAAGAGATCCCAGCCCTGGGATTAAAGAGATCCCAGCAAGTGGATCTCTGTGAGTCCAAGGCCAGCCTGGTCTAAGATAGAGTTCTAGGCCATTCAGGGCTACATGATGAAACCCTGTCTCAAAAATAACAAAAAGACTGAAACTTGTGAAATCACGAACCCAAACAAGCCTTTCTTCTCTTTCAGTTCATTGTCTCCGGTATTTTGTCATAGTGACAATGCTAACATATCACCAAGCCCTCAACTGAGAAAGAGGCTCTGTGACGATCAGGCCTTTGTTTCTGTCACTTTAATATCTATCACGTTTAACAGTGCACTGAGACCTAAAAAGAACAACAGATATTTGTTGTGTGCTTATGTCGTCATGGATGCTATTCTAGATCCCGTGTTACAGTCACGAGTAGGGCAGGGCATGAGAGGGAAAGGCAGCTATCAGGAAAGAGGAAAGAAACGAAGAAAGTAATGAATAAGGTGAATGTGAGCACAGACATCACACACAACAATGGAGCTCGCACAGTCACCATGCTGTAATCAGAAAAAGCAGAAAGCCTTCCGGACTTTGTGACTATAGTGACAATGCCTGTAAACCCGTCTAAAGAGGAAGCTGATGCAGGAGGATCATCAATTTGGGAGACTATCCTGAGCAACTTAGATACTGACCCAATATGAAAAACAAAAGGGTCTGTGGTATAGTTCAGCGATAAAACATGGACTTAGCCTCCTGCACAAGACCTTGGGTTCAACCCTTACTTCTGAACAAAGAAATAAATGTTAAATGCTGCTTCTTAAAAAGCCAAGGGGCTAGAAGTAGCTCAGTGGTTCAGAGTATTTCCTGCTCTTCCAGGGGACCTAGGTTTGGGTTGCCAGCACCTACATCTGGCAGCTACAACTATCTGTAACTTTAGCTCTAGGATCCAACAGCCTCTTCTGGCCTCTGTTTTGTTCCAACACACACACACACACACACACACGAGAGAGAGAGAGAGAGAGAGAGAGAGAGAGAGAGAGAGAGAGAGGAGAGTGAGTCAGTGCCAACTCTTCATTCAGGCCTTACCTTTCTTTATCCTTTCCTTACCACCCACAACTTGCTCTTCTGGTGGCATCTGAGATAATTTCTGTATAAATAACTTCTCTAGAGCTTGGGCCATAAGAACAATGTCATCTCCAGGCTAGAAAACATGCAGAAACTGTGAGAAGGATCCACAGGGTGGCTGCTGTGCCACATTCTTTATGGATACTGTAGCACTCCCAGGCAGGACTTATCACTCCACTTAGACAACAGTGCAGCAGGAAGAACTTAGGTTCTAGCATTCAGCACTGAGCTCTGCCCCTTTTTAAAAGGGTCAGAGCGGTTTTCTGAACGCCAAGGAAATGCAACCTCGGCTATGCAGTAAAACAGAAAGGAGTCAGCAACTACGATTTCCACCCTCAAGAAGGCCCGGCAGTGCCGAGCAGAGCCCTTCTGGGGTGAGGTGACCATGAGCCTGCACCCACCGTGGTGCTCCACTAGCATTACAGCACCGCTGAGAACAAACAAAGGCACTCCCAACAAAACTGAAGCAGCAGCAGCAGCAGCAGCAGCCTGGCTGAAAACATGGCTAAGACAGGCACCCTGGTGAACAACCCAGTGCTGTCGGGGTCAGTCCTCAGCACTGCAAAGTGTGTAAATTAGTACACCACATAGGCAGCGGCCAGGAAGTTTAACCATGATGGATGTCTCACTCACATTTTACATATCAAGAGGAAACCCTGCCCAATGGCTACAGCCTGCCAGAGCTGCTTCTTTCTTCTTGTGACAGGGTCTCACACTGTCCCCAAGACCTCCATCAATTCACAAACCCTTCCTGCCTCAGTCTCCTGCCTGCTGGGTCGCAGGTGCGAGTTACCAGTCTGGATTTGGTCTTTGTTTTTAAAGGAGAAGCCATTCCAGCCCTTCAGCCCAGCTGCCTTTGAAAAAGCAGGTTTAGCAAATAGATTAAATGAAATCCAAGGAGAAACATTTTACTCAAAATATGCAAATTGGAGCCAGCAACATGGCTCAGAATTGTTAAAAAAAACGCTTGCTTTCTAAGCCTATGGCCTGAGCTCTGCCCTGTAACCCAGGGTAGGAGAGAATCATTGCCTGAAAGCTGTCCCTGACCCCTACAGCTGCTCACACACTACAGAATAACAGAACCAGAGTGTCTGATAAAATATGTGAGCTGAGTGTGACGGCACAGCCTATAAGCCTAGCACTCGAGATGCTGAGGCAGGAAGACCTCAACTGGGGTTAGCAGAGGCTGCGTGTGGGAACCCTGTTCCACTTGTCCCTCCTCTCCAATCAGGAACGGGAATCTGAGCTCACAGGACTTCCTACACAACAGCAAAGAATAAGCAGTCTAGTAGAAGCCTCTACCTTGTTGTATAGATAACAGTTTGAGAACATTGTATTGAAGTCTTCTATGCATTCGGAAGCCTTCACGTAATACTTATTTTCCAGCCGCTTCTTGATGGTATTTAGGTCCATCGGGGTTTTTATGATGGTGTAATAGTCCTGTGGGTTTGAAGAAGTAACCGGTGAGAATGAGGCTGGGTGTGTCGCAGCGGCAGAGATTAACATAAGTGCACAGACCCCAGGGCCCATCCTCAGCTCACAATAAATCAAAGTGTCAAAAGCAGACTGGAGACCTGTCTCCGTGGTGGACATGCTTGTGCAGCATGGTTGAGGCCTTGCGCTCAGTGTAGCCCCCACACGGAAAAAAGGAAAGCACCACACCACTGATCTAAACACTTCATAGACAACTGGCCTGGAAGCCAGAGTTTTTGGTAACAAAAACCAAAGCCAGCTGTCATAACGTTACTTTTCAGAGGAAAGAAAAAGCCTGTAAAGGCTGACAGAAGCAGGCAGTGCAGACAAGATGGCAGCTGGCAAAGATGCATGCCATTAAGCCAACCCGACTTGCTGCCCCAGGAAGGACCCACATGATGGAATGAGAGCTGGCCCCTGAAAGCTGTCCTTCAGTTTCCATACTCCTGCCTTGGAGTGCACACAGACACTCACACAGACAGACACGTGCAAATAAATAATGGGAAAAAAAAAGATGGGCAAAGGCAAGATTTTTAAAAAGTTATTTTTGAAAAATGCAAAAGGAAGGGAATGGTGAGGGGCAGTGTTTCTGGAATCCGACAGATCCAGAAGAAAATCGCAGTTCCTCAACTCACTGCCTACACCACAAAGCCTTCTGTTACTACACGATTCAAAGCTTCAGTGAGACTGAAGTGGAATGTGACTTGTGACCCAGGTCTGCTCAGTAGTGGTAAGAAAACCTTCCCAGAGCAGGTAGACATGGCCATTGTCCACCAGCAGGCTCCATGCACGCTGCAATGAGAAAACTTACGCAACCCATCTTGAACTGTTAAAATGTCAGTGTCCAAGACCTTAAGTTTCCTTGTCAGAGTGGGGAGAACACTTAGGACAGTCGGGATGCTGATTAGTCGTGTCTAATTACACATATTTATAATGTTAGTCACTTCTCTGAGTGATTGTTTGGCTTGCAGAGGCCGGAAGAGGGCACGAATCTCTGACATTCTGCTGGAGCCCAGCAGGTCCCATGGATCCCTGAACTGAGGAGCAATGTATGTTGCCCTGGGGATGATGGGAACTGAACCCAGACCTCTGCGCTGTAAGTAGCGCAGTGTTAGGACTACAGGTGCACACAAGCCTATACAGCTAAGACTGTCCATGTTAGCTGTTTATTTGCTCTTAACTTCTGAGTCATCTCTCCAGCCCCAACCATTCTTTTTCTTTAGATAGTTGTAGGTTTTCTCTTTAAAACTGACCATTCATGGTGATAACCTAGAACCCCTGCACAGATGTAGCCCATGGCAGCTCAGTATCCAAGTAGGTTCCTTAGTAATGGGAACAGGGACTGTCTCTGACATGAACTCAGTGGCTGACTCTTTGATCACCTCCCTCTGACGGGGGAGCAGCCTTACCAGCCCACAGAGGAGGACAATGCAGCCAGTCCTGATGAGATCTGATAGGCTAGGGTCAGAGGGAAGGGGAGGAGAACCTGTACTATCAGTGGACTGGGGGAGGGGCATAGGCGTAGTTGAGGGAGGGAGGGAGGGGCGATATTGGAAGGGAATGAGGGAGGGGGCTACAGCTGGGATACAAAGTGAATAAATTGTAATAAATAAAAAAATTTCAAAAAAACCTGACATGTAAAATATCAAAACAAACAATGAAATTGGCAGGCTGTGGACCAGGGAGATGGCTCAGTTGGTAAAGCGCCAGCCCCTGGAACCACATAAGAAGCCAGATGTGGTGGTACACAGCTGTAATCTCAGTCAGTACTGGTGGGGTGGGAGGCAGGGATGAGCCGGCGAGCCTGGAGGGCACAGTGCAGCAGCAGAAACAAGAAGGTGGAAGGCCAGACCTGGCTCCTGAGTGTTGCTGGCTGGCCCCTGACCTGTGCTTGTGCACCGTAGCCTGTGGTGGGTGCCTCTGCTTTGCAATCCACTTTTCAGAACTTAAACTGCTTCCTTTAAAGCCCACCTCTGAAAGGAGTTACCAGCCTGGACTTCCCAATATTCTCTAAGAAGGCTTGACTGGTGTGCCCTCCATGTCTCCCTTCCCACAGGAGACCCTGTTGGGGGGGCCTTGACACCTGCAGGAAATGGAGATGAATTTGGCTGTGCGTCCTGGTAACAGTCATCTCTTACACCTCATCAGATACCTAACTGGAGAGACTTGGGCAAGAAGGGCTACCACATCTGCCCTCGTTTGCCCACATCTTCACACGTTGCCTCTTGCTCTGAGTGTGCTCCCTTCTGATCCACTCCCGAGTGACCTCAGGAGCCAGAGAAGGTCCCCTAGGCTAAATGCACAGCCCCTGACATCTGGGCCAGAGAGACGGTGGAGCAGGTGGAAGTACTAACTCTATGGGCCTGACGGCCCAAGTTAGATCCCTAGGACCCAGGTAGGAGAGAGAGAACACCCCCAAGGACACCCCCAAGCTGTCCTCTGAATCCACATGTATCTTGAAATGCACACACACACACACACACACACGCACGTGAATAAAAAATAAAATGCAATTTAAGGTTAACGCGTCCTGAAGTGCTTACAGGCAGCTTGAGCTTCACCGCGTCCACAGGCTGCTGGAAAGGCCATGAGAAGCTGTGCTTCCACAGGGCCTTCAGGACGACCTTCTGCAGGAAGTGCAGCTGGTTGGTCACGCGCCCGTTCTTCTTCGCGTTTATGTACTCTGGTGGAGGCGGGTTGGCAATGGATGTCTGTCGACTTGGCAGAGACATTCTCCACCACGTCAGGTCCTGGTATCTTAATGTTGTCTACAAGGACATGTCCTGAAAAACACAAAACAGTATTCAGGCACTGCTGCTCCCGAGAGCCCAGGGTTTGCTCAGAAGGAGCAGCGCTCTTCTGTTTTCTGGCCCGGAGCTCCCTACAGCGTCCCAGTGGCGTGGCTCCCTGCTGCCGCATTCCCAGGCAGGGCCTCACATCCTAAGGCCCATGTAGCCCAGGCCAGCCTCCACAAGACTCCTCTGCCTCAGCCTCCCAAGTCCTGGGATGAGAAGCACACACAATCACACACAGCTGAGAGCGTACATTTTATTTGTTTAAATTATTGTTCAGTTACAAACATTCAAGCGTGACCGTGCACACCCTTAGTCCCAGCGCTCAGGAGGCAGAAGCAGCAGATCTCTGTAAGTTCAAGGCCAGCCTGATCTACACAGAGAGCTCCGGGCCAACCAAAGCTACACAGGGAAAGCCTGCCTCAAAACAAAAACCTTCCCTCCCCTAAAAAATCCACTGCATCTTGGGCCAGGAACAAAAATGACAAATGACAAAATTTTAAATACTAACCTTTTTTATACAAATAGGATGCATTGTTTCATTATATATATTTAGTCTTAGACGGTTTAAATTATTTCCACACTTGACAGAACTTCTGTTCTTCAAAAATACAAATTGAGGTCTTAGCAGGAAAAGTCTACAAATTCCTAATAAAAAGAAGCAGCAGGAATGTTAAAAGTTTAGGTATCCCGTAGTTGGTCATTGAATATAGGGATAGAATAGAAGATATTGTGACTAATTTTCCCCCATGTTTTCCTGTTATTTAAATACTTTATTTAACATCCCAATTCATCAATACCCACAAGTTGTTCTCTGGCCTTTGCATGCACTTTCAGACACACGCATGTCTATACACAATGTTTTGGCCAGCAAGATGGCTCAGCAGGTAAAGTCACTTGCTGGCAAACCTGATGGCCTGAATTTGATCCCCAAGTTTCACATGGTGGGAGAGAATTGAGTCTTGCAACTTGTCCTCTCACCTACACACATACACACTCACACACATGCTCGAATGTGCACATACTCACTCGCGCACACACACACACACACACACACACACACACACACACACACACACAC